>NC_083235.1:81160600-81483933 GCF_032191835.1 Heteronotia binoei | reverse complement strand
TTTCTTTCTTTCTTTTGTTTGTTTGTTTGTTTGTTTTCTGCTTTGTTCTGGATTTTAACATGGAAGTTCGAAGAACAGGTGGGGGAAACTACCCTCCAGGGCGTAGGTTCGCCATGGAGGGGATTTATACACGGGGTGCAGTAGCATTGCCAAGATGGATTGGGAGGAGGAGGATTGCTCTCTGGCCCCTGGCCGAACGACCAGAGGTTGAACTAAGATGTCAGTTAAAGTAGCATCGCTTAATGCACGCGGCCTTAGAGACCCTAAGAAGAGAGCGATGGTTTTAAGGACTCAGGTCCTTCGGAATGCGGACATAGTATTAATCCAAGAGTCTCATATTTTGGACAATGAAAGCTCCTTGCTGGCTAAATTCCAAGGTGACCAGGTCTATACTTCAGGATATGAGAGGAATGCCCGCGGTGTCGCAATAATTATTCGAGGACGCTTGGGCTGGAGTAACTTAATGAAGATTTCTGATCCTCAGGGACGCTACATTGTCCTAAGCGGCTTAATGTATGGACAAAAGGTTGCCTTGGTAAACTTTTATGGATCAAATAAGGATGATCCTGTCATTATTAAGGATGTGGTCTCTATTCTAATGAAAGTGGATTTCGATTGGATAATTATGGGTGGAGATTTTAACTTAGTCCTAGATAATGAAAAAGATCGAAGTATTAAGTCAGATCTAAGGTCCCCAAGGGCTTGGGCAGCGCTAACGGCAGCAATGAAGGAGCTAGGCTTGGTGGACGTGTGGAGAGAACAACATAAAGACCAAAAAGGGTTTACTCACTACTCGCACGTCCACCAGAGTATGGCAAGGATTGATTACTTTTTGATTTCGAGGTCAAGGTTTCACCTGGTCACGAATTCCCAAATCTGCCCATTTTCCCTCTCGGATCACCATGCTGTTACCATGGAACTGGATATGAGAAATCGGATTGAGAAGAAGTCTACATGGTACTTTAATAACTCACTAGTTAATGATCCAGTTTTTTGTGCGCAGATGGAAAAGGAGATTCCACAGTTTTTTCAGAGTAATGAAGGATCGGTGGATCACTACTTAACCGTTTGGGAAGCATTTAAAGCAGTAATGAGAGGTCGTATAATTGCGTATGCCACAGCAAAGAAACGAGAACGAGCCCAACGGGAGGAAGAGCTAGAGACGGTAATTAAAGACTTATGGGAAAAGTACTTTCAGAATCCGTCTCCAGCCCTCTACACGGAAATTCAACAGTCAACTTTTCAACTGAATTTGCTCAAGTCACGCAAGTCTGAACTTATATATGCCCAGATAAAACACCAGTATTGGGAGTTCGGCGAAAGGCAGGGGAAAATATTAGCCTCAAGGTTAAAGGGCCAACAGGAAGAGAGATGGGTAACTCAGATTACTGATGACAGGGGCAGTCTTCATGCTACACCTTCTGGAATAGCAGACCAGTTTCGCCTTTTCTACCAAGAGCTGTACAAGGGTCATGTTAAAGAGGTAGATGACAAACAGGACGCCTTTATACGTCAGCTTGACTTACCACAACTGTCAGAAGAGGCTCAAAGGATCCTCTCAGCGCCCCTAAGATTGGATGAGGTAACGGCTGCAATAGAATCACTTCGACATGGTTCAGCCCCGGGGCCAGATGGGTATTCTCCGGTCTGGTATTTCCGATTCAGGGATATCTTAGCTCCTAAGTTGCTGAAGACATATCAAGCAATTTTTGACAAAGGTATGCCTTCAAAAGAATTCAATGCGGCTTGGATTACACTGATTCTTAAACCGGGGAAGCCCGCATATCTCTGTTCAAGCTATCGCCCAATATCCTTGTTAAATGTTGACAACAAGATACTGACGGCTATATTAGCACAACGCCTTCAATCAGTAATAGCTTCGGTGGTGAACAGAGCTCAAGCAGGCTTTATCCGAGGTCGCTCGGGAGCTAATAATGTTCGGTTAATTACTGACTTAATAGCCACTTATAATGAGAAGCCGGAATCTGCGTTTCTAATCTCTATTGACGCTGAGAAGGCATTTGACCGTGTGGACAGAGGGTTCCTGAGGAAGACGATGACATACCTGGGCTTTCCGGTAGAATTCCTTCGGTGGACCCAGTTGATATATCAGAATGCGACCTCGAGAATTAGAGTCAATGGAGAGCAGTCCGGAGTAGTCGATCTGGCATGCGGCACAAGACAGGGGTGTCCGCTTTCCCCACTCCTGTTTAACATCTGCATTGAGCCTCTCGCCCAGGCGGTGCGCCAAAGGACGAACATATATGGTATGAAGCACGGTCTCAGCGAATTTAAAATTCTGTTATATGCAGACGATGCCCTTTTGATGGTGACTGAGCCAGAGTCCTCTTTTCCAGCAATTATTAAGCTTACTGAAGAATTTGGCCAACTTGCAGGCTACAAAGTGAATTGGGGGAAAACAGAGGTACTCCAAGTGGGCGGCAAGAAGACTCCTGAGGCAGTGGGAAGGCGGTTTAGACTTCAGGAGGACTCGATTCAATACTTAGGAATACAAATTCCCAATCGAAGTCAAAATTTAGTGGGGAAGAATTTTAGAAAGCTCCTGGAGAAAACACAAGCTGACTTTAACCGATGGAAACCCATCCCATTGTCATTGTGGGGTAAAGTGAATGCCCTCAAGATGGTTACTTTCCCCCGCTTCTTTTATGTTCTCCGAGGTCTCCATCAGTATATTCCACAGAAGTGGTTTAAAAGAGTCAATACTCTAATAACAAACTTCTTATGGGAAGGGAAAAGGCCGCGACTTTCCTTGGCTAGGCTCCAGCTCCCAATTGATCAAGGTGGCTTTGGTATGCCAGACTTAAGTGCATACCATAGGGCCTATATGTTGGCAAGTGTTAGTAAGTGGAGGCAAGATGTAGGGAAGGAATCTCCAGACTGGGTGGCCCTCAAGGCTTCAACAGTGGCCCCTCTTTCTACGCTAGAGGTTTTGGGTTCGAAGCACCACCAAGGGGAAGTATTGCTTCCAGCAGTTCAGACCACCAGGCGATTATGGCAGCTAATAGGTACCAAGCAAGGCTTTAACGCCTTCTTACATGGATCAATGACTCTTTGGGGAAACCCAGAATTGAGGATTGGAGGGTGCCAAGTGGTCTGGAAGGGTTGGATTGGAAAAGGGATAACATCTCTTGATCATCTACGAGACCCAAACAGAGAAGAATTCTGGACATTTAAGGAGCTTCAAGACAAGTATAATCTTGAATCTAACCAATGGCTACATTATTACCAAATAAAGACGGCGCTGACGCAGTTGCTGGGTCCGGATGCCTTGGCTGCCCCTGATCCACCATCCCTTTTAGCTGTATTAAGGCGGACATGGCAACAAGATAATCCAGTGCAAGCCCTGTACACGCACTTTCGATATGGGACGCAACAACAACAGCTAATTGAAGAATTACGGGTAAAATGGGCAGATGAACTGAACCTTAATATTTTACCATTCCAATGGTTCACAATTAACAGGGCGATCCGAAAAGTTTCTAAAGATCAACGCTTGATATTAATTCAGCAAAAAATTCATTTCCGTATTTACTGGACACCTGTTCGACTACATAAATTTAACCTCTTGACTTCACCAGCATGTTGGCGATGCCAGGGAAGTGAAGCGGGGCTAAGCCACATGATCTGGGCATGTCCGGTGCTGCTTGATTTCTGGGGCGATATACTCAGGTGGATAAACCGCGTATTGGGAGGTCAGCACAGATTTACAGCCATGCAAGTTCTTTTAAACCACTTCCCGTCAACATGGGTGTTGTCTCGCCCACAGCGATATTGGGGATTTCGGGCACTAATGACGGCAAAGAGGATAATCATGCAGACGTGGAGAACAGATTTTTCAGGAACCGTAGCGCAATGGTTAGAGGACATGCTGCGATTGGCGGTGGATGAAAGGCTGGTCTACCGACGAATGATGCAACAACAACAATTCGAGGACATTTGGGCACCATTTTTGGCGGCTGTCAATAATTTACAGGGTCCGGGATGTGATCTTGAACATAGTTCCCTCTAGGCTGTGGGGGCCAAGGTGGTCCAGAGAGCTATATCAAGTATTAGGCATACAATAGGCAGTGATAGATAAGTATGGGCAACAAGGGTGATGGGTCACAGGGTGTTGGATGAGTGGATAATTATGAACGATGCAATTTTTGTTTGTTTAATTGTTAAATACTTATTATTACTATGGATCTGTTATATATACTAATCTCAATAAATGATGAATATTGAAAAAAAAAAAAAAAGACTGTGGGGTGACATGATAGAGGTTTACAAGAATATGCATGGGATGGAGAAAGTAGAGAAAGAAGTACTTTTCTCCCTTTCTCACAATACAAGAACTTGTGGGCATTCAAGGAAATTGCTGAGCAGTAGGTTTAGAAAGGATAAAAGGAAGTACTTCTTCACCCAAAGGGTGATTATCATGTGGAATTCACTGCCACAGGAGGTGGTGGCGGCTACAAGCATAACCAGCTTCAAGAGCGGTTTGGATAAAAATATGGAGCAGAGGTCCATAACTGGCTATTAGCCACAGCATATTATTGGAACTGTCTGGGGCAGTGATGCTCTGTTTTCTTGGTGCTGGGGGGGGGAAGTGGAAGGGCTTCTAGCCCCACTTGTGAACCTCCTTTCTTTTTTGGCCACTGTGTGACACAGAGTGTTGGACTGGATGGGGCCATTGGCCTGATCCAACATGGCTTCTCTTATGTTCTTATGTTCTCTTTTAGAAAAAAAATAGGTTTTTTAAAAAGAAAATACAGAACCAGAAATTGAGGTCTAACCATGATAGATATATATTGTTATCGCTGTCAATTGACTGTAATAAAATTGGAAATTGGATAGATGAAGGGAAACACTTATCTCATTTCCTCTCATGCAGTCAGATTGAGTATGTGCTTTAGGACTGTAAACCCTAGGGATTATTTCATCGCAGATACAACAAACATTTTGGACTGAAACTTTCTGCATATTTCCCCCCTGACAATTTAACATACAGGAATTATTGTGGATTGTTTTGGTGTTGTTGGTCCCCACTGTCAGAACTTGTAAGTTTCCTGTATGCTGTTAGCTCAAGTGACTCCATATTGAAACCGAATACTAACACATGCAACTTTGCCAAGGTAACTAACAAGCATTTACTCTGTGTATTTCTGTGCATTTCAAACAAACTGTGATCACTGGAGGGTGACAGATAGCCCAGGGTCAACATCTGCAGATGGCCTTTGAAGCCAGGCCGGCCTGCGCTTTCTCAGTGGGATTCCATCCTCCCTGCCTGATAACAAACCCTGAGAAACAGACTGTTGTCTCTGCCCGTGTGAAAGATCGTTTTATTGTTGTCAACAGAACCACATAAAGTGTATCCAATGCTAGCTTTCGTTATCAGTGTTATCCTGTACCTTCAGCTCTGTAGTTCTCAATAAACGCCTATACTTTTGCAACTAAGTTTTGGGCCTTATTTGAAGTTCTGCCAGTTCTGACACCCACCCCTCCACATTTTTCATGCTTTACCAACCAGTCTTAGTGAATATGAAGTATCATAGAAACATAGTGTTGGAAGGGACCCCAGGGTCATCTAGTCCAACCCCCTGCACAATATAGGAAATTCACAAATACCTCTCCCTAAATTCATAGCATCAGCATTGCTGTCAGATGGTCATCTAGCCTCTTTTTAAAAACCTCCAAGGAAGCAGAGCCCATCACCTCCTGCGGAAGCCTGTTCCACTGAAGAACAGATTTGTCAGGAAGTTCTTCCTAATGTTGAGCCGGAAACTCTTTTGATTTAATTTCAACCCATTGGTTCTGGTCCTACCTTCTGGGGCCACAGAAAACAATTCCACACCATCCTCTATATGACAGCCCATCAAGTACTTGAAGATGGTGATCATATCACCTCTTCTCCTCTCCAGGCTAAACATCGCCAGCTCCTTCAACCTTTCCTCATAGGACTCAGTCTTGGTCTTTTGTTAAAGACGACAACTTTTCTCATTTACATTAAATCTGTAAAAGACTGTTGGTTCAGGTGTTGCTTAGTATCGTGGCACAGGCATTATGTGCAGGCTTGATGAGGACTGCAAATCCCTGTCATAGTTTCCCAAATGGGAAGCAGTTATTTTGCATATTTGTCATGACAGTAACACTTGATTAAGATGGAAAGTAAGAGCCCCCTGGCGCAGAGTGGTAAAGCTGCAGTGCTGCAATTGGAGCCCTCTGCTCATGACCTGAGTTCAATCCCAGCAGAAGTTGGCTCAGGTAGCTGGCTCCAGGTTGACTCAGCCTTCCATTCTTCCAAGGTCGGTAAAATGAGTACTCAGCTTGCTGGGGGGAAAGTGTAGATGACTGGGGAAGGCAATGGCAAACCACCCCGTAAAAAGTCTGCCATGAAAATGTAAAAGCAACATCACCCCAGAGTCAAAAACAACTGGTGCTTGCACAGGAGTTCCCTGAACCACCTCCCCACTCCCTGTAGGGAAGCCAGCCTAAGGTCTTATTGCCAGGGCACGTATGTTTAAT
Source organism: Heteronotia binoei (assembly GCF_032191835.1). Taxonomy (NCBI): domain Eukaryota; kingdom Metazoa; phylum Chordata; class Lepidosauria; order Squamata; family Gekkonidae; genus Heteronotia; species Heteronotia binoei. Next base: position 81,477,408 of record NC_083235.1, on the reverse strand, counting down.
TGCCTCCACCAGACCAGGTTGTTTATAGGGCCCAGTTTGTCCTAGTCTCCCCCACCCAAGGGCTCAACAGTTTCCAGCTACCCCAAAACTGGCTGTGGTTTTTGCCTACTCTAAAGTAGGGCCAGTAGGCACTCATGCCTTACAAGCCAGTTTAAACAAGTTTTGAAGAAAGTTATATTTAACAGGGCAGGTAATCCCCAACAGAGTGTAAAAAAGAAAATAATAAAATTTAGCTAGTTATTACCTCAACCCTTGGGTTGATGGCAAAAGACCCTACAAGCCAGAGTCCTTCAGGAACTCCCTCCTGGGATGGTCCAGCCACACTCCAGGGTTGCAACGTCATCAAACCGACCCTCAGGTCACTTCCACTCCTTGCCTCAGCAAGGAGATAATAGCACAGCTAAGAGAAAAAGTCTCCTTTTTCTAATCATCAGCCTCTAATTGGCCATCAGGGACTAATCCCCTGCAGCTGTGGCTCCACCTGTGGCTGCAGCAGAAGGGAGATATCCTGGAAGACTTCAAGTCCATTTTAAATCTCCCCCCCCCCAGCACTACAACAGGGGACGACCTTGGCCTTTAATGACGAGAAACAGCTGAGTAGCTGGGAGCTCCCTGCCAGTTAGTGTTTGGTTCCAATGTCTTAGAGTCACGAGGTCCTGCCATAACTCAGCTGTGATTTGATGGCATTTTTACCACCATAGTAGGGTTTTGAAGGCATCTCAAAGCCTTGTCATTTAAAGGAACTTTGATGTTTTGGGGAAATGTATATTGGGCAGATTGCATGTGATAGAATTTTTATTATTTTGTTTTGATTATTTTATACAGTGATTGGTTGGCAGTTTTGTAAGCTGCCATGAGCTTCCACAGATGGTGAGAAAGGTGGGAGTCTAAATATTATAATAATTATTTTCTCCCTCACATACTAATTCTTGATTTTCAGGAACTTTTAATATGCTGGAGTATACAAAAATATACCACACAAGCAATCTGAAGTGGTCCAATCTATTCTACCGCCTCACTGTGCTGCATGTTTAGGCCAAACTAGAGGCATTTTGGGTTTGATTCCCCACTCCTCCAATTGCACCTGCTGGAATGCCCTTGGGTTAGCCATTAGCTCTGGCAGAGGCTGTCCTTGATAGGGCAGCTGCTGTGAGAGCCCTCTCAGCTCCACCCACCTCACAGGGTGTCTGTTGTGGGGGGGGAGAAGATATAGGAGATTGTAAGCTGCTCTGAGTCTCTGATTCAGGGAGAAGAGCGGGGTATAAAACTGCAGTTCTTCTTCTTCTTCTTCTTCTTCTTCTTCTTCTTCTTCTTCTTCTTCTTCTTCTTCTTCTTCTTCTTCTTCTTCTTCTTCTTCTTCTTCTTCTTCTTCTTCTTCTTCTTCCAGAAGATCCTGGCAAGTGCTTCTGCTTTCTGTCTCTTTAACCTCTTTCTCTGGTACTCACACCTACCAATATTCTATTGTCCACCCATCCTTCCTGTATTTCCTGCTTCCTCAACTCCTGTGTTAGGCCCCCTACTGCCTCACTGGCCATACTACCCCCTCTTCTAACCTCTTTCTCCAAAATCTGGTCTTAAGAAAGAATACACCCCCCTACACACTCACCCACCCACACCATGGGACTGAAAAATACCTGCTTCAAAACAGTTCTCAGAACTGCTGGGGGTTTTTCCATAGCTTACGTGCTCTAAGTGTGTGATATATATTTATAGACTGCCTTTCTTAGTGAGTCTCAAGACAGATTACATGGGTTTGTAACTAGAATATTTTGATAAAAGAAAAATGGAACAGATTCTGAACCGAAAACATGATATTGGTTATGGGTAATGTCTAATATTCTTTTCCAGAATAAAAAGGACATATAGGTGGTTATTTAAATCCTTATTAAATTGCTGTGCAGTGCACTTGTAGGTGTTTATGAATAGCTCTGGCTGAGAAACACTCATCATCAGCCAGCCAAATTGAAGTCGTTCCTGTGCAACATGTGCACGATACATTCTGAGCAATCTCATGCTGTTCCTTCAGCTCTAAGCAAGGGGGTAGGTATAATTATTTAACATGATCTCCCACATCCCCAGTGGTTTCAATGGGGGGGGAGGGGGAATCTGAAACAGATCAGTGAAAAGTGCAGGAGATTGATTTGTGAGGCTCCAGCAGGTGTTCTATTCTGAATGGTTCAGGAAGGTTTATTGCCCAAGTTCCTGTGATGTGTTCTGTCTGCAAGATGCAAGTTTTTATTTCAGTGAAGCTGAGCCTGCTTTCTCCCTGAAGCTTTGATGGCCATAAGGCAGTTTTTATATTCATTCTGCAAGGGACAGCAAAATCTTTTGGTGAGTGCACTCTGCCTTTTCTTCATGTGTTTCTAATCATTCAGTGGCATGAGTTTGCTTGTTCCAGGCTCTTGTAGACTTCTATACAGCAACTTGCTGAAAGTAATTTTCTATGTTGAGGTTTCCTGCTCCTCCAATTTCAAACAAACACTTAAGTTACTTCCCATTTTGTCTGTGTTGTATGGAAAGGGCGGAGAAAAATTAATATTGGCACAGGTACTTGGTCTATTTGAGAACAGAGTTACGTTCTTCTATTCATTTTTGTAATTGCTGAGAATTGCATTTTTCATGTGCGAAGTCAGCTATAGCATCCTTGTTACAGGTGCACCCTTGTTTCCATTTCATGGATCAGGAAATACAGTTTCTGAGTGAGTGTTGCTTGGCAAGGTCCTTGGCTGAAAACAGTTGAATGCACATAGCTCCCTGTCTTATGTTACCGCAGAAACATGGGGAGGAGCCATGCTCCAGCATCTCCTATACCACTAGCACAGGGGTGGCCAAACTTGCTTAACTGAAGTGCCACATGGAATAAACATCAAATGTTTGAGAGCTGCAAGACATGAATGTCAAATGTTTGAGAGCCACAAAACAGGGAAGGAAGGAAGGAAGGAAGATGGATGGATAGATGGATGAGGAAAGGCAGAAAGAAAGCAACTTTAAATGCATTCTCTAAGTTGACCAATTGGGTAGTAGGGGCTTTGAGAGCCACATAATACGTGTGAAAGAGCCACATCCCTTTGGTCCTAGCAGTGGCATAGAGTCTTTGAAGGAAGTTATATCCATACATCCCCATTTATATTTAACTTGAACCAAAGAAGAAATCAAAGGTGATTTGATAATGTTCATTCATCTCCCCTCTCTTGCTCCTTAAAACAACTATGCTTGGGGGGTGGGGAGGGCGTTGCAACATTCAGTGGTGGATGCCTAGGGACTGTGCTCCCTTAACCCTGCAGGGATTTTTTACTCACCAGCCTCTTAAAATGACCATTTACCAATTTTAAAACAATGGGCAAATTGTCAACTATCAAAAACAAATTCAGTTGACTCCACAGGCACTCATGGGCTATTTCTCAAGGCATGATCTGAAAAATGGGAGACGGGGGACAACATGGCGGGGTGCAGTAGGCTACAGCGTTGGCTCTGACAAATTTGGCTTTTAAAGACATTTTAAGATATTCTTAGCAGACGTTGTGGCTTTTATCTGTAAGTTTTAAGACCTTAGTTGTCTGGTATTTGTTTTATTTGTATATTTTTTTTCAGAACAGTGCCAATTGCCATCCAACAGAACCCTCTTAATGGCATCGGGCAAGCGGCCAAGAGAAGTGGAGGAGGAATCCACTTCTTTGTCAGGACTTTTTTACCTTAAACAAGAAGCCCAAATCTGCTCTGCCATCATTTGCTATTAAAACATTGCTTTCCCCCTCTAGAAGACGAGTTAGAGCCAGCAGAAAAGGAGGAACTGACTAATGAGTCTGACCACGAAGATGTCGTAGACTCTCAACTCCAATCTGCAGTGGGGGCTTTAAAGGTGCAGCAGAGACAGCAAATATGCTGTGATAATGAAGAAAGATCCATGTCTTCTGACGAGCTCGCCCCAATTACCCTGATTGCAAGCACAGTGGAATGTATCTTTAAAAAGTTAAAGGGATCAGAAGATCAAATTCTTGACCTTTTTTTGGAAATAAAGAGACTATCCGTGTCAATGGATAACGTTCACTTAGCCCAGCTGGATAAGAACATAAGAACATAAGAGAAGCCATGTTAGATCAGGCCAATGGCCCATCCAGTCCAACATTCTGTGTCACACAGCGGCCAAATATATATATATATATATATATATATATATATATATATATATATATATATATATATATATATATATATATATATATATATATATATATATATATATACACACACACACACACACACACACACACACACACACACATACACACTGTGGCTAATAGCCACTGATGGACCTCTGCTCCATATTTTTATCTAACCCCCTCTTGAAGGTGGCCGTGGCCGCCACCACCTCCTGTGGCAGTGAATTCCACATGTTAATCCGTTTTAACCTGTCTGCTCAGCAATTTCATCGAATGCCCACGAGTTCTCGTATTGTGAGAAAGGGAGAAAAGTACTTCTTTCTCTACTTTCTCCATCCCATGCATTATCTTGTAAACCTCTATCATGTCACCCCTCAGTCGACGTTTCTCCAAGCTAAAGAGCCCTAAGCGTTTCAACCTTTCTTCATAAGGAAGGTGTTCCAGCCCTTTAATCATTCTAGTTGCCCTTTTCTGAACTTTCTCCAATGCTATTGGAGCTTTAGCCCCTTTAAAGCGGTGTCCGTCTGCAACACAGGATGTGGACCCCCGGAGCTCCTTTATGGAGTCTAAGGTCAGTGTGGGCCATGAAAGGAACGTGCAACAATTGGTTCTACAGCCCAGTAAGGTATGCATCACAGTTTGTTCTTATGGCAGGAAGACCCCATGCTGGAGAAGTAAACTTTTAGTTAAATCTCATCTCTGTGAACTTCTTCATCTGTTTATGCATTTTTCTTTTCTTTTCTTTTCTTTTTCATCTGAACTATCACAAAATTGACTTGATTACTATCGAATCTCTTAATGATAGGTCTCAAATGCAAAGGATTCTGCTTACCTTTCAATCCGCCAACATTCCTTCACTAATTTTGAGGCGAAAGAATTACTTGTGGTCAAAGGGGTTTTCCCTTATGTGGTCCTTTATTAACTCCCAAACTAACGCTCTGTTGCCTAACCTGTCCTCAAGGGACAGTACGTGAAGTAATCCTCATCTTTTGAAGAAGGCATCAACCAGCGGCAAAACATCAGGTTTCGATGTGTTTTAAGGAATCCAAAGCATGCTCTGGTCAGTCCCAATCAAACCTCGAGTTGGATAATGAGTCATCAGTGCAGTCCTCTATGGATGTGATGCATAGTCCCCTTAATGTTTCAATAGAAGATGACCTTCTGCAGTCATTTGGGAGCCTTCCCGCAAAAGAACAACAGGCGATCCTCGTAAAACTTGAATGTATTAAGCGGCAGCTGCAAAGGTCTTTAGAGCCGGGGAAATCAGTTCCTTCAATCAACCTGGATCCTGCAGGCAACCCCCTGTCCCCTTGTCCCCCATCGGCTGACTTAATTGATCTGACTATGGAACCCTCTCTAACTGGCTCAAGATCACCCCAACATAATGGCTGTATTTTCACTGATGATGCCAGGGTGCTAGAAGGATATCCATTATTGATTGACTACCAGCTAGGGAAGCCACAAGGAATATCCACATTGTCTCCTGGAACATAGCTGGGTGGAAGAGTAAAGTGAATGACTCAGATTTTTTGGACTTTTTGAAATCATTTGATTGTGTCTTCCTTCAGGAAACTTGGTGGAAGACAGTTTTAGACTGACGGATTTTAAAGTTTTTAATCTCCCTGCTTATAGAACTCATTCTAAAGGTTGCAGTAAAGCAGGCCTGACTGCTTTGGTGAAATCCAACTTACCATTTAAGGTGGTCCTCTTGGATCTTTGCCCGCCATTTGCCCAGGCTTTATTGCTGTCCTCTCCAGCACTGACTCTTATCATGATTAATGTTTTTTTAATGGAGAGCTGGAGTCTGATGCTGTCTGGAAGAAATTTTCTGATTATGTGATGTCTCTGACTAGAAAATTCCATACTGCTCAGTTCATGATTTTTGGTGATTTTAATGCTCGGATAGGCAGTAATAATCAGAAATGGATCTCTCATTTTGGCTTTGAAGCGGCTGAATCCCTTCCACTACAATTATGTTTGCCCCGTTGTTCTAAAGATACTTTAACCAATAAGGCGGGTCTTAGATTAATTGAATTCTGCATAGCACACAATGCTATAATATTTAATGGTCTCTCCAAATTTCCAGCTGCAACTGATTTTACTTTTTTTCCCACATGGGGTTGCAGTGTGATAGATTTTTGTTTGGGTTCACCCAACCTGCTATCATCTATCGATAAATTTTACATTGATTCGCGCATGGAAAGTGACCACTTGCCCCTAATTCTATCTTTAAGATTGGATCTGGAGGTTAATATGGTATCATCTTCCCAATCTGTGAAGGCCTCTGAGAATGTTCTAAAAAAAAAATCAAGTAGTCCCCAGCCCTAGAAAGGGAGTTTTTTCCCGCTCTTTGACTCTGAAGCACTATGCAGATTAAGGGATTCAATCATAAATTCCAATTCAGATGATACAGTCCTTTCAGAATTTTCATTATTAACTGATTACTGTAGTACTAAAGCTAAACCTGTGATTTTGTCTAGGTCCAGTTTCTCTAGCTGGTTCTATACAGACTGTTTAGCTCGGAAACAATAACTGAGAGCACTATTTAAAGAGTCCTGTCACTCCAAAGACCCAACAAAAATTAAGGCCTATATTGCTTGTAAGACAGCCTACCAGGAGCTTATTACATCCAAAAAGAAAGTTTTCTTTCAGAATAAATGGGATCAACTTTACCACTCGATAAAATCTAATGATAATAAGGCTTTCTGGAGAATCATTTCGAGTAATCTAAAAAACAATTCTGTTACTGACCCAAATATTTCTGCACAAACATGAGTTGATTACTTATATAACATTTTGCTGCTCCATGTGTATCCCCTCCTATCTTAGTAAATCCCACAGTTACTGATATGCCGGTCTGACTATAATATCTCTAGCTGCAATTTTTGGTAAAGGGACTGAGTTGGTATGCTAAGTCATTTAGAGAAGCAATATTCTCCTTCAAGTCTAAAGATTTTACCAGCCAAGTTGCAAAATAATAATAATAATAATAATTCAAGCTCACCTTCCACATTTTTTGGCAGCCCTCTATTTTTTTGCCATCCTTCAATTTGTTATTTGTACTTCTTCTATGTACTCATGCTAGCTTGCATCTTATCAAAATATGGACGATTGTGTTTTGGACTAATAGATCCATCATTATTGGTATTAGGGATGGGCACAGACCAGAAAATTCCGGTTCAGTTCATGAACCGAACCAGACTGGTCTCCGGACCAGTTTGCAAACTGAATCACAGCCTGGTTCACAAACCAGTCCAGTTCATTAAAAAGCCCCCCACTGAGCCTCAAGGCTCCAAAATGGCAGGGTGTCTCCAGATCACTCTCCTCAGTGTACCCACAAAGTTTGGTCCACATTGGACTTTGGAGGGGGGCTGAGTCACAGACTCCTAAAAGAGTCACTCAATGTAATGCTTTTCACCTCTTAATTAATTAAGGTGACATTAATTAATGTCACCTCTGCTGGTTCAGGAGTGACAAAAACTGACCAGGGTGAGCTAGAGGCCATCAACTCACATAGTTCCTCCCTGGGGTGACTCTCCACATGCCCCACATGTTACATGCATGTCAGATTTGGGGTGGGGGTCCAAGTAGCAGACCACCAAGCAAGGTGCTCCCAGGAAACTTGTTTTTTGATATTTCGCTATTTCGAAATAATCAAGCTTTTGTTGTAAATCAAAGAATTGCTTTATTGAAACTCTATGTCTTGATACAAGGACAGATTCCCAGTCAATTTACAAAACTCCCGCCAGAAGTTGGCAACGAACTGCCGGCCCTGGTCACTAACTACCTTGTCCGGGAATGAGTGTACTTTGACCACATGTTGGAAAAACAATTGAGCTAATTTCTTAGCTGTGGGGATTTGAGTATAAGGGATGAGATGAAATGAGCTTGTTTAGAGAATGTATCCACTATTACCAGAATTAGGGGTTTCCCTTGCAACGTGGGTAATTCTACAATAAAGTCCATTGAGATTACTGACCACAGTCAGGTAGCTATCTCTAAAGGTTGAAATAGTCCGGGGGGCTTCCCCCCTCTTTTCTTGGCCATTATACACACTGGGCACTATGCTACATAGTTGAAAATGTCTTTTTCATAAAGGGCTACCAAAACTGTCTGTTCACCAAGTGCAGCATTTTCACATACCCAAAGTGTCCTAAAAGTTTGTTATGGCGACAGAATTGCAGGACTTCCTTTCAGAAGCTTTCAGGCACATACAGTTTACCCTCTTTGTACCAGAAACCTCCTTCTTTGATGATCCCCTCTGGTTTGCGGTCTCCCTCTTTTTCAACTTTATTGATTATTCTTTCTCCATCCCATTTTTCTCCCAGAGCTTCACATTTGGCTTTGAAGCGGGTAGTCACCGCCCCTCCCAGCTGGCTCAGGGGAATGAGAGCGTCAACCACTTCTTCTCTTTGACTGTTGTGTTGAGGGAGTCTAAATAATGCATCAGCTAGAAAATTTCAGGAGCCCAGAATATGTTTTAAAGTAAAATCAAATTTGGCGAAAAATCCTGCCCACCAGATTTGTTTCTCCGTTAGCTTCCTCCGCCCTGTGAGAGCTTCTAAGTTTTTATGATCAGTCCAGATCTCAAACGGAACCCTCGCTCCCTCCAACCATGACCTCCATGTCTTTAGGGCGAATGTTACTGCAAATGCTTCTTTATCCCAAACTGACCAATTCCTCTGTTTGTGACTGAATTTTTTGGCTATGTAGGCACAAGGTTTTAATGCTCCCTCTTCATTGGGTTGCATCAGTATTGCCCCCATGGTGACGTTGCTAGCGTCACATTGCACCACGAAGGGTTTTAATTCATTTGGGTGAATCAAAATAGGTTCACTAGTGAACAGTCTTTTTAACTTATTGAATGCCTCTTGGCATTTGGCTGTCCATTCTAGTTTGGCTCCCGGCCGTTTGGCATCTGGGCCCTTCCCCTTTGCTTTCAAGAGATCTGTCAAGGGCAACATTGTTTGCGCTAATCCTTGTATAAAATTACGATAAAAATTCGCGAATCCGAGGAAAGATTGGAGCTGTCTACGTGTCCTCGGGGGTTCCCAGTCTTATACTGCTTGGATTTTAGCTGGGTCCATGGCCAGCCCTGTCCCTGGCACTCTATACCCTAAATAGTCAAGTTCCGTCTTATGGAATTTGCACTTAGATAGTTTTGCGTACAGTTGATTCTCATAAAGGGTACTTAGTACTTCTTGGACCAGTTTCACATGTGATTGAAAATCCTTGGAATACATAATGTTATCATCTAGGTACACTACGACCCCTTTGTACAAGTACTTGCGTATTACTTCATTTATAAAGTTCATAAAGACTCCTGGGGCTCCTTGTCATCCAAACAGCAGGACCAAGTATTCAAATTGTCCCATGGGTGTATTGAATGCGGTCTTCCACTCATCTCCCTCTTTTATGCGCACCCGAAAGTAAGTGTCTTGCAAGTCTAACTTGGTGAAAATCTTTCCCTCTGACACCGTGCTGAGTAAATCTTTTATTAGAGGTATGGGGGTACGCGTTCGAGGTGGAAATCCCATTAATCCCCCTAAAATCTGTGCAAAGCCGAAGCCCCCCGTCCTTCTTCCAGAAAAGCACCGGAGCAGCATGAGGAGCGGTCACAGGTCTTATGAAACCCCTCTTTAAATTCTTGTCTAAAAATTTCCGTAATTTGGCTTTTTATGCCCACCCCATGGAGTACATTTTAGCTTTCGGGAGCTCTTGCCCAGGGATTAGTTCTATGGTACAATCAGTATTTCTGTGGGGGGGGGGGGAGTTCGTTGGCTTCCTCTTCACTAAACACTCATTTTAAGTGTCTGTACTCCTTAGGAATTGACATTACTTTCTCAATGGTTAAGCACAGTTTCTCATTCCTAGGGGGTGGTTCTGGGCCCCATTCTTTGTTCCAGTGATGGTGCTCACACCTTTTATCGGTAAAGTCTATGGTTTGCTCTTCCCACTTTATATCGGGCTCGTGTTTGGCAAGCCACCCTACCCCTAGTACAATGTCAAAAGAGGAAGAAGGGGCTATCACAAACAATTCCGTGTCGCAATGGTTCTCTATTCCCACTGTAACTTCTTGGGTTTGCTTGGTGCATGGTTCCCCTTTCATTATAGTTCCATCCATCTGCTCAAATTGTATTGGGTGAGGTAAGGGGCTCTTATTGGATACAGTACATGAACTGGAGGCCGCGTGCCTGTCTTCTGGTTTAGTTCTGGATCATTTCGACCCACTCAGCCTGGAGGCAGTTGACGGAATTCTCTCCTCTGTGCGCCCAACAACTTGTGATTTGGACCCATGCCCCTCCTGGCTAATTAAATCTTGCCTGAGGGAGCTCAGATGTCCTTTATGGGACATCATAAATAGATCCCTCCTGGAGGGGCGCTTTCCAACGTCTTTAAAAGAAGCTTTGGTCCGTCCCCTCCTGAAAAAAAGTACAGCAGACCCGGCCGAATTGGCAAACTACCGGCCGGTCTCTAATTTACCGTTTTTAGGTAAAATCATAGAGAGGGCAGTGGCGTTGCAGTTGCAGGATTTTCTGGATGACACTTCCATCCTAGACCCTTGCCAGTCTGGCTTTCACCCAGGCCATGGAACGGAGACAGTACTGGTCGCCCTGGTAGATGATCTCCAGCGGCATCTGGATCGGGGTGGCGTGGCGGTGCTGATGCTGTTAGACCTGTCGGCCACGTTCGACATGGTTGACCATCGGCTACTGACCCGCCTCCTCGCCGATGTAGGAGTTAGGGGGTCAGCCCTACAATGTCTCTCCTCCTTCTTCAAGGATCGGGGACAAAGGGTGGCAATCGGGGGCGAGCTGTCCCAGAGGCGCACACTAAATTGTGGGGTGCCTCAGGGAGCAGTTCTCTCACTGATGCTATTTAATATCTATATGCGCCCCCTTGCCCAGATTGCCAGGAGATATGAGCTTGGGTGCCACCAGTATGCGGATGATACCCAGCTCTATCTGCTAATGGACAGCTGGCCTGACTGCATCCCAGAAAACTTAGACCTGGCTCTGCAGGCTATGGCAACCTGGTTAAGGCTGAGTGGGTTGAAACTGAATCCAGCGAAGACAGAAGTCCTTTGCCTAGGTCGGGGTGCTCGGGGAGGGGAAATACCTCTCCCGGTCTTCAACAGGGCGCCGCTGAAAGCGGCTTGCCGGGTCAGGAGCCTGGGAGTTTTACTGGAGCCTTCATTATCAATGGAGGCCCAGATAGCAGCCACTGCCAAGTCAGCCTTTTTCCATCTGAGGCGGACAAGGCAGCTGGCTCTTTTCCTAGAGCGTCAGGATCTAGCAACGGTGATTCATGCAACGGTCACCTTGAGATTGGACTACTGTAATGCCCTCTACATGGGGCTGCCTTTGTACCAAACCCGGAAACTGCAGCTGGTGCAGAACGCGGTGGCTAGATTGCTGTTGGGGCTCCCAAAGTGGGAGCACATACAGCCGGGGCTGTGTGAACTGCACTGGCTGCCAGTTGTATACCGGATTTGTTACAAAGTGCTGGTTATTACCTTTAAAGCCGTATATGCCCGAGGACCTGCCTACCTTAGGGACCGTCTCTCCCCATATGAACCCCAGAGAGCACTGAGGTCAGCTGGGAAAAACCTGCTGACTATTCCTGGGCCGAAAGAGGTGAAACTACAAAACACCCGTGACTGGGCTTTCTCTACTATGGCTCCACGCCTATGGAACCAATTTCCAGAGGAAATGTGGGCCCTGCGGGATCTTGAACAGTTCCGCAGGGCCTGCAAGACAATCCTCTTTCGATTGGCCTTCACTAACCAAGAGGGAAACTGCTAAGGAATTCGCCTTTGTAAAATAGCACCAGTATATTTTTATCAATTTTAAAATTTTAATAGAATTTTAATTAAACTGTTAATGTAGTTTTGTTAATCTTGTATAACTAATGTGTGGAATTGTGTTGTTAGCCGCCCTGAGCCTACTTTGGTGAGGAGGTCAGCAGGGCTTGGAGGAAAGTGGCCACTATGTCCTCCAAGCCCTGCTGACCCAATATGAAGACCCTTTGCAAGAGACCAGGGCCCTCACTACCCTGAGGGACCTGCAACAGGGATCCAAATTGGTGAGAGAATATGCGGCCGAGTTCCAAGCTAACACGGCCAAAGTTCATGGTTGGAATGAACTGATGAAGACTGGTCTTGTATAGGCTTATGTACCATCTTTTCGCAGCCCCCTTGAGTTTCAACCCCAAGTAATCAACTCTGCTGAACTCATTGGGGAAGGTGTTTTCCCAGTAGTGCATGAAGCTGTGGGCTTAAATGGAGAAGTATTCCACCTCTTCTGGATCCCCATCAAAAGTGGCGTCCAGGTCTCTCCCTCTACCACAGTCTCAAGGGATGAGGGGCAGGGGAGGTGGCAGTGCTGCCAGCTGTCTCACTGGAGGGGGTGTTTGCCCTCCTCTGGAATCCGCTGGCTGTAGCACCCTCTCTAATTGCTTTCTCATCTCTGGCACCATGAAGGTAGAATTGGCTTGCATCTCCTCTCTCAGGCATTTAGCCATCTCAGCCATCTTGTTTCTCACCATTTGGAAGAGCCCCTTGTCATCAGGATCGGGTTCCTCTTCCTCATTGTACGGACATGGTGGGTCTCGGTCACCCCCATCCTCCTCTTCCTCCTCTGGTCTCGGTTCATCTCAACCACCTCCTCCTCTGGCTCGTGTGCCATCCTGGCCACTTTCTTTTTCCGCTCTCACCCATTGGGATGGCTGTGCTAGGATCGCTTCCCGCCGAGCCGGTGCCTCATCCATCAGTGTAGTGCAGGTTTGATCTACCCACACTTTCAGAGTGATTAATAGTTGTTGGATATGTAGGGGGGACTCTCGCCCCGTGACTTGACGAGTGTCAATGATGTGCCATGGCGGTGTCCGCACCCCGGCACCTTCTCCTCTAGGCTCACCTTGCAGTTTATCCAGAGTTGTAGGGAGTCTGCTGTTATCTGGTGTTCTTTCTGCCATACGGTTAGAAAGTTGCCAGTTCGGTTAAATTCCCAAGGAATATTACTTCCAAAATGTCAAGCTTCGATATTTTGAAATAATCAAGCTTTTGTTGTAAATCAAAGACTTGTTTTATTGAAACTCTATGTCTTGATACAAGGACAGATTCATTGGATGTAATACTGAGTACAGAGTTGCATAGAGTCTTATAGATTAGCTCAAAGGGCAGGGTTACAGATAACTTCAAAAGAATAACATAAAGATGAAAATGGGGATGAAGGTTCAAAAGCTACTCATCACTATCTTTTAGGACTAAGGAATGTTCACATCTCCATTTCTCACACATTCCCTGCTAGCTGATAAGGCAGGCCTGTGTGAATCTGTGGGAGAGGCATTTTCACTGTTGTATACAAGGTTACGTTACACATCTTGAGAGGAGAAGGTTTTATTATGCACCCAGAGGGTGAAGGGGAGAGGAAGAAAGGTCTGAATAAACCAGCACTTAGAAATAGCATGCTTGACAGAGTTGTCCAGGGCCAGTTTGAGACACTACAGTGTGGACCTGGTTAAGCTACAGGCATCAAACTCCCAGAGTAGCTTCCCAGGGACAGATGGCTGTGTCTTCCTGGGACTAGCCACCCAGGCCTGGTGACATGATGACTGATTGGGGCCAAACCTCCCATCCCACCTGGGAAGATGACAGGGACAACCAATCCGGACAACCTGCACAGCTGTGGGAGGGGGCACTGGTGGACTAGCTGAGGGAGTGCGTAAGTTCCTCCACTGAGGGGACCCACATCAAATCAACCAGACTGCCTGTGTGGTGGAAAACTCCCAAGTCCTATGGTTGAAATGGAATACTGATCTACATTAACAGGGCCCTCAATGAGGCCAGACGTTCATGGATGTTGTCAGGCTGGAAGCCGGCAGTCTTTCAAGAAAAAACTGTGAGGTAACGGGAGGCATCTGTGGTTCAGACTCAGACTGGAAGAGGGGAAGGGTGAGCAGATGATAGCCTTGAGGTGCACAGGTGTCATGGCTTCCAGAAGGTTCTTTGACCCAGGGCCCACCGACCCAGTAGCATAGTCTGACATCCTGGTTGTGGTGGCCTTGCAGCTGAGGTGGAGGGTGTGTACTGCTTGAAGGGGGACCTGGGGTGACTGACTCATGCTGATTACAGTGCCTGGGATCATCAGAAGTCTTGTATATGGCCAGAACATGAATGATGTGAAGCAAAATGGTTCCCTGGTGTTTCCGTTTCATTTACCCTGGGGAGGGGTCAGAGATGGCATCCATCAACATTCATTTTTAGTTTTGGGGGTTTCCCATGGTGGAGAATGTGCAAAGACATAGAGGACAAGGGTTGCTTCCAACAAGGATGGCCACTGCATGAGGCATCCAGAGATGGAAAGGGCATCACTCACATCCTTCAATGTTTACTTTTCAGTTTTTTGGGGGTTTCCTGGGGTGGAAAATGTCTCTGTCAAGAATAAGCACTTCATGGAGCATCCAAAGATGGGGAGGGCATCACTCACATCCGTCAGTGTTTATTTTAAAGTTTTTTTTTGGGGGGGGGGTTCCTGGAATGTAGGGAGCATGCAGAGAAGTTGAGGACAGTGGTCACAGCAGACAAACATATGTTTTTGGGTTGCCTGGTTGAGGGAGCATGCCAAGAGGGGGAGGACAGTGGTCACATACAGCAGTCTGCTTTGAGGGATCCTGGGTGGGAAAAGCACTAAGAGGGAGAGGACAGTTGTTATGCATGACAGGTTACCTTTCAGGTTCCTTGTGGGAATTCAAAAGGAAGATTGTGGTTCCAGTGGTTCTTTTGGGCAATGTTGACATCATGGGTATTGGCTGTGGGGCAAGCCCAACACCTCCCAGCAGAGGTGGCTCTCCTCCCACCCAAGCGCCAAAGATGCACCCTGCAGGCAGCATGCTGGGATCACCCAGAGAGGAAGAGAAGGAAAGAGCGGGGGGACACAAGGAAGGAAGAATGAAGAACACAGGCTTATTCCACCCCATCTGGGGCAGGGTAGCCCAGCACTGAGAAGTTGACCTTCAACAAGAACAGCTCATCCACCCTGGCCGGGTCAAGGCGGACTTGATGTGGGCAGAGGATATCTCCCAGATGCGAAAATACCCGCTCGCTCTGGACACTAGTTGGAAGGCAGGAGAGCAGACTGATGGTCACACTGGCAAGATCAGACCATAGGGTGGCCTTGTGCACCCAGGACTCAAGTGGGTCCGAGTTGGAAGCTCAGGAGGCTTAGCCAGGAACCCACAGACCATCACATCAGCAGAATCCTCTGCCATTGCATCTCTGGCACCCACACCAGTGCTCTGTACCTCCCACCTCACAGTGGACAACCAGAACTCCTGATTATCGTTCCCACATCTCCTCACCGCCCCTGCCTCCCCTGCTGTGTCCCCCTCTTTGTCCTCCTCACCCTCCTCCTCCAGCTGCCTCCCTTCCTCCTCATCCTCTGGACCCTCCTCCCGCTCAGCATCTCCCACCTCCCTCTGTTGTCTCTGGCCCATGCAACAACTTTGGAACTGTCGCACCTGGTTGCACAGTTCACACTTCCACTGATGAAGCTGCATATTTTGGAGGGCAATGCTTCCTTTGATATGGGGTCACACATGGATACCAGCTTGAACTCTTGCACTTCAGATAGTGGATGCAAGCGCTCCTTAATGCCTTTCCATAACCTGTCGACCAGGGCCCTGACTCGGTGAAGAAACTCGGTTCCTTCAGGGTCTGGCTGCAGCACAGATTTCATTGCCTGATCTAACCCACAAATGAGGGGGATGACTTGCCCCAGGCTGGCTGTGTGAGCACAGAGCACATTGGTGGTATCCAGAAATGGTTTCAGGACACACACCATCTGAGAGAGGGTGAGTCAGTCATTGGAGCTGAAACTCAGCTCGCCCTCCCCCTGCTGGATGGACATGGAGGACAGGACATCCTGCACCACACTCTTTTGCTCCACCAAACGGGCAATCATGGCATAGGTGGAGTTCCACTGGGTCCCAATGTCCTGGAGGAGGACATGTTCTGTCTCATCCACATCATCCTGCCTTTCTCTCAGCAGCTGTGAAGCCCTGAGGCTTCTCGAGAAATGCCCTGCCAAGCACCAACAGTTTTCTAGTAGGGACTTGTTCTCAGAGGCTCCCACCCCAGCCCCAACATTTCTTCCCAGCCCCAGGGCATCCCTCACCGCTAGGTGAAGCTCGTGTGCCACTCAGAAAATGCTTTTGAGTTTGGCTTCTTTGGCGGCCTTACTCATGTTTGGGCCACCATCTGTGACCAGAAAACCATGGCTGATCCCTTTCCCTCCAAACCACTTCCTCAGGCTACTTCGAAGGGTTGCTGCGATATTCACTACTGTGTGCTCCACATCCATACCCTGAGCATGGTGGAGCACCACCTTGTAGACAGATGGAAGCATCGCTGCCCCTAGGGGCCAAATTCTTGCCTGCAGCACTAAGGCTGCATACTGCAAAGACCAGGGTCCAGTTGCTCTATGGCGCTGAAATTGGCCCTTATTCAACCACCAAGCCGTTGGAGATAGTACAAACCAAACTCTTGCGCAAGCTTCTGTCTGTTCCCAGTTGTGTGCCAAACACTGCTATCAGGTTGGAATCTGGCGTCCCAAGCATCGAGACGTCTATGTGGTTAAACACCCTTTGTTACTTTTTGAGGGTTCTCTCAAAGCCAGGTGGCCTTCCCCATCTGATTTTTTCCGACTCTTTTGTGGGAACTTGGGAGAAAAGGTGTTTAGATCATTTTAGACTCTGTGATCTCTCCCCTGAGTCCCTAGCAATGATGGAACTGAGGGATGCGAAAGAACTTTTGCGCCTGAGGTTGGTTGAGCTGGAACTGAGATCTGCTAGAGCTAGTCTTTCTGCGCACATTTTCTTAGGGAAGCAAGCTGAAGTACTGTCCCCAGCCAGGTATCTTTTCAACATCACTATCCCAAAATATCAGATAGCTTTCTCAAAAGCTCGACTCAACGCACTTTTCTCTTCGGTGCTTTTGGGACGTTACGCTGGGTACCCATATCTGGAAAGATTGTGCCCCTGTAATTGCAATGAGGTCGAAACAACTCTCCACATCGTTTTGCGGTGCCCAATTTACAATGACTTGAGGGCAAGATTAATCTCTCCAATTCTCGGGTCCTTGGCGGGCAGGCCGGAGGATGAGCAGATTGCCTTCCTCCTGTCTGACACTCACTCTGATGTTTCAACTAAGATTGCCCGTTTCTGTTATGTTGCTCAGTTGGAAAGGAGGGAAATTGAGAATGTAAATTTTGGCTATGAGTTTTAACAATATGTGTAATAGTTGGCGTGAGGAACTCTGTGTAAGAGGTGATGGGTTTGTTTTTATGATTTTGTTTCTGTTTGTATTAAGCTGGTCGGATGACCGTGAATAAAAGTACTACTATCGCTGCCCCTGCTTGGGGTGTGGCCCCCTGGCCATGCTGAAACTCCTCCGGTTGCCACCAGTGTGAGGTAAGGGATAGGTAGCCATGGTGCTGTTGCTCCAAAGGTCCGTTGTCAGGTGGACGGCTCACCCTTGTGCCTTGGCTAGCTCTGCTTTGACCAGATGCACTGTGGAGTGATACATGGAAGGCACCACCCGCAGGCTCATGGTCCTCCTGGAGGGTATGGTGTACCAAGGGGCCACGCACTGTAGAAGCCCCCAGAATCCCATATCCTCCACCAGAAAGACAGGCTGACCATCCGGCACAATCATCTGTCCAATGTGCTGAGTGATTGCTTCATGAGCCCTAGACCTCATCCTCCGCCCCAGTGATGGAGAGGATCCACGGAGCATGACCTCTTGAAGGGTGACTTGCCTGAGGGAACTCATGGCAGAGATTGGAGACCCTGTTGTACTGCCCCGCCCCTCCTGGCTGCCGTCTCCTCATTGACTGGGAGTGTGCAGCCCATGCCCAGTGTCAAGTCTGCTGTAATTTCTATAAAATGCATCTTTGGTTCAGGAAAAGGATCCTGGGTAAAAATCACACTGTATACTGATGCTGCTAGCTTGATCGCTCCTTTCCCCCCTCCCTTCCTTTGTTATGTAGTACTGCTTTGAAATGGGAATATGGGAACAAGATAGTGGTGCCTTCTCAGGAGAGCGTGGGGGGAACTGGTGCCAAGAAGGCGCCCAAGGCCAGCCAGGCCTGAGAACTAAGTTGTAACATCAATGTGTGAATGTGCCCTGCATAGAGTGCCCCTCCCTCAAGAATCCCTTTGATGTGTACCTTAAATGCTTGCCTTGATTGTATACTCGCCAATCTTTCAATTTTAACTCTATAGTCTAACAACATGTTACAATAAACTAGAAACTTTTATCAAAAAGGTCTCGTTATTGAAACATCAGACTTGACACTCAGCAGCAGACTCTGGAAGTCCACTCTCCAGTGGTGTCAAACTGGAGTGTGACCTATGCAAGTGCCTCTGTAGAATGCTAGTGGTTAAGTGATGCGGATCTCATCCCCTACGAATACATTCCTTGCATACCTGGCACTCTACCACTCAGGGATCATTTGGTGGGATGTGGAAGTACTTCCATGCAGGAGACTGGAACCATGTCTGAACTACCATCACTGGGGCATTTTGCAGGCACAAGTGCTTCCCAGACCCTTGAATGATTGGGCGGGGGGGTGTCCCAACAGAAGAGGAACAGGCAGGGGATCTTGGCCACGAATCTCTGGGCACAGAACAGGAAGACATTTTGTGGCCAGCATTACAACATTCAGCACTAGTGATGATAGCTTCCCCACTCCCACTCATACTTTGCCTCTGTAGCCCATCCAGAACTGGTGGGAGCTCTTGAGTGGCAACCTGGACCCATCCTGTGGATGCTGCAATGGATGCTGATGTGGAGGCTACTGACAAGGTATTAGGGGAGGAGGCCACTGTTGTGTGAGACAGTGGTCTTATCCCTATATCTGTGTTCACTTTTGCCAGTCTCCCCATCTGCCTGCATCCATGAGCATGACCCATTCTGCTCCCCTTCGTGACCCTGCACATCAGACACTGGTAGTAGGGACAGAGCAATTATATCACAATATGCAGGGGGAGACAACTATGGTGGATTGGTGCTTATATGGCAGAGGAGAAAGGATGTTTTTTTGGAGGAGCACAAAAGGAACCCACAGGCCGAGGAAGAGGCAGTTAGCCAAGTCCCCCAAAAGTCTGTAGGTAGCTTGTGAGTCTGAGTGGGAGAGGGTAGAGGGAACCCCCCAGGCAGAGACTGAAGCAATCCAGGAAGAAAAGGGGGTGGTTTTTGAAGGAGCAGAAAGCAGATCACACAGTAGAGGAAGAGGCAGTTAGCCAAGCCCCCCAGAAGCCTGTAGGTAGCTTGGGTGTCTGAGTGGGAGAGGAGAAAGGAAACCCCCCAGGCAGAGACTGAAGCAACCTAGGAAGAAAAGGGGGTGCTTGTTGGAGGAGCAGAAAGCAGAAATCTTTCCACATTTCCCACTCCTCACAGCAAAGAAAAAGAGGAGGGGGAGGGAAATGCAGAGAAAAGGGCAGTTTTCAGAACCCACAAAGTGAACAGTCCACCCCCAAATCAAATAAAAAACATGTTTTAAAAGAAAAAAAATCTATCCACATTTTCCACTCCTCATGGCAAAGAAAAAAAGGGGGATAAATGCAGAGAAAAGGGCAGTTTTCAGAACCCAAATCAAATCAAAAACATGTTTTAAAAGTTAAGAAATCTATCCACATTTCCCACTCCTCACAGCAAAGGGGAAAAAAAGGGGGGGGGTGTAGCTCTGAATGCAAGGAAAGGAGAAAAAAGAGAGAATTGATGCTTTTACTCTGGCAGTTTGTATAGAGACCAGGAGATTCAATAAGTTTCTCCACCCACCCCAGTAATTCTCTCCCTCTCGATCCACCAAAAGATATTCTTTCAATGTGCAAGGAAAACAAGACTTGCAAAATTCCAACACAAACAGAGGACAGGAACGCACCTTCAGTGGTTATAAACATCCCCCCCTCTCATCTGAGGAAGTCAGATCGATGCCTGTCATTGGAAATCAGACTTGCCTGTCAGCTTCAGACTGTCACTATTGGTCCCGACGGCTGGAAAAGTGGATAGTTTTCGGCATGAAACTCCAGGGGTGGAGTTGCTTTGCCGAGAGTGTATGAAAGCTTCCAAGCCGGGCAGAAAGCTCAGAGACTTCCTGGTTTGAACATGTGATTTCGAATCAAGGTGTCTGAGCCTAGAGCAAGGTAAAATCTGGACCGGATTTTATTTCGGTGTTCGGGTCTGTGCCCATCCCTAATTGGTATGTTTTTTCTTATAGCAATGTTCATCATGCATAGTTTAAAACTTCAAAATTTAACTTGAGAACAATTTGTAGTGCCTATAGTCCCCTTTCTGTGTACCCAGACTAGCTTGCATCTCATCAGAATATGGAAAATGGTGTTCTGACCTTAGCAGTTACATTTCTGTTGGTACACTACACCTTCAACATTTCACATTCTGTAACTTGGGGTTTTTTTGCACAATGTTATGTTCTAACTATAAAAATGACTACTTTGTTGGAAACCCTACACTTCATATGCAATAATGGGGGATAAAACTAAAGTTATTTCTCTAAATTGCAGAGGTTTACATAATCAGATAAAGGTTAAAAAACTTGCTACCTTTTAATCTAGATTAGAACCAAGATATGTTATTCTTACAAGAAACTCAAGTCAGAAAATAAAACCATTTAATTTTTAAATCAAAATGGTTTTCTGATCAATATCAGGCTATTGGTACGTCAAAATCCCAAGGTGTAGTGATCATTTTTTCGAAAAATGTCTGTTTCTAATGTCACGACTTGACCCTAGTGGTTGCTTTCTCCTCTTGAAAGGTTCACTAAATGGTACTAAATATATTTGGTCTCATTATATGCTTTGGTCTCATTATATGCAAATCAGGGACAGGAATAATTTCTGAAAGATACCTTTTAAAACTAGATACCTTCCGGGAGGGTAATGTCATAATCAAAGATTTTAATTGCATTATTGACCCTCTTAGAGACAGAACTTTCCCAATTCACAAATGTGGAACAAAATGTAAAACAAAGGCCTCCATTCTTCAAAACCTTTTTTCTCAACATAGCTTGATTGACATCTGGAGATTACACAACCTTGGAGTAACAGACTTCACATAATTTTACTCCCAAACACAATATTTTCTATTAATATACAATTACAAACTATAAAGTAATGACCAGATGGTACCTTACCCCAAGTAAACTTCACTTTATGACTAAAGAGAACTCATATTTATGCTGGAAGAAATGTGGTAACATTGGAACGTTCATACATGTTGGTGGGAATGTGAATCTATGCAAAGTTTTTGGAATGAAATTGTAACTTGAATACTTAACAGGATACCGAATTCCTTTTCAACCTGAGACAATATTACTGAACTATTGGCATGATATCCCAATTCCACAAATCAGAAAAGACCTTATGATTATTCTCCTTTCAGAGGCTAAGACAACTGTAGCATCTTGCTGGAGGACTTCAAAGTTTCCTACTGTCAATGACTGGTACCTTAAAATCTGGGGTCACTTGCTAATGGATAAAGTATCAGATTTTCTATTTAACAATGATCCCGCTTCTACTCATTTAGTTTATTTCGAACAGTGGTTCCCAATTTTAGAGAGACTAGATGACATATTTGACAATAGAACCTGTCCCAGGAATAACAAATATATTTTCTTAAAAACTAGCTGGTTACTTTAACTCTTGTAATAACTTGAATGTAAGACTATGTAATTATAATGCCTTTTTACTGTTATCTTGAGCACTTCTCATAATGTATGCTATAACATTCCAAAGTTTGAAGTTTTTTTGTGTTGTTATTTTGATTAGTTTTTATAGTTTGTAAATACAACAAAACGTTTGGAAAAAAATGAAAACAATTATGCTTGTTGAACTATGTCTGCAGTTGCTATGCAGAAGGGCAAAACTGAGTTGCCATTCCTGAGAAATGGAGACCACTCTCTTAGAAATGAAATTGTTCTTTTGCAACAGATGCTTCTGAAAACAAATTGTAGAAGATAATTAGATTTTGTTTTGGTTTCTTTGAGGGATGATGGTGGTGCTTGTGTTGCTGCTGATTGCGATTGTTGTTGTTGCTGTGTGACCTACCAAGTAGCCAGTGGAGATATCCCATGGCGGCAGCATATTAACAGCACTCCAAGACAAAGACTGCTCCATTTTGTTGTAGCTAATTTCTGTGAATTTGACTGCATCTGCTCCATTGTGGGTACTCTGACAGATGCACATGTCAGGTGGAAGATTTCCTTTTACACAAGTCTGTCTAGTTGAACTTTGTATTTTAACAAAAGTGACTGGAAGGAAATTGTGATTATGAAGATCAAAACATAAAGGCAATTAATTCAAAATAAGTTGTTTCTGAAATGCTTTTTGTCTAGCAATCCCTACTCTTGGAGCACAGACAGGACCCTGTTACTGTTGTCTACAGAGCCTAGTTAATTTTTTTCCCTGCATAACATGGTTCCTGGGAGTTAAGAATTAAATATTTTCATGCTAGATATCATGCCTGTAGATCTGGGAGTGACCGAGGGCAATTAGAAGCTCTCTAAACTAAGGAAAAGAGAATTTGCAGGCTCCTTTCAAATGCCCAGAAATCATCTTTGGCTAGAAATTAGGAGTAATTATTGCTGCTGCTCTACATAGATAGTAGCAGATGATATAGCTTGGGAAGCAAGGTAACATTCCTGTCAAAAAATTGAGTAACTTATATTATGTTATATGCTCTGGTCTTTCTCCTAATGTACTAAATGCAGTTCATGTGACATGGTTAATATTGTAGCTATAATAAAAGCTGAATGTGTTGGCTTGAGCCTCAATTTTTATTGTAAGTTGTGGCTACCACAGGAGTAGCCTTGCGCTCTGTCTGTCACCACTCCCCCTTGTCATTGGGTAGCATCGCTGTGACCCACCTACTGCCGGCTCTGTCAGGCCAGAAGGCCATCAGAAGGCCACTGACCTTTGATTGAGACAGTTCTCTGCTGAGAGGTTCTCTTGGAGCCTTACTGATTACTACTGCCTCTTCTTAGGGTCTGTTGTAAGAAGTCTGGGATAGTCTGTCTTCTCCCCACACCCACAAACAATGCTGCTGCAAAGCAAACAGTGAAGCAAACAGTAAACTGTGAGAGACATGTTTCTTGGCTCCCACCTACTCAGGCCCAGGAATGTTAACAGTCTTACCTCAGAGATAACCAACTCTTCTCTGTGTCCTCTCTGTTAACCAGTCTTAGAAAGGGTTGCAGAGCTGCTGTGGCCTCACAAAAGGCCCACTAGCACATGCAGAATCCAAAGGCCACACAAATAGCCAAGGAGGCAAGGTCCTGCTTATTTCCCCCTGGGAAGTGCTAGCCAGAGGCTGTCGCTAGGCAACTCCGGCTGCTTTTCTCAGTAAAGGGGGAAGCCTCAAGCGAATAGGATAGCATACAGTCCACAGTTATTTTCTCCAGGATGTGGAGAGAAATTTTTGTCTGGAATTCAGTTCTGATCCCAGGAGATCTTCAGGCACCACCTGGAGGTTCGTTACCCTAGCAATCAGCAATCCCTCTCCAGTAGGCGCCAAGCCTTCCCACAGTTTCCTCCCATAGCAACCCTAGGTAATGCTGAGGACTTGGATGAGATACTTCTACAACAGATTGCAAAGTTCTCCAAGAGAAGGGATACAGTGATCATGGGAAATTTCAATTACCGGGAAATCTGTAGGAAGTCCAAATCTGCTAAAAATGAAAGGTCAAATAGATTCCTGACTTGTCTTGCTGAAAGTGAGGAAGGAAACAAGGGAATCTGCTATTTTGGATTTGATTCTCGCCAACAAGGAAGAATTGATTGAAGAAGTGGAAATAGTGGGCACGCTGGGCACTAGTGACCATGTGATTTTGGAATTTACAGTCTTAGGGAAGGGAAAAGCTATACATAGTCAGAAATATAGGTTGGACTTCAGAAAGGCAAACTTCGATAAACTTAGAACTATGCTGGGTAAAATCCCATGGTCAAAATACTTAGGAAGAAGGGGGTTCAGGAGGGGTAGGAGTTTCTTAAAAGTGAAATACTGAAAGCACGATCACAATTGTTCCTATGAGAAGAAAAAATGGAAAAAGCCGAAAAAAGCCGAGTTGGCTCCATAAAGAGCTCTCTAAAGACTTGAGAAATAAAAAAGACTCCTTTAGGAATTGGAAGGAGGGCATTATAACCAAGGATGAATATAAACAAATCACCAGTGCTTGTAGAGAAAAAGTTAGGAAAGCTAAAGTTCAGTATGAGCTTAGGCTGGCCAAAGATGCTATAACAACATAAAAGGGTTTTTTTTTTCTTATATTCAGGGTAAGAACAAGAGCTAGGACATTGTAGGCCCATTGTGAGGGCAGGAAAGTGAAATTGTAACGGGTAATGAAGAGAGGGTGAAACTGCTCAATTCCTACTTTTCCTCAGTCTTCTCTTCTGAGGGAAATGGTGCTCAATATGACAAAAACAGAACATATAAGGAGTGTATGAAGTTCCAACCTAGGATCAGCATAGGGATAGTACATAAACACCTAGTTTCTTTAAATGAAACTAAGTCCTCAGGGCCAGATGAATTGCATCCAAGGGTTCTCAATGAGCCTCTGGCTATTATATTGAGAATTCTTGGAGAACAGGAGAGGTCCTGGAAGATTGGAGGCGGGTGAATGTTGTCCCCATCTTCAAGAAGGGGAAAAAAGAGGATCCGGGTAACTACTGACCCATCAGCTTGATGTCTATACCTGGAAAAGTTTTCGAACAAATAATCAAACAGTTGGTTTTGGAACATTTAGAAAGAATGGATGTGATTACTAAGAGCCAGCATGGGTTTCTCAATAACAAGTCATGTCAGACTAACCTGATCTCTTTTTTTGAGAAAGTGACTACCTTGCTGGATCGGGGGAATGTTGTAGACATCGTTTATCTTGATTTCAGTAAGGCTTTTGATAAGGTTCCCCATACTATCCTTGTTGACAAGTTGGTAAAATGTGGTTTGGATTCTGTTACCGTTAGGTGTATCTGTAACTGGTTGACAGATCACACCCAAAGAGTGCTTGTGAATGGTTCCTCATCCTCTTGGTGAGGAGTGACAAGTGGACTGCCTCAGGAATCTGTCCTGGGACCTGTTTTGTTCAACATCTTTATCAATTATTTGAACCCACTCATCACAGCTTGGGGGAAAGTATTTCCAGCGCACCAAATAATGTAACCCTCCCCTTTTTATTTTGGCATCTAGCACCTCCTGCACCTCATGGTGACTCTGACCCTTCACTTGAATAGGCTGAGGCTCTGGAGAGCGGGGGTGCCAGGATGTAACTCCAGGGTCTCATCGGAGCAGACTGCAATGAAAAACAGGGTGAATTTTACTGAACATTTTAGGTAGCTCCAATTCTGCAGTCACTTTGTTGATCACTCGTTTGATCTTGAATGGCCCCAAGTACTTATACACTAGTTTCCGGCAGGTTTGTGGTAAAGGTAAGTTCTTGGTGGATAGAAATACAGTCTCCCCCGCTTTAAAGTCCCATTCGAGGTCAAAGTGGGCTCTCTCTTTGCCACTTCTAGATTTTCTTGAATGGTTGCCCACCCTTTTCTTATTTCTTCCCACCATTGCCGGCAGGAGGTAGGTGGCACTGTTTCATTGTGGCTGGGCAGCAGTGGGAATGGCTTTCCTTCGCAGCCATGCACTATTTGAAATGGCGTCGCTTTGGTGGAACTGTACAAACTATTATTGTACCCATACTCGGCAAAAGGCAATAACTCAACCCAATTAGTTTGTTGATAGTTCACATAACACCTTAGGTATTGTTCCAGAAGAGCGTTCACGCGTTCCGTCTGTCCGTCCGTCTGCGGGTGGTACGCGGAACTCAGACCCTGCTCTATGCCTGCCAGCTTGCAAAACTCCTGCCAGAAGTTGGCAACGAACTGCGGCCCGCGGTCGCTAATGACCTTGTCTGGGAATGATGTAGTTTAACAACATGTTGAAAAAATAAGTAGGCTAGTTTTTCGGACGTAGGGAGCTGTTTGCAAGGAATAAAATGCGCTTGCTTAGAGAAAGTGTCCACCACTACTAATATCACAGTCTTGCCTTGCGACATTGGGAGCTCTACTATAAAGTCCATCGACACTACTGACCAAGGCCATGTAGCGGTTGGTGTTGGCTGAAGGAGGCCGGGTGTTTTGCCTCCTCTCTTCTTTGCCATGATACAAACTGGGCAGGAGCCCACAAACTCGGAAATGTCTTTTTTCATTTTAGGCCACTAAAACTGCCGGTTCACCAAGTGCAGCGTTTTTACGTACCCAAAATGCCCTGCTAGCTTGCTGCTGTGGCAGTGCTGCAGGACTTCTTGGCGGAGGGTTTTGGGCACATAATGCTTCCCCTCATAGTACCAACCCCCCCCCCTCTCCATAATGATACCATCTGGTCTTTGCTCACCCTCCCTCTCAGTCTCTTCGATTAGTTTGCTGCCCCCCCAGGGCTCTAGCAGTTTTGGATTTTTCCCCGAGCGAGTAGTCACCGCCCCGGCCACCGCTGACGGGGGGATCAGAGGGTCTATGACTTCGTCTCTCTGGCTTTCGTGCTGAGGGAGTCGGGACAGAGCATCGGCTAAAAAGTTCTTTGCCCCTGGGATGTGTCTCAGGGTAAAGTCAAATTTGGCAAAGAAGCCGGCCCATCGAATTTGTTTGGCGGTTAATTTTCACTGACCGGTGAGGGCCTCTAGGTTCTTATGGTCAGTCCATATATTGAACGGAACCCTCGCCCCCTCCAGCCACGACCGCCAGGTTTTTAGAGCAAACGTAACCGTGAATGCCTCTTTGTTCCAGACCGACCAGTTACGCTGCTCTTGGGAGAACTTCCGGGAGATGTAGGCGCATGGTCTGAACCTCCCCTCCTCATCTTTCTGCATTAATATTGCCCTGACGGCCATATCGGAGGCATCGCACTGGACCACGAAGGGCTTGAGCTCGTCTGGGTGGGCTAAGACAGGCTCACTCGTGAACAGTCTCTTAAGCTCATCAAACGCCCTTTGGCACTTCGGTGACCATTGTAATTTGGCACCAGGCTTTTTAGCTTCTGGCCCTCTTCCCTTAGTTTTAAGTAGGTCGGTCAGGGGCAACATCACCTGGGCAAACCCCTTGATGAACCCCCTGTAGAAATTTGCAAATCCGAGAAACTATTGTAACTGTCTACGTGTTCTCAGGGGTTCCCAGTCCAGCACCGCCTGTATCTTGGCCGGGTCCATGGCTAAACCCTTCCCCGACACACAGAACCCCAGATAATCCAGTTCCGTCTGGTGGAACTCGCATTTGGACAACTTTGCATACAGTTTGTGCTCATACAGGGTGGATAGCACTTTCCTGACCAGTTGCACGTGGGAGGGGAGATCTTGGGAGCAGATAATGATGTCATCCAGGTACACCATCCCCCTCCTTGTACAGGTATTCTCTGAGCACTTCGTTGATAAAGTTCATAAACACCCCAGGGGCCCCTTGAAGTCCAAACGGCATCACTAAGTATTCGAACTGCTCCATTGGCGTGTTAAATGCTGTTTTACATTCATCCCCATCTTTGATCCTCACTCTGAAGTAGGCATCTCTTAGGTCCAGCTTGGTGAAGATGGACCCCTTTGACACCGTGCTTAGTAAGTCCTTGTTCAGGGGGATGGGGTAGGCATTTGACATTGAAATCCCATTTATCCCACGAAAATCCATGCAAAGTCTAAGGCTCCCGTCCTTCTTCTTCCGGAAGATGACCGGGGCAGCATGAGGGGCCATGGCCAGTCTAATAAAGCCCCTTTTTAGGTTCTTGTCAATAAATGTTCGCAATTCCGCTTTCTCTGCCCACCCCATGGAGTACAGTTTTGCTTTTGGAAGCTCTTGCTCTGGAATCAGTTCAATCGCGCAGTCGGTGCTGTGGTGGGGTGGCAGCTCATTGGCTTCCTCCTCGCTAAACACCCTCCGCAAGTCCCGGTACTCTTTAGGTATGGAGCGGACCTCATCTACTGATACACACATAGTCTCGTTTTTAGGGGGTGGAGTTGGCCTCCACTTTCCTAGCCAGTGGTGGTCTATGTTAGGTTAGGTTAGATCCGTGCCCGTCTTGGCTTATAAAGGCTAGCCAAACGTGGCTACGTAAACCACTACAGGACATCATCAATAGGTCCCTGATTGAAGGGATCTTTCCCACACCTCTTAAAGAGGCAGTGGTCCGTCCCCTCTTAAAAAAACCATCAGCAGACCCGGCCACATTGGCGAACTATCGGCCGGTGTCAAACCTTCCCTTCCTGGGTAAGGTCATAGAGCGGGCGGTGGCGACTCAGCTGCAGGGATTCCTGGAGGACACTTCCGCACTGGATCCATTCCAGTCCGGCTTTCGGCCAGGTCACGGAACGGAGACAGTTCTGGTCGCCCTCATGGATGATCTTATGCGACATCTGGATCAGGGCGGTTCTGCAGTGCTGCTGTTATTAGATCTGTCAGCCGCTTTTGACACGGTTGACCACCAGCTACTGACTGACCGCCTCACCGATGTGGGGATACAGGGATCTGCCTTGCAGTGGCTGACTTCCTTTCTCCAAGATCGGGGACAAAGGGTGGTGATAGGGGAGGAAGCATCCCAGAGGCACTCCCTTAGTTGCGGGGTGCCGCAGGGAGCGGTCCTATCCCCGATGTTATTTAATATCTATATGCGCCCCCTTGCCCAGATTGTCAGGAGGTATGGACTGGGTTGCCATCAATATGCGGATGACACCCAGCTCTACCTAATGATGGGTGGCCAGTCTGACTGTACCCTGGAAAATCTAGACCTGGCATTACAAGCCGTGGCCTCTTGGCTCAGACTGAGTCGGCTGAAATTGAATCCGACAAAGACGGAGGTTCTCTACCTGGGTCGGGGCGGTCCGGGGAGAGAGATCCAGCTGCCGGCCCTTGATGGGGTGCCACTAATACCGGCCCCCAAGGTCAAGAGCTTAGGCGTGCTCCTTGAGTCCTCCCTTACAATGGAGGCTCAGGTGGCAGCCACTGTTAGATCTGCCTTTTTCCATCTTTGGCAAGCACGGCAGCTGGACCGCAGCGACCTAGCGACGGTAATCCATGCTACGGTCACCTCAAGAATAGATCACTGTAATGCTCTCTACATGGGGCTACCCCTGACGCTAACCCGGAGACTACAACTAGTGCAGAACGCTGCGGCACGGCTGTTAATGGGGCTACCACGACGGAGGCACATTCAGCCAGTGCTGAGAGAGCTGCACTGGTTGCCTGTTGTGTTCCGAGTTCGCTTCAAGGTGTTGGTATTAACCTTTAAAGCCCTTTATGGTCAGGGACCTGCCTATCTACGGGACCGCCTTTCCCCATATATCCCCCAGAGAGCACTGCGATCAGGGACAAAAAATCTGCTGTCTGCCCCTGGCCCAAAAGAAGCCAGGCTATGTGCAACAAGAGCTAGGGCCTTCTCGGTGGCAGCACCAGAACTCTGGAACACCCTCCCAGAAGCTATAAGGGCCCTGCGGGATCTGTCGGCGTTCCGCAGGGCCTGTAAGACCGAACTGTTTAGACAGGCATTTCTGGTTGACTGAAAATGAGCTGCCACCGGACATCCTACAGAAGCTGGTGGTCATAGTCAGAACCCAATACCGCCAGACTGGATCGAGATAGCGTAATAGTTTTAAACTGATAAATGTATTATGGTTTTATATGTTTTATGGAATGATTGTTTTTATGATACTGTAAGCCGCCCTGAGTCCGCTTGCGGAGAGGGCGGGATATAAATGCAAAGTAATAAATAAATAAATAAATAAATAAATAAAATAAATATGGTTTGCGCCCCCCCACTGTAGGTCCGGCTGGTGCCTAGCAAGCCAGCCCACCCCCAATACCACATCGAAGGAGGAGGATGGAGCAATGACGAATACTTCAACCTCCCAATGTTCTTCGATCCCCACCAACGGCCCCTGGGTTTCCTCCGTGCATGGCTCTCCCCTCATTGTGGACCCGTCCATTTGCTCAAATTGGATCGGGTGGGGGAGAGTCGTCCGTGCCAGCCCTAGGGCGTCCACCAGTCATGAGGTTATGATCTCTCGAGTGCACCCCAAATCGATCAAGGCCCGGGCGTGCATGAACCTCTTAAGTCTCGAGTTTAATAGAGTGAGGGGAACGAAAAGCAGGGACCCAGTTATTCTCACCTATAATGGTGCCATTATTTCCGTGACCTGCCATCCGGCACCTTTCAGTGCAGGTTGTCCTCGTTTTCCGCCGGCTTGGGCTCCCAAGCCTCATCGCTCAGGTCGTCAGCAATTATGGCATCCTTGTCAATTGCCACCGACATGGCAGTGTTGCCCTGATTGGGCTCCTTGGGCTTCCCTGGTGCCTTCTTTGGGCCTGCCGCCATCGGCTTCAGGTTCGGGGGGGGGTCGAGGTTTCTCCGGGCAATTCACCGCCAAGTGCCCTGGGTCGTCGCAGCGGTAGCACTTTCAGGCCCCTGATGGTTTAGGGGTTCCCCCCTGGGCATGTGCCTTTTTCACCTTGGGTTTTGCCCCTGACCGAGCCTCTTGTCCCCCCTTCGCCCCTTGCTGCTTTTGGCGTTGCAGGGCTATGCGCTTCATGCTAGTTTTGATCTCCCCGGCCAGCTGCACCCACCCCACCAGTGTGGTCGGGCGGGCCTGATAGAAGGCCCGGTCTAGGAGACTTGCGTTGAGGCCTCGTTGGTAGGCTTCAATTTTCAACACCTCGCTCCACCCTCAAATTTTCACGCAGTCTGCCCTGAAATTTGTGGTGTACTCTCTCACCGATCTTGACCCTTGCTGCATGTCACGTAGCGCGGTGAGGGCTCGTGCCTCCTGGAGGGGGTCCTCATACTGCCGTAGCATCGCTTACAGGAACCCCCTTCCCCCGTGAAGTGGCAATAATAATGAGATAAGAAGAAATGAACATGTGAAACCTTGCACCTCGAACCAGCTATGTTTAGAAATGTGGGTTTAGCATAGTAACTTTTGATGTAGAATTCTTTAAGACATGCTCTAGTATGCAACACTGGATCAGTACCAAAATGTCAGACTGTGGAACTTCAAATCAACCAGACCTTGAGTTGATACAAAGTTTAGGCTTTATTCGAGAGTCCATAGCATCTGAACAAGGAAAGATTGGAACTGATACAGTGTTGCATACTAGAGCATGTCTTAAGGAATTCTACATCAAAGGTTACTATGCAAAACCCACATTTCTAAACATTGCTGGTTCGAGGTGCAAGGTTTCACATGGTCATTTCTTCTTATCTCATTGTTATTGCCGCTTCACAGGGACAGCTGAACTGCCATCTCTGGAGGCGCTTATCTTTTGTTAGGTAGGTAGCTTTTGTTAGTTTTGTTAGGTAGGTAGCTTTTGTTAGTTTCAGGGAAAGGAATGTTCACACTAACTGTTAGTAATATTTCGGGCCTCTACTTTGATATGCAAGGTTGTTCCCATGGTTAGTAGCATAGGTTAGAAAATGGAGTCAGTCAGGCTAAGCATTTCATCACAGTCATATCATTTCTTCACAGTTATATTCCATTGTCTGACAGTGGGTAGCTTATTTGGGGTTAGGGTTAGGGGGTTCTGCTGGGGGAGGGGGCCTGGGGTGGGTTTTTTTTTTTTTTTTGCTAATTTGCCCATATCTTATTTTAGTTAGAGGACTTTTAAAGTGCAGTGTCCTTTTACTTTTCCTGATTTGGGTGGCTTGGATTTCTTGGGGTTAGGGTGAAGGGGGGGGGGGTTGGGGGGGAGGGGTTGGTAAAGTTCCTGTATTGTTAAAAGTTATGTTTTTTACTGTTTTAAAAGGATTTAAAAGTCAGTCATGTGGACAAAGGAGACCCGATAGATGTTGTTTATCTTGACTTCCAGAAAGCTTTTGATAAAGTTTCTCATCAAAGCTTGAAAGTCGTGGAGTAAAAGGACAGGTCCTCTTGTGGATCAAAAACTGGCTGAGTAATAGGAAGCAGAGAGTGAGTATAAACGGGCAGTCTTCGCAGTGGAGGACGGTAAGCAGTGGGGTGCTGCAGGGCTTGGTACTGGGTCCCATGCTCTTTAACTTGTTCATAAATGATGTAGAGTCCTGTCCTGTTGTCCCCCTTTTCTTGGTTCTGGTTTTAGGGGGGGGTGTTGTTGACTGAAGTAGGAAACCAGCCAGGGAGGCAGTGGGGCCCTTGGATGACCATGGGGTAAAAGGATTACTGAAGAAGGATAGGGAAATGGCTGAGAAGCTGAATGAATTTTTTGCCTCCGTATTCACTGTGGAAGACGAGAACTTTTTGCCCGCCCCAGAACCACTAATTTTGGAAGGGGTGTTGAAAGACCTGAGTCAGATTGAGGTGACAAAAGAGGAGGTCCTACAACTGATAGACAAATTAAAAACTAACAAGTCACCGGGTCCAGATGGCATACATCCAAGAGTTCTGAAAGAACTCAAAGTTGAACTTGTGGATCTTCTAACAAAAATCTGTAATCTTTCATTGAAATCTGCCTCCATTCCTGAGGACTGGATGGTAGCAAATGTCACCCCCATCTTTAAAAAGGGTTCCAGAGGAGATCCGGGAAATTACAGGCCAGTCAGTCTGACTTCAACACCGGGAAAGTTGGTAGAAAGCATTATCAAGGACAGAATGACTAGGCACATTGATGGACACAGATTATTGAGGAAGACTCAGCATGGGTTCTGTAAGGGAAGATCTTGCCTCACTAACCTGTTACATTTCTTTGAGGGGGTGAACAAACATGTGGACAAAGGAGACCCGATAGGTGTTGTTTACCTTGACTTCCAGAAAGCTTTTGATAAAGTTCCTCATCAAAGGCTCCTTAGGAAGCTTGAGAGTCATGGAGTAAAAGGACAGGTCCTGTTGTGGATCAAAAACTGGCTGAGTAATAGGAAGCAGAGAGTGAGTATAAATGGGCAGTCTTCGCAGTGGAGGACGGTAAGCAGTGGGGTGCCGCAGGGCTCGGTACTGGGTCCCATGCTCTTTAACTTGTTCATAAATGATTTAGAGTTGGGAGTGAGCAGTGAAGTGGCCAAGTTTGCGGATGACACTAAATTGTTCAGGGTGGTGAGAACCAGAGAGGATTGTGAGGAACTCCAAAGGGATCTGTTGAGGCTGGGTGAGTGGGCGTCAACGTGGCAGATGCGGTTCAATGTGGCCAAGTGCAAAGCAATGCACATTGGGGCCAAGAACCCCAGCTACAAATACAAGTTGATGGAGTGTGAACTGGCAGAGACTGACCAAGAGAAAGATCTTGGGGTCATGGTAGATAACTCACTGAAAATGTCAAGACAGTGTGCGTCTTGACAACACCATGCTGGGAATTATTAGGAAGGGAATTGAAAACAAATCAGCCAGTATCATAATTCTCCTGTATAAATCTATGGTGCGGTCTCATTTGGAGTACTGTGTGCAGTTCTGGTCACCACACCTCAAAAAAGATATTAAAGCATTGGAAAAAGTCCAGAAAAGGGCAACTAGAATGATTAAAGGGCTGGAACACTTTCCCTATGAAGAAAGGTTGAAACGCTTCGGACTCTTTAGCTTGGAGAAACGTCGACTGTGGGGTGACATGATAGAGGTTTACAAGATAATGCATGGGATGGAGAAAGTAGACAAAGAAGTACTTTTCTCCCTTTCTCACAATACAAGAACTCGTGGACATTCGATGAAATTGCTGAGCAGACAGGTTAAAATGGATAAAAGGAAGTATCTCTTCACCCAAAGGGTGATTAACATGTGGAATTCACTGCCACAGGAGGTAGTGGCGGCCACAAGCATTGTCAGCTTGTATACATTGAAGTCTTACTTTATGACCTAAACTGTTTATTTACTGTGAACTAACCCCATGCCTTTTGCTACACTAACCCTAGTATTGTAGAGAGATGGCCAGGAGGGGGGGGGGGAAGCCAGAATACCAGCAGGCCTTTGAAATGTAAAACATCTAGCCGTTCCCAGGCGCCTGGAAGAGACAAGCAAGGCCATTGCAGAGGAGGCGAGACTGCTATGTAGGTGGGAGATAACAGATAGGCGCCCTGGCTTTTCTCAGCCGAGAAGCCCCAGTTTTATGATGGGAAATGATTTAAACCCCCTGGCCTTTGATGTGTATTCTTATATGCTCATGCTTGCACCCCTTTCGTTATTAGTATCAATGAACCTGCGTTGTGGAATGCATTGCTGTAATCGATAAACAGAAACTTTGTTTTCAACAAAGCTAAGCCTGTTCCTTGTTGAAACTTCAATGTTCCTGCACTGACATTTTGATACTAATCCTGAGAGGGCTTATTGGAGGAGAGTTACTTTGAAGCGAATGGCTGAAGAAGCACTCGACGGCCAAGAGTCCTCCCCACTAAAAGAAAAAACGTGGCACGTTATCGAACCCCGGAAGATGAAGAAGGTGAGCAGCCAAGCGCTGTTCATCACCCTGAAAGCCTCCTGGAACCCCAGGACCTCTACCACGCTGATGGACGAGGTGGCGCAGAGACACGGAAACCTACTGCGCATCCCTGGGGAACCGGAGGTCCGTGGGAGCCCCGATCGGCGGAATGGCCTGGCTGGGGAAGGAGGGAGCCGAGAGCAGACCCCATGGGATGAGGGATGCCCCGACTCGGAGGCAGAGGATGGATGCAATTCCCGGGCTTCCTCCCTGAGACGAGACCCAACCGAGGACCTCCGGAGGGAGATGGAGATCCTGGGGTGCGACCTGCGGCAGGAAATGAAAGCCAACATGTCCCTGATGCTGTGGGAGGTGCAGAAGCAAGTCGACCGAGCGTTGGCCCAAGCATCAGGGGGTTCCGGCGGCCAGGCACCCCTGGTCCTCGCTCCACCAGCCCCGCTGGGGTGGGGGGAGCCGCAGCGGTGGTGGCCCCGGCTGGAGCCGCCGTGCCAATGGTGAAGATGCGGGAGCTGGATGTCACTTTCGACGGCACCCCCGACAAGGTGGAATATTTCATCCTCCAGGCCAACAGCTACATGCACTACTGGGGGAACACCTTCCCAGACGAGCACAGCCGAGTCGCCTACCTTGAGTCGAAAATGATGGGGGAGGCCCAGCTGTGGTACGTGAGCTTCCACGACGTCCGTGGCCCCGAGGTGGCCACCATGACTGGTTTCCTACAGGCCCTCCTATCCCAGTTCGAAGACCTGCTCCAAGAGACCCGGGCCATTGCAGCTATAGATGGGATCCGGCAGGGGAGCAAATCAATCAGGGAATATGCCCTCGAGTTCCACAACCACTGCCGGATGATCCGGGGCTGGAGTGAAGCCATGAAGGTCAGGGCCTTCAAGAAGGGGCTCCACGCCAGTATCCTGGATCGGGCCCTCCAGCAAGCGCGGCCCGCCACCCTCGTCGGCTGGATCCAACTGGCAGGCGAGGTAGAAATCAACATGAAAGAGGAGGCCCTCCAGCGCCAGGACCACCAAGTCAAGCCTGGCCGGGAAACCCGTGCGGGCCCCAAGGCAGAACCCAAGAAGACCCAAGTGCTATCAGTGCTATCAGTGCGGAGTGCTATCAGTGCGGAGATCCGAATCACCTGGCGGCCAACTGCCCCGAGCGCAGTCGGGCCACCACCCCGGCAGTCAAAGGCCCCCCGAGCGGGGCGAAGAAGTCGAACAAGCCAAAGGAGTCGGGCTGGGCCAGCACCGCCCTGTTGATGGTGCTTGACGAGGATTCTATAATGCTGGAGGAGCTGGGGGAAGACCCCTGGGAAATTGAGCCAGCGGGAAACGGGGCTGACCTGCACTAGAGGGTGCCCAGCGGCAGGTTTCGGAGAAAGCGGCACCACTACAGGTGAGCATATCGGGGGGACTCATGTTCATCCCGTTGACATTGTTAAATGTGAGACTGAAAAGATTCATCCATGCCCAAGCACTGATAGACTCGGGGTGCACACGGGAGATTATAACGCCCCGTTTAGTGGAGATGTTGGAACTGAGCAAAGAGCTATTGCCCAGACCCCTTGAATTCGAGCAGATGGATGGGACTAGAATGAGGGGGGAGCCCTGTACTGAACAAACTCAGGAAATCCCGATGGGGGTAATTGACCACTGGGACTTGGAAGTATTTGTGATCGCCCCGTCATGCTCTTTCGACATTGTCCTGGGGTTGGGGTGGCTGGCCAAGCACCAACCCAAAATCGAGTGGGGAGACCGCACCATCGACTTTATCGATAAACGGTGCACCCACCATTTGTGGAACGGACTGTGGGGGCCAACCCCCCCCCCAAAACGAGAGACTTTGTGTAACCATAGAGGAGATAAGAACCATCCCACCAGAATATAGGGACCTGAAAGGGGCGTTCAGTGAAACTGAAGCTGATGAGCTGCCGTCCCACAGGAGCATGGATTGTGCAATAGAACTCATCCCGGGCCAGTCATTGCCCAAGGCAAAGCTATACTCCATGGGGTGGGCAGAGAAGGAAGAGCTACGTAAATTCCTAGACAAAAACCTCCGGCAGGGATTCATCCACCCGGCCACGGCCCCACATGCGGCCCTGGTGCTCTTCCGGAAAAAGAAGGATGGGAGTTTGAGACTGCACAGATTTTCGCGGGATTAATGGGATTTCAATGACTAACGCCTATCCCCTCCCCCTGATCAAGGACTTATTAAGTGAGGTTCGAAAGGGTCGATATTCACCAAGCCCGACCTCAGAGACGCTTACTTTAGAGTAAGAATCAAAGAGGGGGACGAATGGAAAACTGCGTTCAACACCCCGCTGGGCCAGTTCGAGTACCTAGTCATGCCATTCGGGTTACAAGGGGCACCGGGGGTGTTCATGAACTTTATCAATGATGTGCTACGGAAATACCTGTACCAGGGGGCGATGGATAAGACTGCAATGGAAAACAGGGTGCATTTTACTGAATAGTTTAGGCAACTCCAGTTCCACAGTTACTTTGTTAATCACCTAACTTATTTTAAAAGGACCCAAGAACCGGTAGGCTAGTTTCCGGGAGGTTTCGGGGAAAGGGCAGATTCTTTGTAGACAGGAACATTTATTTATTTATTTATTTGTTATTTATATTTTGATTTATATCCCGCCCTTCCCACCAAAGTGGCTCAGTCTCTCCTACTCGGAAATCCCACCCCGGGCTATGTTTTTTGTCAAATTGGGCCTTGTAGTCTTTCTTTGCTTCCTCCAGGTTCTCCTGAATAATTTTCCAGGATTTCTGGAGGTTCCCCCACCACAGGTGGCATTCCGGTGATAGAGGTGGAGAGTCTCCTTCCTGGTTCTTGGGGGGGAGGGTGCTGTTTGGTCTAATTTTCATTGTTTAAAAGGCCACTTTTTTAACAGTTGAGTTTGCGTTGGCCTTCTGTTTGGATCTATTCTCTATTGCTGCAGGTTTTGCATCCTCCCGTCCTGTTGTCCCCCTTTTCTTGGTTCTGGTTTAGGAGGGGGGTGTTGTTGACTGATTTGGCCTGAGGTTTCTTATTGGTGAAAAGGCCACTTTTTTAAGCAGTTGAGTTTCTTGGCCTTCTCCTGTTGTCCCTTTTCCTGGTTCTGGGTTTTTTTTTTTGGGGGGGGGGAAGCTGGCACCTGGGTGAGAGACCCAGAACCAGCAGGCTTGTTGTGCTTGGCCAGCTCTCCCCGTGTTGTTTGGGGCAGGGCTGGAGAGCTGGCATCTGTAGATTGTGTGTTCTGTGGCAGGGAAGCTGGCACCTGGGTGAGAGACCCAGAGCCAGCATGCTTGTTGTGCTTGGCCAGCTCTCCCCGCATTGTTTGGGGCAGAGCTGGAGAGCTGGCATCTGGATTTGCTGCAGCCAGGTCTGCAGAGCAGACCTTGAGCAGATTGTGTTTTATGTGGCAGGGTTAATAGAGTAGATAGATGTATATGGTGCATTTGGGTCCTATAGAGATTCTCTGTTGTGAAGTTAGGTTTGGCTTTGGGTGCCCCAGGAATTGGACCCCCTGGCCCAATCTTTTTGGGACTTGGGGGGTTTGTAGGGGAGAGTCCCCTGCAAATTTGGGGGCTCTCCCTCAAACCCCCTCCCCTCCAGACAGCTTCAAATATACCCTATTTGCCATTGATTTCAATGGCCTATAGGGAATAATGGGGCCTTATATTTGGAAATAGCCGCGCATCTACCGTATATGCGGCTATTCCGACTACGGAATTCAGAAATATACGGGATTCCGTTTCCCCCTCCCCCCCCGGTATATTTCCAAATCCGTGTACTACTGATTTTTTTTTTTTTTACACATCCCTAGTTACAAACACAGAAGAAAACAGAAACAGGATGCAGGATGACCTTGACAGGCTGGAAAACTGGGCTAAAATCAATACAATGAATTTTAACAGGGATAAATGTAAAGTTCTGCATTTAGGTAGGAAAAATCCAATTCATGGTTATAGGATGGAGAAGATTTGTCTTAGCAGTAGTATGTGCAAAAAGGATCTGGGGGTCTTAGTGGATCATATGCAGAACATGAGTCAACAATATGATGTGGTGGCTAAAAAGGCAAATGCAATTTTGGGCTGTATCAACAGAAGTATAGTGTCCAGATCATGTGACGTGATGGTATCGCTTTACTCTGCTCTGGTAAGACCTCACCTGGAGTATTATGTTCAGTTTTGGGCACCACATTTTAAGAAGGATATAGACAAGCTGGAATGGGTCCAGAGGAGGGTGATGAAGATGGTGAGGGGTCTGGAGACCAAGTCCTATGAGGAAAGGTTGAAGGAGCTGGGCGTGTTTAGCCTGGAGAGGAGGCGGTTGAGAGGTGATATGATCACCATCTTCAAGTACTTGAAGGGCTGTCATCTAGAGGATGGTGTGGAATTGTTTTCTGTGGCCCCAGAAGGCAGGACCAGAAGCAGTGGGTTGAAATTAAATCGAAAGAGTTTCTGGCTCAACATTAGGAAGAACTTCCTGACCATTAGAGCAATTCTTCAGTGGAACAGGCTTCCTTGGAAGGTGGTGGGCTCTCCTTCCTTTTAGGTTTTTAAACAGAGGCTAGATGGCCATCTGACAGCGATGAAGATCCTGTGAATTTGGGGAAGGTATTTGTGGGTTTCCTGCACTGTGGACTTGACGACCCTGGAGGTCCCTTCCAATTCTGTTTTAAAAAACTGTTTTCCCTAGTGCCAATGATGACTTCTTTGTTTTGGCTATTCTGAGGGCTGCATAGTTGCCTCATCACATAACCAGTCAATAACTTCACAGACTTACTTGATGAACTCAGATATGTCAATATTGGGATGGGGGGCTATCTGCTCCAGTTGTCTAACAGCCAGCTAAGATGATTGATAGCTTCCTTTCCTCTGGGAAATTCCTCCGAAGATTATCACCCTCCTCAGATTTACACCCACTTGCTGGAGGACATGCTGAAACTATTTGAACCTGTGGATAATTAGCCTTTTTCCTTCAAGAGAAGTTGAGGAAACAGTATTTCCCTAGTATGTACTAGTGGTTGATAAAAATGTGCTCAGTCTTGGAAACCTTATGGTTTGTGATTGTTGATTATTGAGAAGACAGCTGGGGCAACCACTGGACTTGTTAATGAGATTCTGAATTTTCATCAGTTAAACAGGAATCTGAAAATATTCAATAGCTCCTAATTAAAACTTAGTATTAAACAGAGGTTTTGTTGGCTTTCCCATATAATTCCCATATATCTAAGAAATGCAGGTATGCTCACTGAAAAGATTTTCAGAGCCTCCAGTCTTGGCTGTGTTTTCATGGTACACTGAAAAGAATGAGTGAACTTTACTACTGAAGCATTTTGCAATTGGATGGCTAGATTAATCCTTTACAAATAAACCTTAGTATAGCACAATTCAAATTTTACTTTCATGATCTCAATATCCTTACGTTTGGTCAGTGGCTCTTACATACAAACTAGCTTGATACCTGTGCTTTGCTACAGTATGTAAGTACTATTTGTGAATTTCTTTGCTGCATCTCTTAAGCTGCTTCCTCCTTGTAGTGTTGGTGTATCTTACATGACGTCTGCCAGGAGTTTTCTTGAGGGCAGTAAGAGGTGATGACTGTGAGAGGTGTGTGGGGGAGTTGGCCTGAGGTAGCAGTGGTGTGGTGGACATGTTGGCATGTTCATGTGAGAGGTTCACTTCCAAACGGGCCCTCGAAAGGTCATTCACCATTTCCTCCTGATCATTTGAAAACTTAGTTTTTATACTGGCTTTTATGTAAAACCCTTAGTGAATTTTTAGAGGAAGCCTGGGAGGTGCATTTTACCTCAGGGCACATTCGATGACTCTCAGTAGGAAATGCATATTGTTTAGAATGCTGTGGATGAGGACCCATCAGGTCGCATCTGCAAATGACCTCTGTGTTCCAACTGTTTTGGGGGTGGGGGGATGAGGTTCTGGAATGTTGTCAGCAGTTTCCTGTAACTGTAACTCAGACCAACCAGGCTCCACAGGAAGATTGGCAAGCCTAGTGAGCTTGGGGGTGATGTCCAATTAGGCAGGTTATGCAAATGACCTTTTGCTCTAATTGTTTCTGTGAGCAGGGGAAGAGGCAGCAGCCTCCAAGCCACAGTGTATCCTTATGGGGAACACACATTTTCCTTCTTTTTACCCCTTTAGGGGCAAATTTCTTAAAATCCTTTCTTAGTGGCTGTCTACTACATCATGAAAGGAATGTTCTCCCCAAATTTCAAGTTTCTAGGTCCAGGGGTTTTGGATGGGGCTTGATTTGTGGATGAGGAGACTTGTCATTATACATATAGATTGCAAGTCTCTACCTGAAAGAATAGTGACTTGCCTAAGGCTGCCAAGGCACAATTTGAACTGGGGAGTTCCTTATTCTTGGCTTGTATTCTTGGCTATGATGCCACAGCTGTTCTCAAGTAACACAAAATAATGCACACTGATGAGCTGCA
This sequence comes from Heteronotia binoei, assembly GCF_032191835.1. Classification (NCBI taxonomy): domain Eukaryota; kingdom Metazoa; phylum Chordata; class Lepidosauria; order Squamata; family Gekkonidae; genus Heteronotia; species Heteronotia binoei. The sequence goes on along the minus strand of NC_083235.1, from coordinate 81,436,374 downwards.
AGAGATGGACACAAAAGGGTTTTGATGTCATGGATGGAATTTTTATCTTCCTAAATTGAGTGGGGAGGAGGAGACAAGAGATTGAAGGAATGGAAAGGAAAAGGAAAAGTTAATTTTCTCAGGTTTTCTAAATGGGTGAAATGCATTCAGCCAGACTTCTGTATAAGCCCAAAAAGTTTAAACTGCAGCAGTGGTTAGGATTTAAACTTGCATAGGCACTGTACTTGGTTGTAAGAATCATGTGCAGGAGGGAGCAGTACCAGTGCAGAGATGGGATGTATTGACCCTGTACATAGACAAGCCATTTTTAGGAGACTAGTATTTATTATTGATTGGGAATAAATTGAGAACAGTTGAATCCCAGTGGAACTAGACACCTAAATGCTTCATATAGGGTTCCCAACTTCCAGGTAGTGGCTGTAGATCTCTGGGATTACAATTTATCTCCAGGTGATAGAGATCAGTACACCTGGAAAAAATGGTCACTTCCTCCTGAAACCCCACCCTCTTCAGGCTTTATCCCCCCAAATATCCAACTATTTCCCAATCCAGAAGTGTATTGCAATACAGAACTATATTAATACTGGAACTGTCAGTCATTGGAGCTCAAAGTAAACAGACCATCATTTGTTGCAAAAGTATGGCATTTATTTGATAACTCAAAGTTCTGGATAGGCAGTTATTGGAACTGATAGCAAGTATTGAAACATACATGGGTTTTAAGGCCTTACATCAAAGCATTTCTAAACAATCCTACATTCTCACACTTTAGCGCTTCTCTTCTTCTTATCGCTTGCGGCTCCCTTTCTCACGTAGGAGCCCTGCTGGCTCTCCTTGAGGCTTACTATCTTCAAAGAGCTGTTGCTTTGTTAGTGTTATGCAGAGGAATTCTCAGCATGGGTTAGTAACATTTCTAAGACTGTTTGATATGCAAGGTCTTTTGCTTCACAGTTAGTAACAAGAGTCCAATATGGAGTTAGTCATGTCAAGGTACAAGTTATAGGATACATTCAGCATAATAACACAGTAATGCTCTCCAATGTCTGACATACTGCCCCCCCTAAACTCTTGCTTGGGACTTGTCTGGGTGCAGTAGGTAAAATTTCTTTAACAGAGAGGGAGCTCTCAGATCAGTTGATTTAACCCATTCATCACAACTAGTAGGAAAGTACTTCCAATGAACCAGATAGTACAACACTCCCCTTTGGACCTTTGAGTCCAGCACCTCCTGCACCTCATGATGACTTGAATAGGTGGGGGCTCTGGAGGGCGGGGGTGCCAAGACGTAACTCCAGGATCCTTGAAAAGAAGACTGCAATGAAAAACAGGGTGAATCTTACTAAACATCTTAGGAAGGTCCAGTTCCACAGTTACCCTGTTTATCACCCTTTTGATTTTAAATGGACCTAGGAATTTATACGCTAATTTTTTGCAAGTCTGCAGTAATGGAAGGTTCTTAGTGGACAAGAACACACTCTCCCCTTCCTTGAAGTCCCATTCGGGGGAGCGCTTCTTGTCAAAATAGGTTTTATACTCTCTTTTTGTCATTTCTAAATTTTCTTGGATGATTGTCCAACCCTTCTTTACTCTTTCCCACCATTGCTGGCAAGAGCTAGGTGGCGCTGTTCCCTCGGGACTGGGTAGCAACGGGAATGGTTTGCCTTCATAGCCGTTTACTATCTGGAATGGCAAAGCTTTGGTGGAACTGTGCAAGCTATTGTTGTAGCCATACTCTGCAAATGGGAGCAGTTCCACCCAGTTGGACCGCTGGTAGCTTATATAACACCTTAGGTACTGCTCTAGAAGACTGTTTACGCGTTCCGTCTGTCCGTCCGTCAGGGGGTGGTAGGCGGAACTCAGTCCTTGTTCTATTCCTGCCATTTTGCAAAACTCGCGCCAGAAGTTGGCAACGAACTGCGGCCCGCGGTCGCTAATGACCTTGTCAGGGAATGAGTGGAGCCTAACCACGTGATGGAAAAACAAGTAGGCTAGTTTCTTAGCTGTTGGTAATTGTTTACAGGGAATAAAATGCGCCTGCTTGGAGAAGGTGTCCACCACTACTAGCACTACCGTTTTTCCCTGGGAGACGGGGAGTTCTACTACAAAGTCCATCGATACCACGGACCAGGGTCGGTTTGCGGTGGGGATAGGATGCAGCAGTCCCGGGGGTTTCCCCCCCTCCGCTTAGCCATGACACAGATGGGGCATGAACCCACAAACTCAGAAATGTCCTTTTTCATCTGAGGCCACCAGAATTGGCAATTTACTAAATGCAGTGTTTTTACATAGCCAAAGTGGCCGGCCAGCTTGCTGCAGTGGCAATGCTGCAGGACCTCTGAACGGAGGGACGTTGGCACGTAGAATTTTCCCTCGTAGTACCAAAATCCTCCCTCCCCCTTCAGAATACCTTCCAGCCTCCCCTCTCCCTCCTTTTCTGTCTCTTCAATGAGTCTGTTCCCCCCCCCCCATGGCTCTGGTGGCCCAGTCTTCTTTCCGGAGCAGGTGGTTACCCCCCCCCCCCCAGCCACTGTGGAAGGGGGAATGATCGAGTCTATGATTTCCTCCCTCTGGCTTTCGTGCTGGGGCAAGCATGAAAGAGCATCGGCCAAAAAGTTTTTGGAACCCGGGATGTGTTTGAGTACAAAGTCAAATTTAGCAAAGAACCCTGCCCACCGGATTTGTTTGGCGGTCAGTTTCCTCTGGCCCGTTAGGGCTTCCAGGTTCTTGTGGTCTGTCCAGATTTCAAACGGCACCCTGGCCCCCTCTAACCAGGATCTCCAGGTTTTCAGGGCATATGTTACAGCGAACACCTCTTTGTCCCAGACCGACCAGTTGCGTTGCTCATGAGAGAATTTGTGCGATATATAGGCACAGGGTCGGAGCCTCCCTTCCTCATCTCTCTGCATTAATATGGCTCCTATGGCCATGTCGGAGGCATTGCATTGAACCATGAAGGGCTTTAGCTTGTTCGGATGGGCTAACATGGGTTCACTGGTGAACAGTCTCTTAAGTTCATTAAACGCGGCTTGGCAACTGGGGTCCATGGTAGTTTTGCCCCCGGTTTTTTGGCTTCCAGCCCCTTCCCCTTGGTTTTCAGGAGATCAGTCAAGGGCAGCATCACCTGGGCGAACCCCTGTATGAACCCCCTATAAAAATTTGCGAACCCGAGGAAAGATTGGAGCTGTTTGCGTGTCATCAGGGGTTCCCAGTCTAAAACTGCTTGAATTTTGGCTGGGTCCATCGCTAATCCCTTTCTGGACACTTGAGACCCTAGGTAGTCAAGTTCCGTCTGGTGGAATTCACATTTCGATAATTTTGCGTACAGTTTGTGCTGATATAAGGTCGTTAGCACCTTTCGTACCAGGGGCACATGGGACTCTAGATCTTTCAAGTAGATAATGATGTCATCCAGGTACACCCCCCCCCCTTGTACAGATATTCCTGCAACACTTCATTTATAAAATTCATGAATACCCCGGGGGCTCCCTACAAGCTGAATGGCATTACTAGATATTCAAACTGTCCAATGGGTATATTGAACGCCGTTTTCCATTCGTTCCCCCTCCTTGATCCTGACACGAAAGTAAGCGTCCCTCAGGTCTAGTTCGGTAAATATAGACCCCTCCGACACTGTGTTTAACAAGTCTTTGATTAGGGGGATGGGGTAGGCGTTGGACATAGAGATCCCGTTTATTCTGCGAAAGTCTGTGCAAAGTCTCAGACTCCCATCCTTCTTCTTCCAGAAGAGGACTGGGGCGGCATGGGGCGCAGTCGCTGGCCTAATGAACCCCCGCTTCAGGTTTTTATCGATGAATTTCCGCAATTCGTCTTTCTCGGCCCATCCCATCGAGTACAGTTTGGCTTTGGGTAGTTCTTGCCCTGATGTCAGTTCAATCTCACAGTCTGTGTCTTGGTGGGGTGGGAGCTCATTGGCCTCTTCCTCGCTAAACACCTTGCGGGGGTCCCGGTACTCCTTTGGGATGGAGCGGACCTCCTCCACCGACACACATGTCTTTTCATTCACTGGGGGTGGTGTTGGCTCCCATTTCCCTTGCCAGTGGTGGTGGGTGCACTGCCGGTCGGTAAAGTCTATCGTCTGCGCTTCCCATTGTATGTCCGGCTGGTGACGAGCCAGCCATCCCACCCCCACCACCACATCAAACGACGAGGAGGGGGCAATGACGAAGACCTCCACTTCCCAGTGTTCCTGGATCCCTACTGGCAGCCCCTGAGTTTCCTCCATGCAAGGCTCCCCCCTCATGGCTGTCCCATCCATTTGCTCGAATTGGATCAAGTGGGGAAGTGGGACCTTGGTCAGTCCTAGGGCATCCACTAACCTCGGGGTGATGATTTCGCGGGTGCAGCCTGAGCCTACTAAGGCTCGGGCATGCATGAACCGCTTCAGTTTCGGGTTTAATAAAGTCACTGGTACAAAGAGTAGGGCCCCCGTTATTCTCACCCATAGCAGTGCCGTCAAATCCACGACCTGCCGTCCAGCACCTCTCAGTGCAGGTCGCTCTCATTTTCCGCCGGCTCTGGCTCCCATGACTCCTCTCCCAAGTCCTCGGTTATTATAGAATCCTCATCCAGTGCCATGGATGTGGCGACGCTGCCCCGACTGGTCTCTTTGGCCTTGTTCCCCGATTTCTTCTGCCCGGCCGCCGTCGGCTTTGGGGTCATGGGGGGTGCGCGGGGCTTATCTGGGCAGTTGGCTGCCAAGCGCCCGGGGTCATTGCAGCGGAAGCATCGGCACCCCGGGGTTGACTTGGGGGTACCCCCTTGGGGCGTGGCCTTTTTTGGTTTGGGTTTAGTCCCGGCTTTGGGCTCGCGTCCCCCTCTCACCCCTTGCTGTTGCTGCCATTGCAGAGCTACGTGTTTTAGGTTGGTCTCCACCTCTCCGGCCAGTTGTATCCAGCCCACCAGGGTGGTGGGGTGGGCCTGCTGGAAACATAGGTCGAGGATGCTTGCATTAAGGCCATGGTAGAAAGCCTCATACTTCATTCTCTCGTTCCAGCCGCGGACTTTGGAACAGTGTGCCCGGAAGTCGGCAGCTTACTCCCTTTCGGTTCTCGACCCTTGCTGTAACTCTCGCAAGGCGGTGAGGGCCCGCACCTCCTGCAGTGGGTCGCCATACTGCTGTAGCATGGCTTTCAGGAACCCCGCCACGGTGGTCAATTCAGGGCCTCGGGTTTCGTACAGGCTAACGAACCATCGCCTTGCTGCCCCTTTTAGCGTCAATCCCAAGTAATCCACTTGGCTGAGCTCTGTGGGGAAGATGCTCCCCCAATGGGTCATGAAGCTGTTGCACTGGATTGTGAAGTACTCTACTTCCTCCGGGTCACCGTCAAAGGTGATCTGCAACTCCTGACCCCTGCCCAGGGCATCATGGGCTGCGGGGCCGCGGGTCCCATCGGCCACCCGGGAGGGAGGATTGGCCCTGGAGGGACCAGTGGCGGACCTGCCGGGGCTGGCGGCATGGCTGGTGGCTCGGGAGGGCTCCTCGGCTGGTCTGGTTGTGGGGCAGGCCAGTCTGGAGGAGGCTCGGCCAGCTCCCCTGGTTGGTCAGCCGGCGGGTCTGCCGGCTGCTCCTCTGGCTCTGGGCACGGTGCTGGTTCTCCTGGCGGGGCCCGTATTTGCTTTCGCATTTGGTCCAGTTGCCTCTGCACTTTGTGGGCAATGTGCATATTGCTCATCTGGAGTTCGTTCCGGATCTCTCTCATCCAGATCCGCATCTCGTTCCTCAGTAGCTGGATATCCTCCGTCCCCTTCGGGATCCGGCCTTTGTCTTCCCCCGGGCTGCCGCCTCGGTCCTCCACGGCCAGTGCTTTCTCTCCTTCCGTCCCCATTCCGGTGAACAGGTTGCTGAAGCGTCTGGCTGCCTCATCCATGAGTGCGGTCGAGGTGTGGGGCTGCCACTTCTTCAGAGTGAAGAGCAGCGTCGAGAAGTGCAGCAGAGATCCCCCTTTTCTCCGGTCGACGGTAACACCCAGTGGCATCCCCTGCCCCTCTGTGAGTTCGGTGGGTTCTCCGTTATCCGTAACCTTGGCAGCCATCCAGCTAACAAGTTGCCGGTTCGGATAAAGCCGTATTGGATCAGTTCCAAAATGTCAGACGTTGGAGCTCAAAGTAAACGGACCATCATTTGTTGCAAAAGTATGGCGTTTATTTGATAACTCAAAGTTCTGAATAGGCAGTTATTGGAACTGATAGCAAGTATTGAAACATACATGCTTTTAAGGCCTTACATCAAAGCATTTCTAAACAATCCTACATTCTCACACTTTAACACTACAAGTAACACTTTCTCTTCTTCTTATCGCTTGCGGCTCCCTTTCTCACGTAGGAGCCCTGCTGGCTCACCTTGAGGCTTACTATCTTCAAAGAGCTGTTGCTTTGTTAGTTTTATGCAGAGGAATTCTCAGCATGGGTTAGTAACATTTCTAAGACTGTTTGATATGCAAGGTCTTTTGCTTCACAGTTAGTAACAAGAGTCCAATATGGAGTTAGTCATGTCAAGGTACAAGTTACAGGATACATTCAGCATAATAACATCGTAATGCTCTCCAATGTCTGACAGGAACTAGAACATCAGTACAAACTGGTTGATATTATATTTAATAGATGTCCTGTTTCTCATCTACTTATTCTTTTTATTTTGTTTTCAAACCACAGAGTTGCAAAAGAATGGTTGCACAATCCTTTTTTTCATCTTTATGTAACAAAAAAGGTTCCTTCCAAGATGGTGACGGAGTAGCAACACACTGGAGAGGCTGTGCTTTATTTTCTATTTTACACCTGCTCTGATATATGTCATCTGTCTTACAGACAGAAATAAATTTTGGATAAGGCTGTAAACAAAAAAGGCTGGTATGAGAAGAGTATGTATTTATAAGAGTTTATTCGATGGTTGGATTTAGTCCTATCAAGCAGATTCTGCAGTTACATACTCCAGGTTCAGTTATCAACCCATCTAACAAACAAAAGCAACCAGAGGGAAGGGGAATAAGAAAATCCACAACTTTTTTCACATAATTAAATATATTCATATGTATACCCATAATATATTAGTATGCATTGTAAAGAAACATTACCCCAAATCTATATGCTATGGTTATAACTAAACAACATTTACACTTCATGATATTAACAAGAAAAATCAAAAGCCTGGTATCTCCAACAGGTTTTTGTAACAGGAAAAAGCAAAGATCATTAGGGGACTGAACATAAAATGAACAAGCCAAAACAAATGAGGAAAGTGGAGGAGCTCTTATTCATTGTTGCTCATTAGTTGCAATTTTTTGGCCATTTCCGGTGTTTTCAAGAATTTCGGTATAGTCCTCTTACCTCATTACAAGTTTTGTGTTAGTTTTGCTTTAGAAGAGAACTTTAGCTTTTTGCTTTAATACTCCCAGTCTTGATTATCAATTGCTATGTGGCACACAGTTGCAAGGAACAGTTTTGATGTGACATTGATAAATATGGACTTTGGTAACTTTGCTTTCTATAGATTCCAAGTGTGTGATGTTCTTACTGAAAGGTTGGAAAACAGACAGTCATCCTGCTTCCTAACCCAACATCTTTGCTAGACATCTCATATCCCAGTTTGGATATGAGACCAACATGAAAGGCTTTATTGACCTTTCCTCTCTACCAAGTTGACTTACTACTCCAGGTCTTCAAATAATTAAAGAAACACAACCTAAATGTATGACATGGTCACTCACCCAATTCTAAGTACACTTCCTAATACACTAGATAAGGCTTTTCTAAGAAGTGACCCAAAATGAATAAGTCATGTTTTTGAACATTTCTCTTATTGAGAAAGAAAGAAGAGTTGTCAGATATAAGATAGCCTTGGAATGATGTGATTTTATTTTGTGTGATTCTGCTTTGCTGATAAAAGCTGAATTTTTTGTTTATGTATACCCACTGGAGAGCCAGTTTGGTGTAGTGGTTAAGTGTGCGGACTCTTATCTGGGAGAACCGGGTTTGATTCCCCACTCCTCCATTTGCACCTGCTAGCATGGCCTTGGGTCAGCCATAGCTCTGGCAGAGGTTGTCCTTGAAAGGGCAGCTGCTGTGAGAGCCCTCTCCAGCCCCACCCACCTCACAGGGTGTCTGTTGTGGGGGAGGAAGGTAAAGGAGATTGTGAGCAGCTCTGAGACTCTTCGGAGTGGAGGGCAGGATATAAATCCAATTTCTTCATCTTCTTCATCTTCTGCAGTGTACCTAAGGAGTTACATTTGTTAGATGTGGGAAGTGCAAAACAAGCCATTAAACCTGCTAAAATGGATGATACACAAATAAAAGGTATGTTTCTTTTGACTCTCCTATTTTTTCATTTTTGTATAATTTATTTTCCATTTCTTCTCTAGTGTCCTGCCCCTATACACAGATATTTAGAATATTAGTCCATTATGGAAGGATTGGGCAATTTCCAGCTGTCATAAAGGGAATCAGGCATTATGAAAATATCTTTTCTGTGAACTTTTTCAGCGGTTAAATAGTGGTTATTGATACTAATTCCAAAAACTAAGCATAGAAAATGCCTTCTAAATGTTCATACAGAACTGCAACTGTTTGTGGTACTCACAGGTAGGAAGTTGGATTTGAGAACAAAAGCACTGTCAACGGAAAGCAATATACGGTTTTAGATTGAGAAAAGGCTTTTTGTAACTAAAGCAATCCAGTTACTGGGAAACCCAAACAAAGGTTTATATCAAGGAGGGCTGAAATTCATGTATTTTAATTTTTGGATTAAATTTTCAGTTCAATAGTTGGAAAACCTTTAGTTCAGCAAATTACACAAAAGCCTGAAGTGTTTCTATTTGACATATAAGGCTTGGGGACCAGTGACAGTTCAGGCATTAATTCAACAAAAGTTTCCAAAGAATGATTTCCAAATCCAAAAAATGGTACAGCCTCTGAGCATAGACCATGATGCTAATTTTCGGCCTCCCAAGCATTTCCTCTCTGATCTAATCAATGTGCATTGTATTTCTGCATCCTGAGTTCCTTCTTTGCAACACCCCTGCCACCTTCTGATTCTCAGAAGGCCTCAGAGATGTTCATTCCAACTTGTATCTGGCAAAGGGAGAGTTGAGTCTCAAAAGTTTATACCCCCAAAATCTTGTTGGTCTCTGAAGTGCTAGTGGACTTGAAACTAACAGTTAAAGGAAGCTCCCAAGCCCTAGAAGCAAGCCAGCTGTCCAATCCTTGATCTTGTGAACATATGAACATACGAGGCTGCCTTAAACTGAATCAGACCCTCAGTCTATCAAAGTCAGTATTTACTCAGACTGGAAGTGGCTCTCCAGAGTCTCAAGCTGAGGTTTTTCACGCTTACTTGCCTGGACCCTTTTTAGTTGGAGATACCGGGGATTGAACCTGGAACCGTCTGCTTACTAAGCAGATGCTCTGCCACTGAGCCACCATCCCTCCCAATGCTTGTTTAAGAGTGCCACAGGTTAAGATTCTTTTGTACTCTTTATAGGCCCTTCCTGCAGCACATTTGACTGGTTAACAGTCTTGTGCCTTTTGGGCTTACTCAAGGGCTACAGAGCTAAGAAATTAGCCTTTAACAGCTTTTGTGTTGCTCTACTTTAAATCATCAGTATTTGAGACTTGAACAAATAAATGACATTTTGAACAGATACTTGACAAGACCCAACAAGAGTGTAAATGAAATTGAAGCATTGGTTATGGCTCAACTTTACAGCCGAGTAATTCAATGTGCAGCAATGTTCCATAGAGGTGTAGCTGCCTCACAACAGTTATTTATGTCAATGATCAGTCTAAATTCAGAATCAGGGTGGATGTTCCAATTCCATAGAAACATTCTACACATATATATTAACCCTGAATAAATTTCCTTTTCTACAGAAGGCTTTTACAAACTCTTAACACTAGAGTTTGCTAAGAATTTCCCAAGAGTGCTCAAAGAACTTTCTAGAGAGCTTGCAGAGTCTTTGTTCATAATCTTCCAGATGTCTTGGAGGACAGGAGACATACCACAAGACTGGAGGGGGACAGATGTTATCCCAATTTTCAAAAAAGGGAGGAGGGATGACCCAGGAAACTACAGACCAGTCAGTCTGCCTCTGTCCCAGGGAAGAGACTGGAGCAGATTTTAAAGGGATCAATCTGTGAGCATCTAAAGGACAACATGATGATACCGGGAAGTCAAAACGGATTTGTCCTCAATAGGTCCTGCCAGACAACCTCATTTCCTTCTTTAACTGAGTGGTGAGCTTACTGGATTGAGGGAATGCTGTTGATGTTGTTTACCTGGATTTCAGTAAAGCTTTTGGTTCCCCATGATGTTCTGATGGGTAAACTGGAGCAGCGGTCCCCAACCCTTTTGGCACACTTTTTGTGGAAGACAATTTTCCATGGACGGGGTGTGTGTGTGTGTGATGGTTTTGGGATGATACAATTGTGCACTATATTTCTATTAGTTTGGTGTGGTGGTTAAGTGTGCAGACTCTTATCTGGGAGAACTGGGGTTGATTTCCCATTCCTCCACTTGAAGCTGCTGGAATGGCCTTGGGTCAGCCGTACTTCTCACAGAGTTGTCCTCTCCAGACCAAGCTCAGAGAGCCCCACCCACCTCACAGGGTGTCTGCTATGGGGGAGAAAAGTAAAGTAGAATGTGACTGCTCTGAGACTCTGAAATGGAGTGGAGTGCAGGATATAAATCCAATGTTGTCGTCTTATTATTATTTCTCTCTCTCTCTCTCTCTCTCAGCTTGACTTCGTGAACGAAGATTTAAGAAGGGTGCAGTAGTCCACGTCTGCTGCAGGCTCGCTGGTGGCTGACAAGACCAATGCAGGACAGGCAGATCTGGCCACAGTGGCTGCAGGGAAAAGTCTGATTTGGGGTTGGTGCTATAGCAGTGTGATTCTTCCTCAATCTCCTTTTGTCCTCAAGACCAGCTATGCGTGCGTTCTCAAAGGAAGAGACAGCCTGGTGGATGGTGTGTCTCCATGCTTTGCGATCTGAGGCTAGGTCAGACCTAGGTCAGGTTGATGCGACAGGTGCCAAGGGATTTCTTCAAGGAGTCCTTGTACCTCTTCTTTGGTGCCCCTCTATTTCGATGGTCGGTGGAAAGTTCGCCATACAGAGCAATCTTGGGAAGGCGGTGGTTTTCCATCCTAGAAATATGCCCTGCCCAGTGCAGCTGCGTCTTCAACAGCAGTGCTTGTAACCTCCGTCCTCTTGAGGACTTCAGTGTTGGTCACAAAGTCACTCCAGTGGATGTTGAGGATGGTGTGAAGGCAGCGCTGAAGAAAGCGCTCAAGGAGTCGCAGGTGATGACGGTATAAAACCCACGATTCGGAGCCGTAGATGAGGGTTGTCATCACAACCGCTTTGTAAACATTGATCTTTGTGCCTTTTTTCAGATGCTTGTTGCTCCACACTCTTTTGTGCAATCGGCCAAATGCACGGTTTGCCTTTGCCAGCCTGTTGTCAATCTCCTTGTCGATCTTGGCATCTGAGGAGATGATGCACCCCAGGTAGCTGAACTGCTGGACTGTCTTCAGAACTGATTCACCCACAGTGATGCAGGGGGGGTGATAATCTTCCTGGGGTGCAGGCTGGTGGAGAACTTCTGTCTTCTTCAGACTAACTTCTAGGCCGAATAGCTTGGCAGCCTCTGCAAAGCAGGACATCATATGCTGCAGAGCTGATACCGAGTGGGAGACGAGTGCAGCATCATCAGCAAACAGTAGCTCTCGGATGAGTTTTTCCATTGTCTTGGAGTGAGCCTTTAGTCGCCTCAGGTTGAACAGGCTGCCATCGGTGCGATAGTGGATGTAGACACCTTCGTCATCATCTAGATCTACTGCGGCTCTTTGAAGCATCATGCTAAAGAAGATCGTAAAGAGAGTTGGCGCGAGAACGCAGCCTTGCTTTACACCTGTGCCTATTGGGAAGGGCTCCGAGAGGTCGTTGCAGTGTCTGACTTGGCCTCGCTGGTCTTCATGTAGCTGGATGATCATGCTGAGGAACCTTGGGGGACATCCTAAAAATTCCAAGATTTGCCACAGGCCTTTCCTGCTAACGGTATCGAAAGCTTTGGTAAGGTTGACAAAAGTCACATATAGACCCTTGTTTTGTTCCCTGCATTTCTCTTGGAGCTGCTTGAGAACAAATACCATGTCGGTGGTGCTCCTGTTAGCTCTGAAGCCCCACTGGCTCTCTGGGAGGAGTTCTTCTGCAATGGTGGGCACCAGTCTGTTCAGGAGTATTCTGGCAAGGATTTTGCCTGCGATGGAGAGCAGGGTTATCCCCCGGTAGTTGGAGCAGTCTGACTTTTCCCCTTTGTTCTTGTGTAGAGTGATGATGATTGCATCGCGAAAGTCCTGTGGTAGTTTGCCTTGTTCCCAGCAGGTGACAAGTACTTTGTGAAGTGTGCTATGTAGTACTGTGCCCCCATGCTTCCAGATCTCTGGTGGGATTCCATCAACTCCCGCTGCCTTGCCACTTTTCAGTTGCTTGATGGCTTTAACAGTCTCTTCTAGGGTGGGAATCTCATCCAACTCTGTTTTCACTGATTGAAGTGGGGTGAGGTGGATTGCTGAATCTTGAACTACGCGGTTGGCACTGAAGAGAACCTGAAAATACTCCGACCACCGGTTCAGTATGGATGCCTTGTCTGTGAGGAGCACTTGGCCGTCTGCATTACGCAAGGGACTCTGAGCCTGATATGATGGACCATATACTGCCTTCAGGGCTTCGTAGAACCCTCTTAAATCACCAGTGTCTGCACACAGCTGGGTTCTCTCTGCAAGCTTGGTCCACCACTTGTTCTGAATGCCTCGAAGCTTGCGCTGGAGGTTGCTACATGCAGCGCAAAAGATTGCTTTTTTCCTGGGACAGGAGGGCTGAGCAAGATGTGCTTGGTAGGCAGATCTCTTTTTCGCTAGTAATTCTTGGATCTCTTGATTGTTCTCGTCAAACCAGTCCTTGTTCTTCCTTGTGGAGAACCCGAGGACTTCTTCAGAGATCAACAGGATGGTAGTTTTTAGGTGTTCCCAGAGTGCTTCTGGAGAAGGGTCTGTGGGGCAACCGGGGTCCTCAATTCTTGACTGGAGTTTTGCCTGGAAGGCAGCTTTAACTTCGGCTGACTGAAGGCTGCCAACCTGAAGCTTCCTCCGAGGGATACCTCCTCTCCTGGTTGTGGGTTTAAAGTGAAGACAGAGATTGCAGCGTACAAGACGATGATCCGTATGACATTCTGCACTGGGCATTACTCAGGTGTGTAAGACATCTCGAAGGTCTCTCTGGCGCACCAGAATGTAGTCAATAAGGTGCCAGTGCTTGGATCGTGGGTGCATCCAGGTTGTCTTCTGCTGAAAGATAGTGTTGGTGGTGGTGAGCTGGTGCTCCGTGCAGAATTCTTGCAGGAGGCGCCCGTTATCATTGCAGTTGCCAATGCCGTGTTTGCCAAGTACTCCTTTCCAGGCTTCTGAGTCTTTACCTACTCTGGCATTGAACTCGCCAAGGACGATCACCTTGTCCTCTGTAGGGGTCTTCCGTACGAGGTTGCGTAGATCAGCATAGAACTTGTTCTTTTCTGCGGGATCTGCTTGAAGGGTTGGGGCATACACACTGAAGAGTGTTGCATGCTGCTTGTTTTGAAGTGGGAGGCGCATGGACATGATGCGATCTGAGTGACCTGTTGGCAGGTTTTCGAGTTTGGAGGCAATGGAGTTCCTGACCATGAAGCCAATGTCAGAAAGGCGGCTCTCAACCTTTGACTTACCCGACCAGTAGAGGGTATAGCCAGCACCATGTTCTTGAAGACTACCTTCCTCAGGGAAACGGACCTCACTGAGAGCTGCTATGTCAATATTCAACCTGAGAAGTTCGTGGGCAACTAGAGCAGAGCGTCGTTCAGGGCGACCACTGTCTACTGTGTCAAGCATGGTTCTGATGTTCCAACACGCAAGCTTTAGTCTTTGCACACTTTGTGAGGCAGGTGCATGCCTTTTCTTTGTTGTTATTTTTTGACCGCAAGTAAAGATGCCTATTATTATTACTACATTGTAATATATAATGAAATAACTATACAACTCATGGCCTGGTTGCTAACAGGTCATGGACCGGTCCCGGTCCACAGCCCAGGGACCCCTGAACTAGAAGACTGTGGACTGGAATCTAGGATAGTTAGGTGGATAGGGAACTGGTTGGAAAACCACACTCAAAGAGTTTTTGTTGAGTTCACTCTTTGAACTCAACAAAAAGCATGCTGCCCCAAAACCCTGGCTGCACTGCTTAAATTACCTTGGGCAGGCTCAACGTCATCAGGACACAGAGCCCGCCAGAATCCAAATGGACCAGTCCTGCTGCCCCCAGCTCTGCTGACGTGGAGCCAGCAAACGTGCTCACCTGAGGCTTTCACTTCTGCTGGCTGCCCAGACCACCGGGGAGGGGGAATGCCTCCTCCTTCAGACCTCTCCCACCCATGCAGCAATCCAGCCCTTTCAGGTTAGTCTCGGCTGTGTTTGTCAGTGGCATTATATCTGAATGGAGGGAGGTGTCCAGTGGGGTGCCACATGGCTTGGTTCTGGGCCTGCTACCTTTCAATATGTTTTATCAGTGATGCATTGCCCTCATCTAAAGGCACTGTTGCAAGAAAATATGGTACTAGCCAAGAAATTTTACCAGTTATCTGAAGAGTTCTTTTTAGACACATCTGTACAAGTCTTGTACAATTTTATGTTATTGATTTTAAATCAGTTGATTTGTTATTGTTTCACATACTCACATGCCTGCAGTTCTAAAACTTAGCCTATATGATGGCTGCCATTTTTATGTTTGTATAATTTTGGAGGGATGGAACATGTCAATGTATAATCCTTTGCTATAGATGCTACTTGATCTTCGTTTCCATATCTACTATAATAGTCCTGCTGTACACTGCATTGGTCAGGCCACACCTGGAGTATTGTGTGCAGTTCTGGAGGCCTCACTTCAAGAAGGATGTGGACAGAATGGAGTGGGCACTGAGGAGAGCAAAGAGGATGATCAGGAGCCTGAAGACCAAGCCCTATGAAGAAAGGTTGAGGGACTTTGGAATGTTCAGCCTGGATAAGAGGATGTGGGGGGGACGACATGATTTGAAGGGGGGCACTTTGGGGAGGACAGGGAGCTATTCCTGTTGGCAGCAGAGGAGAGGACTTAAAGTCATGCGTTTAAATTAAGGGTGGGAAAGATACTGACTGGATATTAGGAAAAGCGTTTTTACAATAAGAGTTGTTCCACAGTAGAATCAAGTACCAAGGGAGATGGTAAGCTCCCCCTCACTGGCAGTCTTTAAGGAGCAGCTGGATGAACACTTGTCAAGGACATGGTGAACCCATTGTGAGGGCAAGGAAGTGAAATTGTAATGGGTAATGAAGAGAGGGCGGAACTGCTCAGTTCCTACTTTTCCTCAGTCTTCTCTTCTGAGGGAACTGTGCTCAACAAGGCAAAAACAGAGCATATAAGGAGGGTATGAAGTTCCAACCTAGGATCAGCATAGGGATAGTACATAAACACCTCGTTTCTTTAAATGAAACTAAGTCCTCAGGGCCAGATGAATTGCATCCAAAGGTTCTATAAGAGCTTGTGGATGTAATTTCTGAGCCTCTGGCTATTATTTTTGAGAATTCTTGGAGAACAGGAGAGGTGCTGGAAGATTGGAGGCGGGCGAATGTTGTCCCCATCTTCAAGAAGGGGAAAAAAGAGGATCCGGGTAACTACCAACCCGTCAGCTTGATGTCTATACCTGGAAAAGTTTTCAAACAAATCATCAAACAGTCGGTCCTGGAACATTTAGAAAGAATGGATGTGATTACTAAGAGCCAGCATGGGTTTCTCAATAACAAGTCATGTCAGACTAACATGATCTCTTTTTTTGACAAAATGACTACCTTGCTGGATCGGGGGAATGCTGTAGACATCGTTTATCTTGATTTCAGTAAGGCTTTTGATAAGGTTCCCGATACTATCCTTGTTGACAAGTTGGTAAAATGTGGTTTGGATTCTGTTATCTGTGTATCTGTAACTGGTTGACAGATCACACCCAAAGAGTGCTTGTGAATGGTTCCTCATCCTCTTGGAGAGGAATGACAAGTGCAATGCCTCAAGGATCTGTCCTGGGACCTGTTTTGTTCAACATCTTTATCAATGATTTGGATGGAATAGAGGGAATGCTTATTAAATTTGCAGATGATACTAAATTGGGAGGGGTTGCAAACACAGAAGAAGACAGAAACAGGATGCAGGATGATATTGACAGGCTGGAAAACTCGGCTAAAACCAATAAAATGAATTTTAACAGGGATAAGTGTAAAGTTCTGCATTTAGGTAGGAAAAATCTAATGCATGGTTATAGTATGGGGAAGATTTGTCTTAGCAGTATTATGTTTGAAAAGGATCTAGGGGTCTTAGTGGATCATACGCTGAACATGAGTCAACAGTGTGATGTGGTGGCTAAAAAGGCAAATGCAATTTTGGGCTGTATCAACAGAGGTATAGTGTCCAGATCACGTGATGTGATGGTATTGCTTTACTCTGCTCTGGTAAGTCCTCTCCTGGAGTATTGTGTTCAGTTTTGGGCACCACATTTTAAGAAGGATATAGACAAGCTGGAATGGGTCCAGAGGAGGGTGTCAAAGATGGTGAGGGGTCTGGAGACCAAGTCCTATAAGGAAAGGTTGAAGGAGTTGGGGATGTTTAGGCTGGAGAGGAGGCGACTGAGAGGTGATATGATTACCATCTTCAAGTACTTGAAGGGCTGTCATCTAGAGGATGGTGTAGAATTATTTTCTGCGGCCCTGGATGGTAGGACCAGAACCAATGGGTTGAAATTATATCAAAAGAGTTTCCGACTCAATATCAGGAAGAACATCCTGACCGTTAGAGCGATTCCTCAGTGGAACAGGCTTCCTCGGGAGGTGGCGGGTTCTCCTTCCTTGGAGATTTTAAAACAGAGGTTAGATGGCCATCTGACAGCACTGAAGAGCCTATGAATTTAGGGGGAGGTGTTTGTGAGTTCCCTGCATTGTGCAGGGGGTTGGACTAGATGAGCCTAGAGGTCCCTTTCGACTCTATGATTCTATGATTCTATGTTCTAGGCTGATCCTGCATTGGGCAGGGGGTTGGATTCGATTGCCTGTATGGCCTCCTAACTCTATGATTCTATGTGAAAATTGTTCTACTGATTCTGATTAACACAATATCAGAATGATTATAATGAGGAAAGGAAAGTTCCCCTGTGCAAGCACCAGCCATTTCCGACTCTGGGGTGACGTTGCTATCACAACGTTTTCATGGCAGACTTTTTACGGGGTGGTTTGCCATTGCCTTCCCCAGTCATCTAGACTTTCCCCCCCAGCAAGCTGGGTACTCATTTTACCGACCTCGGAAGGATGGAAGGCTGAGTCAGCCTTGAGCCGGCTACCTAAAAACTCAGCTACTGCCAGGGATCGAACTCAGGTCATGAGCAGAGCTTAGGACTGCAGTACTGCAGATTTACACTCTGCGCCACGGGTTACACTCTTCGGATTATAATGAACTGGATGTCTATGTCTTAGCAAAACCTTAAAGAGAATGAGTTTTTCAGATCTTCTCACTCTCTTCACTTGTTTCTTTTTTGATCAAGATGTTGTGTTGAATGGTTCCCAGGTCAACCTGTGGATAGCCAACAGCTGTGGTGCACCTGAACAGATGTTTGACACAGCAAACATCTTCTGTCTCCATATTGGTTCTTACTGGCTTGGCTGCAGGGGCCACTGTTAGTGTGAGCAGTTTATGAACAAGTAATAAACTCTAGATGGCTAAATGGCCATCTGACAGCAATGAGGACATGTGAATTTACGGGGAGGTATTTGTGAGTTTCCTGCATTGTGCAAGGGGTTTGACTAGATGACCCTAGAGGTTCCTTTCTACTCTATGATTCTACTAGCTTCCCCCCTTAAGGTGCTCAAAAGTTACAGGATTAATTTCTTGACTAATTTCTCTGGGCAATGCCACTGAAGTGGAGGTGTTAGGTACTAGACTGGCCCTCTCACATTGGAAACAGTGTCTGAAATGCTGATAATGCTTCTTGCAAGCCAATTTTTTGGGGAGGGTTTGTAGAACGCTTAATATGTCACAAAACGCAGGGAGAAAACAGCTTTTAACTGGACCCCAGATTCCACCAAGGAACAACCACCAATGTTTGAAGTCAATATTGCTTTTGAAGAACTCAGTTCTGGTCTCTTTCTGCAAAAAAGTGGGCAACTTAGAGCATTTTGTCATCTCTTGTGGTGACTATAATGGTCTGGATCTGCATGGTTTAAATTGATCCTATTGAGTAACTTTTTAAGGTTTTGTTTGTTTTGTTTTTGCAAACATTGAATGTAGTGACATTGAAGCTCCTTTCATACATTGTTTCTCCTGTTGCTGGAGTAACAAGATTGTAGGACTATGAAGAAAAAACTTTCATTCATGTATAGTAATGGTTTTCAGATTCTCTTCCATAGTCCTTGATAGTCTCCTTGATAGTCTTCCCATATAGTACAATGAAGAATGTGGGTTATGTTCTAGTGGATCCAACATTCTTGGCTGATGTTAAGTCTATATACCTTGGGCTGTGCTCCAGAATGCCTTATTCTCACAGGGATTACTTAGTAGAAAAATCAATATAGAACTGATATTCTACACGTAAGATATGGATATGGAGAGAGACAACCCCTCAAAGTAAAGAATCTTCCCTGGACTATTCTGCTGTATGTGTAGTCCAGGGAAGATTATTTATTTTGAGCGGTTGTCTTTCTCCATATTCATATCTTCCATATATAGTCTGAAACAGTATGCAAGATATTTGCTACCTCACTTTGCTTCATTCTGTAGCACATGTGGATCAGCATGTTGTGTGGCTGATGCAGGAGGCCTCCAAAATAAAACAACTGTTGAGTGAAGGTCATATTTGCCATTTTGCTCCTTACCACTAGGCAAACTAGTTTCTTCTGGGCCACTAGGTCTCAAATGACCCCTCATATTGACTATGTAAATGCATCTCAGTCAGGACAATGCTGTCTATCTATCTAATCAGCAACTAAGCATGTAAAAAGAATTGAAAGCCTTGAAACTCTCTGCAGTATGCAGAGCTGTTGAATCAGAGCGTTTCCTGACCCTAGTCAGGATCCTGACTCCTCCCCGCCCTGCACTTTCCCAGCAATTGGCCACTTTACACCTATTTGTGCTGCAGTTTGTTTTATGATAGTTTATGCTGGACTTTGGAACTAGTCAATGTTAGCAAAATTAAGACAGTTGGTCACTCCTTTGATGGGGGGAGGGAGAAGGAAAATAAAAGGGGATGATGCAAACTAGTAACTGACCTATCACTTTCAATTGGTATAAAACCACTGGAAAATGGCATTAAAGAGATGTTTCCAAGTTTCCTAATAGGAAACATCTTTGGGAAGTTTGGATTTTAAAGGGCAGACATATCTGAGCTCATGCATGAACTGCCTGCCCAGTCAATCTTCCTGGTTTGCTAGTTTACAGGCAATTGGTTCAGGGGGAGATCTGCATGAACCTAAAATGGAAATAAGAGTCCACCCTTCAGCTTCAAGAAGATCAGATATTTACAAGAACTGCTACAAGGAAGGGGGGGGGGGGGCTGATTCCTTAGTGGAAGTAACCAATCAATTTCCATATTTATTAGCATGAAATCCAAAGCCACAGCCGGCTTTTGAGTTGAAAGTCTATCTGACTGGATCTAAATCTGTGTTCTGTGTAAGAACTGTTAAATTTTTGTTCTACTCCTCCCCCCCCCCCACACACCCCTGTCCTGCAGCAGGTAAGATATACATTGTAATCAATTCAATTTCTCCAGACAGAACCAACATGTAAACCGGTCTTCTTCCTGACATCTTCCCAGTGCAGGAGGAAGCACTGTGTGGTTCGTGCACTGAGATAATAATAGCAATTGTTATAGTATACAAAAATGCAGAAGGTGTAGCAAACCATTTCTCTGCTGTGAACTTTCCTTGCACTGTTTAGATTTTTTTCCCTAAAGTTCTTGCATGGCATCTTGGATGAAAAGTTTATATGGGATCTCATCAATGTCACATTTGCTTTCTATAGGTGGAAATTACTGGAGAATGACCACTCTGGTTGGGGTTCGAAAGGCAGCTATTAACATTACTTTTTTCAGGGCTTTTTTTGAGTAGAAACACACAGGAACGCAGTTCTGGCTGGCTTTGTGTCAGGGAGTGTGGTCTAATATGCAAATGAGTTTCTGCTGGGCTTTTTCTACCAAAAAAGCCCTGCCTTTTTTCATGTATTGGTCTTGGGGAGAGGTCATATTCACAAATCTAGGATTGATAGTGGGTTTCCCACAAAATGAGTAGTGGTGTTTCCAGACACTGGAAGTAAGTGAATATGCTGCACATATCCCATCTCCATGTCCTCCTTTTTTCAGATCTCATGTGTACTCAGCTGTCTTTCCTTAGCAGACTGCTGTGCTTGAAACAGGCAACAAGGCTAGAGCTAAGGGCTACATTTTAAGGAAAGGGCATTCTTCAGTTGCCTCTCAGCAACTGCCCTGCATTTTGGTAAGTGGAATAACTTTGCTTATGGTTGAGCAGTTATTCACAAGCATCTTTTTAAAAACCTGATCCAGTCCATAAGATGTGTGAGATGGGTAACGGAAAACTCAGACTGCCTTGATCAGCCAAGCTCCAGTGAACTGTTTCAAGTCAACCTCCTTATCCTCCATGCTTTCTAGCAATAACAATCAGATTTAATCTCTAGAAAAAAATGTATTTCCAACAAAATTGTTGTTTATAATTTTTGTTTATCGTAAACAATTTCAGTTGTTCTTGTGTCTGGACTTTGGAACTAGTCAATGTTAGCAAAATTAAGGCAGTGGCCCTCCTTTGATGGGGGGAGGGAGGAGGAAAATAAAAGGGGATGATGCAAACTAGTAACTGACCTAATGCTTTCTATTATGGTAAGGTCTCACATAGCCCTCCTTCTCTAAACTTGTTTTCTCTCTCCAGTATTTGGGGGGAGGGGACATTCTGTAGTATGAGGTACAAATCTGGCATGTCTCACAAAAGTTGTTAATCCCTCCTTCACCCTCCCACCCCAATCACTCATATACTGCAAAGTGAGTTTCTTGCCAATGTCCCTAACCCCATCCCACCCACTCCAAGTTCTACCCAAGTAGCATATGTAGTCTCACTTCATATCTCGATCTCACTTTTTAGGCTTTCTTGCACTTCCCCTTCTTTTCCCGTTGTTGGAACTTCCTCAACCGCCTAGCCCATGTGTCCCTCCACTGTATCACAAGGCTGCTTTTGTCTGCCACAATGCCATTCTGGTCAGGAGAGTCCTCATCATGTCCCAGCAGCAAGTATTTCTTCATGGGTTTGATTTTGGGACACTTGCAGGTAACATCCTTGGAGCGTATCCAGAGGATCTGGTCACCACGCCGTATCCGGTTTGTCCCTTGCTTGTACACAGAGATGATATTGACTGTGAACTTCCACCATTCTCCTGCCTTGTCTGCTTTCAAGGTGTGGATCTGGACAGCTGGGAATAGAAAGTCAAGATGGGAACAATCATTTTAATCCTTTTTCTTCTCAAGGTGGCATAGTACAAGTTGCACTCTTCCCGAATCAATAGCTGTAGTTAACTAAAGGCAGTTTAGCCAGCCCTGTTGTGAAGTTTTTAGGTTCCAATGTGTCAGGTCATGACAAAAGTCCATAGACTTGTGACAAAAATTACCTGTTTGTTATCATTAAGAAAAGATTTTTCTGAATGGGAAAATTGTTGATATACTATTCCAGTGGTTTACTTACTGAAACATCTCAAGGGGAGAGGGTCTAATTTTCAATACAGTGGTAAAATTGGGATAAAAGGGAATCTAATATGCAGATGTTAGATCTTGCTAATATATAGGAATGAGTTCCCAAACTGCAAGGTATTTTGGGTGGGGAAGCAGAATAGAAAGCAACTGCAATTGTCAAGCATTCAGGCTATTATTTTGCTCTTCATATATAAAGTCACATAAAGCTAATCTTTAAGAGAAAGGAGTAGGTCTGGATTCAGATTCAGAGTTCATTTTAACCAGGGCTGTTAGGAATAGTTCCTTGTCATATAAAAGGGAGTTTAAAAGGTGTGGTAGTATACAATGTTCCCTCTAAGCTGTAAAGTCTTGTGAGCAAAAATTCTACTTTGTGAGCAACTGGCATTAAAGTTGTGAGCTACTGCATAAATTAGATTGCTCCGGGGCCATTTTTCCTGAGCTAAGACAAAAATGTGTGAGCTGGAAGCTAAAAAACTGAGCTAGCTCACATTAACTCAGCTTAGAGAGAACACTGGTAGTGTCCATATCCCCTCATTAGGAGGTTTTGATCTACTCCCACTCACTTGCAGCCTAATTTACCTCACAGCATTGGTGTAAGAATAAAATGGGTGAAAGGAAACTATGTATGCTTTCTTGAGCTCCTTGAAGAGAGGGTAGGAAAATATTGTATTAGGAAAACTGTTTTGTTAAGGGCAGAAATCCAAATTGGGGCACCATATAATAGTTTAGCACATATTTTATAATGGAACACTTTAAGAACAGCAGGTATGTGCTGTATGTGAGAAAAGGATCTAGGGGTTTTAGTGGATCATCTGCTGAACATGCGTCAACAGTGTGATGCGGTGGCTAAAAAGGCAAATGCAATTTTGGGCTGTATCAACAGAAGTATAGTGTCCAGATCATGTGATGTGATGGTATCGCTTTACTCTGCTCTGGTAAGACCTCACCTGGAGTATTGTGTTCAGTTTTGAGCACCACATTTTAAGAAGGATATAGACAAGCTGGAACGGGTCCAGAGGAGGGTGACGAAGATGGTGAGGGGTCTGGAGACCAAGTTCTTTGAGAAAAGGTTGAAGGAGCTGGGGATGTTTAGGCTGGAGAGGAGGCGGCTGAGAGGTAATATGATCACCATCTTCAAGTACTTGAAGGGCTGTCATCTAGAGGATGGTGTGGAATTTTTTCTGTGGCCCCAGAAGCAATGGGTTGAAATTATATCAAAAGAGTTTTCGGCTCAACATTAGGAAGAATTTCCTGACAGAGCGATTTCTCAGTGGAACAGGCTTCCTTGGGAGGTGGTGGGCTCTCCCTCCTTGGAGGTTTTTAAACAGAGGCTAGATGGCCATCTGACAGCACTGAAGATCCTATGAATTTAGGGGGAAGTGTTTGTGAGTTTCCTGCATTGTGCAGGGGGTTGGACTAGATTACCCTGGAGGTCCCTTCCAACTCTATGATTCTATTATTCTAGGTATAAATTGGTTTCCCTTAGTATAGAAAAATCGGGGGATTGCAAGTTCACTGCTATTTACAGATCTTACAACTTTCTTAACATGAGTGGCCCATTTAGCATTATAGTGGAAGTGAATATCAAGATATCTGAAACTTTTCAACTTTTCAATGGGGTTTCTTTGTATAGTCCATTTGGAAGGCTTCCAACTCTGTCCAAACACAATAATTTTGGACATATCAAAATTCAGGGACAGCTTGTTCTTATCACAATAAACTAAAAAGCGCATTAGCATCTTTTTCATCCCAACTTTTGAAAGTGAAAAGAGAACAGTATCATTGGCATATAGCAACAGTGGGATGTGTCTCTTTTCTAATTTGGGGTAATGTCCATTAACACAGTCCAATCTAAATTTCTTAGGAAAATTTTAGGGCTTCCAGCTTGTGTACCTTATGCAGCAATATGCCTTGAGACAAACCAGAGACATTTAGCCACAAAGGCGTGGATCTCAACTTTCAAATTTTGGCTGCGCCTCCATTTCAGAAGTGGGCCTAATAGTCTCGTTGCACATATGCTGCATGAATCTTATTTATCTGACTGGCTGACCCACATTGAAAGGAAAATCACATCAATGGGGTTTAGCATCAATGATCTGACCCCTTTTTCAGAGAAGCCTGCTTTTGTCATGATTAAACAGAGAATACTTGATAAGGCGATTCAAGACCCTAGAAGTCTTGTTTCTGGGCATTGCTCTCCCATGCAGTGAGGGATTCCATTTTGTGGTTCATTTGCAGAGTATTTTTCTTGTTTGATTGAGCCCCATATTCGAAGGGTGTTTATGCTGGTCCATTTTAATGTGCTTCCTTCTGCCATATTATATTGGAGATTTTAAAAATACCACTCTCTGATAGACTATGTCCCTGTGGGCTGTAGGAAATTGAAGGAATGGACTATGTACTTTTATCCTGTAGATTATACTGTGATTTACATGCATCCTATCTGGATCCTATATTGCAACCCCTTGGGGGGGGGGTAAATCTGATGAAAACAAGATAGTGAGTTTACTAGCCTCAAATAAGGCTGAAATAATCAAAGAGGTGGCAAACTTCCTTTACTGTGCTTACAGGAGAAGAAATCTGTTTAGCATGTTCAATTAACTAACTTTTCTTTTCCTGCTTCCTTGATTTGATACTGTTGTTGTTATGCCAATAAAGGTTCTGTGATTGTGTGATTGTATTAGGAAAACATTGTACCATACTAAAATGTTATTAGATTGGTCAGGATCAATAACAAATTTCAGAACTGTAGACTCAGCCTTGCCAGGCCAAGTCGGACCTAGGCAATATTCTCTATAGGAAAAACAACCTGATCAAAGACTAACATCCCACATAACCAGTGCAAAATTGAAACTATTATGTTTCTGGTTACACAAAGAGCATTTGTGGAGATGCTGAAGAGACTGAGCTCAAAGCTGTATAGTTCTCATGTGGTTCCCTAGGCAAGCTTTATGTCCTCTATTGAAAAAGCTGATCTTGAGCCCTTGATGTGCTGGATACTCTGAACAACCATGCTCTGCTTCTACATCTTTGTTTCTCCTGGACTCTTTCCTGAGTCTCTGCCTTGGACTGTTACTTGGATTTGCTAGCTTAGATCTCCATGTGATCTTTCCTAGCACCCCTGGAACCCCAGCTAGAACCTGGTTTTGAAGGGGCAGCCCCTGAATAATTAATTAATACCCCCAATAATAATAATATTTGTCATATTGAGTAAAAATATGCTTTGTCTTCAAACTAAGGGTCTGTTGTAAAACTGCCGTTAGAAACTGACTACCACCCAGCGGATGTGAGCTCCAGCTGTAAGATCAGATAAGAGAGCAGCCTCCTACACAAAACTTGCTGTAAACAGATAGTGTAGAGGCATCGTGTCATGGAATTTTACCAGGGGGAACTTTGAGATCAGATAAGCTGTGTGCCTGCCTGCTTGTTTTCTGTGTGAATAAAACTGTCTTCTGTGTGAATAAAACTGTCTGTCTGTAGAATGATTGGAACTCAGTCATTTTGGGGCCCGTGCCCGACTGGGTCTTACCTTCTGGTACCAGAAAGTAAACCTTGCTTCATACCAGTAAGTCTGTGCGGACCTCATTATTTCTCTGTTTCATTTTGGTGCGATTGGCCGGGAAAATAACGGGGTAGGACATTTCCTCCCCCTTGGGGTGGCTGCATAACTGTCCGCCTTCCACCCTCGTGGCGGGAAGATCGGACTAGGCGCCACGGTCACATTTTTGATTGAGTCCAGCTCTCTCTGCCCCAGTGGGGGAAGGTGTCTGGTTCGCCAACGAAGATCCCACACCTGGTTGAACTGACGTATCCAGGGAATCAGAAGATCTTCAGGATTGTGAATATGAACTGTCTGGGAATTCTGACTACCTCTCCTTAGGAGAGATGAAGGGTCTGATCATCCCTTAAGCTCTGTCTATTAGGCTCCGCTTTGGAGCTGAAGCACAGAAGCTAGGAGGATTTCTGTGGTGTGTGTGTGTGTGTGAATGAGAGGAGGCGAAGCCTCTAAACGAGAGGGACTTTCTCTTGTGCAGTTCCCAGCAGGGCAACCTCATTGGGTTATGAGAGAGAGGAAGTGAAAACCCCCAGGGCTCCCTGGCTGCCATATCCCTTACTGGCAGCTGCTGTTTTCTGTTTTCCCTAGAAGTGTCTTGTCTAAGCGCCTGGTGCCATGGGTGGAAATCAGTCAAAACCCCCGCTAGAGTAGATGTGTAAAAAACTTCAAGGAACATTTCTGTGAAATCAAACAGCTTGCTAAGAAAAATCAGGAACTCCAGCAGAAGTTAGAAGCTAGTATTAAAGAAAAGGAAACTGCCAAATGTCCTAGAATCTTACAAATCCACAGAGAAGAGGCTAGAAATTCTAGAAGTACTGGGTAAGAGGAAATATAACAGAACAAATGTAGGAGTTCAGCCTCAGCCTTCCTCTCCTCTTCATGAAAATGAGAACACAGTCCCTGATTCAGTTTTCTCATCTCAAAATCATGGAGGAAATGTGGTCTCTGAGCCTACACAGAGTCCCACACTCATACCACAAGGTATTCCTTTTAGCAAAAACTTGCTCCAGGCACTTCTACACGACTAAATCTCACTCATTCTTGCAATAAGCTTCCTGCCCTTAATTCATCCCACTTGGGAAACTTAAAAGCAAGAATTCTGGGGAATGTCAGAGAATGGTAGTTCCACAAGGGCAGGCAAGGCTCCTTTGTCTCTAAACCTCCCCTGCAAGAAAAATCTAACTTTTAAATTTGAATGTCTCTTAGAATAGAGAAACCTGGCTTTGTAAGGTAACAAAGACTTCTCTCCTCTTAACAAAATAAAGAAACAAAAAAGCAATGATTTGGACTAAAATTAGATGAGGCCAGTTCTCAAGGGTGAGGCCTGGAGATCTCCTGGAATCACAGCACAAAGTTCCAAGCTGCAGACTCAGTTTTCTCTGCAGGGTAATAGAAGCTTGGTGTGAGTGAGAGCTCAGAGCCTGGTTCCCTTTGGATTTCATCTTTCTTTAGACTTCCATTCCAGATCTCTAGCAATCTGTCCTGCCTGGATATGGCAACCCCATTCAGGAAATAAAACTAACTGCAGAGAATGTGGCCTTGCCCAAAGGATCAGGCCTCTGTTAACCCAAAAGTACTTAGGTTCAGCCCTTTTAAAATACAGCTAGGATGCAAACTAAACAAATACAATTTATTGCCATGATTGATAGAGAGATCCAGAGAGTTGTACCATGATTTTCACTTTTAAAATGCCAGAACCAAATATCTCTGAAAAAGAGAGATTAAACTAGTTTTGTTAAATATTTACTGCTTCAGTTCTATAAATTTCAGGCTCAAGGAAAGGCCTCTGAGCATGTACAGAGATTGCCTAAGATCAGCCCAAATTGGAGCCTGGTCTACAAAAGATAAAGATTGCAAATTTGCAGTCCTCCTGCCCTTCACCCATTAGGAATGCTAATCCTCTCCTTCTTACTCAATCTGAAATCTTTAACAGAACCAGAAAAGGCAAAAGGAATATATATATATATTTTTGCGAATGCAATGCCCTGAGAACATAAGAACATAAGTGTCAAGCATTGTATACTCATTTTATACTATAGAAGCTGGATTTCAGAATTGTTATTTTTATATTATAGAATCCAGACTTCAGAGTTGTTACTAATCCAGAATTAAATATGGGCACATAAAAGTAGCAGCCCCCAACTTTCTTCTTTCGCTTTTACTAACAGATACAGGAATGTCCTCTTTGAAGATAAGACCTCCTGGGAATTGTTCTCAGGCTCAGCCAGGCCTGAACCCAGGATGTGCTAGATAAGGAACCCAGCGTGTGAATTTTACACGTGAATGTAGAATTGTTTATAGAACCTTTGATGTGCCATTTTAAAGCATGTATTCTAGTGTTACAAAGTATCAGTTCCAATCCTCAGCTCGAATGACCCACATGGATTATCAATAAACCTAACTTTGTTTCAAAATCCAAGGACTGGTTATTTTGAAATCTCATGCTTGACAATAAGAACATAAGAGAAGCCATGTTGGATCAGGCCATTGGCCCATCCAGTCCAACACTCTGTGTCACACAGTGGCCAAAATTTATACACACACACACACTGTGGCTAATAACCACTGATGGACCTCTGCTCCATATTTTTATCTAACCCCCTCTTGAAGCTGACTATGCTTGTAGCTGCTACCACCTTTTGTGGCAGTGAATTCCACATGTTAATCACCCTTTGGGTGAAGAAGCACACAGTATTTCAAAGACATTAAGAAGGAAAGAAAATTTTCACCTCAAGTCTCTCCTCTTAAAGCACAAGCAACCAGGTGTCTTTAGAGAAAGAGACCCGTCTTCTTTTATAAATCAGATCCATAACTAGCCAGGGGAGGAGAAATCTGGTCATTTGAAAATCTTAACTATGTGACTAAGTTGATGGAAAACTCCAGGTATCAACTTTTTCACATGCAAATAAGGAAACACCCAGAGCTTGAATTTTCTCCTCTCATAATGAGAAAGAAAACCTTGTCTCTGATACAAAGTTAATCCAGTCTCTTTAAGAGAAGTAAATTGCCAACATCTTTGCAAAGAGTGAAAGTTTTCTCTTTTGTGAAGAATGTTTGTCCTAGCATCTTTCACTGGATTTTGGCTAGGAAAACTTTTGCAGACCCTCTTTAGCTGTTTTAAGAAAGAAAAGACACTTAACCAAATTTAGTCTTAACTGTGGAAATAAGAAGTGTAAAATCTGAGCCCCCACCAGGCAGATATCTCATCACCTTCCCCATCTTGTGTTTAAAAGTTTCTTAACCTGTAAAACAACAACTGTATCCTGGAAAATTTATCAAGATCAGATAAGAGAATACTGGGATTAATTGCCCAGCAAGGTTTATCATCTTCTCTTTCTATCTTTTGTTAAACCAATTTTCTCTCTCCCAGCCTTATTGAGAAAAGGAGCTTTTATATATATGCTCCAAGGTATCTAAGGGGGGAGGCACAACTGAGATATTTTTTTCTGAATTCTCATCTTCTCCTGATTTTGGGTCTAAAGATGCAAATTCAAACTTTTGAAATTCTGCAAGAATGTCTCCACAAACAAAATGAGTAGTTCTAGAAGACCACTTCCAGCCAGAAAGATGCCTGGAGGAAAGATGTGCATATGTTGAAAGAAGCAAGCCAGTTTGAAAGCTCCTTGGCTTGCTCAAAACACTACTTTGTTTTGCAAGCATGCCAGTCTCCAGGTGGTGTCAGAACTTGAAGAACTTCAGACGATTCCCAAACTCGTTACAAAGCATAGGATCTTTATTGAGAACTATAGTGCTGGAGGTACGAGATAATAGTAATGCCAGTACTGGCATTTGGTTACATTTTATGCAGTCAGAAGAGATACCATAAAGTCATCTTTCACACAGATTGCAGACAAGTGTCTCCTTCCCAGGCCCTGTTATCAGAAGGGAGGATGTTCTCCTGCAGTCAGAAGAGATACCATAAAGTCATCTTTCACACGGATTGCAGACAAGTGTCTCCTTCCCAGGCCCTGTTATCAGAAGGGAGGATGTTCTCCTGCTGTGAAGGCCAAGCGGCCTGGCTTCAAAAGGCCACCTGCAGATGTGGACCCTAGGCTATCGGTTACCCTTCAGTGATCACAGAATATTGCCAGGCCCTGGGATCTGGTGTTAGTTGTGTATACAGCATAGCATGGGTTAGTATCAGGTTACAGCATGGAGTTGGTCTGGCTAACAGCACATAGGAAAGTTACAAGTTCTGACAGGTGGAACCTGGAGATCACTCCCAAAAATATAATGTAGTGCCCAGAACATTAAGGCCAGTGCCTCTGGGAAATAAAGTGTCCAAGAAAATGAACTGCACACCTTGCAATCTTTAAATTTAATCCAAATATTCAGAAATCTCCAGCCTGGAGCTGGCATCCCAAAGTTCCACTTATAGCTAATCCTTTTCTGTTAGAGAAAAGGCCCTGACTGTAAACTGCCCTGGGGCTAAGAGTTCTCCTAGATTAGAAGCTTTTCCTCTGATAATTTATTTATTTTTTGCTTTACCTTTTGAGTCTGAAAATATTTTTCTAGTGGCTGTTACCAGTTTCCCCTGTACTTAGATTTTGTAGCTTTAATTTTAAGGGGAATATTTTTAAGATATTCAGCTTGTGATCTCCTTTGTTTTAAAGAAATGGTGCCCCTAATAGAAGATCTTTTCTTAAGTTTTTTTTTTTTTAAACTGAGACAATGGGTTAAAATTTATATTTGCAATTTTGGAACATCTTTTTCTGCTAAAGCAGAACATGGAACATCTTTTTCTGCTAAAGCAATACAGTATCAAACCTTTTGGAAATTTTATTTCTCTTGTGATTTTTGTTAAGTACATCTCATACCAGGAGCATGTGGTCTTCAAGTGTTACATCTAACACAGTTTTCTATCTTACTTTGAACTGCTTCCCAATTTTTCATTCATTTAAATCTGAAAATTCCTTTTGTTGTTGGTACTGAATTTTTATTTTCTGAAAAGAACAGTGTTTTAAAATTCTACCTCACAATTTTTGGTTCCTACAAGACCTCTTTTCATTTGAAGTTATAGTATGTGTTATAGAAGAAAATCTGTACCCTTCCATGGCTAAAACTACCCTCTCACTGTGCAGCTTCTATCTTAAGTTTTGAGAAACTAATGCTTTGTTTTACCAATGACCCAGTTATTCTCAGTGTCATGTTTCCCATAGAAATACCTTTTCTAGATTTGTTGGTAATTCACTAGGCAGAATCCCTGAAAACTTTTGGTCTTCATTAGAAATCAGGACTTTAATAATGTTCTGCATTCCTCAAATGTATATCTTCATTTGCTCTCTTAATGTCATTTATAGTTATGTTCCATCTATGAACTGTGCATATCAATCTTCCTATTTAGCTATTTCGTGAACCTCTTACCTGTGGAAAGAGGCATCTACATCTTATTTTATGCCTCCATCTATAGTAGCTTGTTAGAGCTTGACCTTTTCTGAGTGTTTTGTTTAGAAAATCCTTTCTATGTTTCATGTTCTTACCATGGTAAGACCCCAATTCTGCTTGATTTTGTGTTTCAATCCAGTCCCCAGTCCTGGCCAAGCTTGCTACTGGATAACACATTTCCATTTGCTTGTTTTAAATTTCTGCCTCTCCATTATTTCAGCCTTCTTCGTCAAGGTGCATGTTTTAGCACTCTGCTTTATGCATCAGTTTTGAATTATATCTTTGCACTGCCCCACACATCTCCTTGGCTGTGCAAGCTCCTTACTAGGTTTTCTCCTCATATATATTGCATGCTTATTATAAGTAGATTTAAGAATTGTTTTGTGTGTTTGTCAAGGTGTATTAACCAGAATTTGCTTTCCAGGATTGTTTTGTTATATATGCAGGAAACCCGGACCTGCAAGTCAGGTTTAGTGCATGCTCATCATTATATAGTAGTTTTAAGAATTACTGGTATGTCTGCTAAGAATTATTTGTTTAAACATTAACTATTATTTACTTTTAGGATTTTGTTGTTAAAGTTCATTGAAACTCACTCTCACACCTATGTGAGACCCACAGAACAAATTTTGGGTGAGCTGGCACAGAGAAAAAATGGGGTTAAGTGGGACTTGATCGCCTCACTGATTTCCAATGGTGTAAATTCTCTGATCCAGTTCTCTAATCATTTTGAGTTTGATTCCTCGCATACGTGTATGTTAAAGCTGGCATTTTTCTATTGAGGCCTCAGTTTTGTTTTGTTTGTTTGTTTTTAAAGTTTTTCTTATTTTTGACAATTTCATATATTCCAAAGCTATAGCAAAAGTTTTCTTCTCTTTTTGTGACCATTTTCATAATCCAGGGGTAACCCCAACTCTGTAATATCTTCTTGGAGCTTCAATCTTGTGCACAATTTCATGTTTTTTTTTTTAAAATCCATATCTGTTGCAACAAAGCCTCTCATGAACCTCTAGGTGCACGCTTTCTATATGGATGTGCACTAGCCTGAATCATGAGAAGCGATGCATAGGTTTATATTGTGGATTTGTATTCTGCATAATGTATGATGTATGAAATCTGCCCTTTAACATTAAAATGGGAGAGACCTTGTCAAACAAACTCCATGTGAGTAGGAGGAAGTCTCCAGCCCAAAGCAAGTGTGATAATTTAGCTGATGTGTGCAACCATATCTCAACAGAGTTGGACTCAAGTTATGACAATCTGTGGACAGCCAAGGAAAGCTTTAAAGGGGAAAAGCGCCTACTATTGTTGTTTTGTTTGTTTGTTTCTCCAAGTATGTTTTCCAGGCTCTTCCATATCTACCCAGTTTGGTGTAGTGGTTAAATTTGCGGACTCTTATCTGGGAGAACCAGGTTTGATTCCCCACTCCTCCACTTGCACCTTGGAATCCTCGGCCGGAAGCACCTCAACCTATCCAGATTGGAAGCCAGAGTCACCATGAGATCCAGGAAATCTTGGACTCAAAGCTCAAACATGGGAAGCTGTATTATTTAATTAGATGGAAACATTTCCCTCCTAGTGAAAATGAGTGGGTAGCAGAAAAAGATGTGTCAGCCCCTGACCTTATCAAGAAATTTCTATCCAAACACCCTCAGAGGCTGAGAGGGTCAGCTTAAGGGAGGCAGTATGTCAAGATTGACTAATAACGACTTAAGACTGGGGGATCATGGTCTAAGCAATAGGCCCTGTTAAAATCATAATGGATCCACTGCTGCTAATGTTTTACCTTAGTTACTTCCCTTCCCTCTTTTCTTATTTTGATTTGCAACTGGTGTGAAGGAACTAGTCGGCACCTTCTCAGGGCCTGAGGTGAGAGGAAGCCTTGCATAACAATTCAAGGGCATTTGCTGGATATCGCCTGAGAAAGTATCTAGTAGGTCTGTGTGAATGTTCCTTCCTGTAACCCCCCCCCTGTAGGAATGTTTTTGAAGTGTATCTTAAAACCCATGTATCAATCTATTGGTTTCATTCTTAGCAAGCTAGAGGCTCGCGCCAGAGTACCGGTTATCAATAAATGGGAACTTAGTATCAACTTTGACTCATTCTTGAATCCGTCGACTTGACACTCCTGGGTCCCCAATGAGGCAGTAGGGGATGGTGGAGGAGGTGACGCTGCCCAGCACTCCCAACCAGCACAGCAAAGCCGGCGGTGCTCAGCAGCAATCAGGTGTGGCAGCACCAAGGGAGGGTCAGGCAGCCTGGACAACCCCAGTAGCAGCAGAGAGGAAGGAGGACATCCAGGCCTGGTTTCGTGAGGTGACCACGGCCCTTTGCATATTTGGCCACACACCCATAATGTAGCCAATCCTCCAAGAGCTTAGGGCTCTTAGTGCAGGGCCTACAGAGGACTGGCTGCATCAGAGGTGTGTGGCCTAATATACAAAGGAGTTCCTGCTACAAAAAAAGGCCTGGCTACAGGGCCTACATTTCCCAGGGTCCCTGTCATTGGGTGGGCAGCAGTTTTGGAGGGATAAGTTGTCCAGTGGAACCCACTTTCCTATTTCAGGCAAATCCTCCCTGGTACCCTGATCCAGGCTCAGGAACCCAACAGAACCCTCCTAGTGGTGCCTCTAACCCCAGTGGAACAGTCTTGAGTTTTGTCAGCCCCTCCCCTTTGTTAATAAACCTCCTTCCAGGTTAGGGTTGCCAAGTCCAATTCAAGAAATATCTGGGGACTTTGGGGGTGGAGCCAGGAGACTTTGGGGGTGGAGCCAGGAGACATTAGGGGTGGAACCAAGATCAAGTCTGTGACAAGTGTAATTGAACTCCAAAGGGAGTTCTGGCCATCACATTTAAAGGGACAGCACACCTTTTCAATTCCTTCCTTCCATAGGAAATAATGAAGGATAGGGGCACCTTCTTTTGGGGCTCATAGAATTGGACTCCCTGGTCCAATATTTTTGAAACTTGGGGGGTATTTTGGGGAGAGGCACTAGATGCTATACTGAAAATGTGGTGCCTCTATCCCAAACAACACCCCCCCCCAGAGCCCCAGATACCCGTGGATCAATTCTCCATGATTTTCTATGGGAATAAATCTCCCTAGGGAATAAAAGAGTTCCCAGCAGACATTTCCCTCCCCTCCTCCTGCTTTCTGATGACCCTGAATGAGTCAAATGAGACTGAGGTATAGAGTGACTTGAGCAGCAGGCAACAGGGCTCCCAGGTGATGCCAATCTCCCTGGGGCCACAATCTGAGATGAAGCATCCTGAAACTGAAATGCATCCTGGAGCTTCTGACATCTCTTTCCGCTAACCTGAACCCTCAGGACCTGACAAATTGGTGGCCTGTACAGGGAGGATGAAACCTCACCCACAACTCCTGATTCCACCAGGGTGGATGCTACGACACTTTGTGCTTGCTCCAGCTTGTTTTCTGATTCCTGAGGTTTGAAGTGTGATCCCTGCCATGACCAAGCACAAGCCCCCATTGTTGTCTCCCCAAGTGGACCTGGCCCAGTTCACTCAAGGAATGCCCAAGCAGCAAGACCAGTTGATGAGGGATTGGATGCAACAACAACAGGGATCACAGAAAGCCCTTGTGAGACACATGTGCCAGGCGTGGCAAGCGCTGCATACTGCTACCACCCCAGCTGCAATGCGGAGGCCACCTGCCCCACTACTCATGAAACTAACCCCCAAAGACAACATCGAGATGTATCTGGAGTGCCTCAAGGATCTGTCCTGGAGCCTGTTTTTTTCGACATCTTTATAAATGACTTGGATGAAGGAATAGAGGGGCTTATTAAATTTGCAGATGATACTAAATTGGGAGAGGTTGCAAACACAGTAGAAGACAGAAACAAGATGCAGGATGACCTTGACAGGCTGGAAAACTGGGCTTAAACCAATAAAAAGAATTTGGCTGGCCGTATAAATCCTCGTTGTAGGTTTATGTCTAGGAACTTCTTCAACTCCTCTCTCTCGGCCCTGGTCATTGAATACAGCTTTGATTTAGAGAAGGGTTCCCCCTCCACCAATTCTATAGCACAGTATGTGGGCCTTTGAGGGGGGAGTTCATCTGCTTCCTGCGTGTCAACCCCCCCTTGCAAGTCTCAGTACTCGGGGGGGATGGAGGAGACTTCAAGTACAGTCAAGCACAGTTTTTCAACCTGAAGGGGTGACTGGGGACCCCAATCCGCATTCCAGCGGTGTTTCTCGCACCCTTTCTCCTGGAAGTAAATAGCATTCCTGCTGCATTGCACAAAGGGGTCGTGGTCTGCTAGCCACTCCAGACTGAGGACGGCCTGGAATTTGGTGGAGGGTGCTATCACAAAAGTCCAGAGCTCCCAGTGTTCCCCCACTCCCCGGGCACATATCTCTGTCCCCTGCATACACAGCTCCCCCCTCATCAGTTCCCCGTCCATCTGTTCAAACAGCAAGGGGTTGGGGAGTGGTTTTTTCTTAAGCCCCAATGCTTCCACTAAACTCAGGGACAGTAGGTCCCTGGAACATCCTGAGCCCAGAAGGGCCTGAATGCATGAAAATGTCTTAGTCACTGGGTTCATTAGGGTGATGGGCACAAAATACAAAGGTCCTGAGATTCTCTCCCGTAGTGATGCAGCTGTCACATTGACCTTCTGCTGCTGCGCGCTTTTCACAGCAGGTTGTTGTCATTTCCCGACGTCTGCTCCACACTTCTCAGGGGTCAGATCCCGGCTTCTCAGGAAGTCTCAGGGGTTGGATCCCAGCAATGCAGTATGGCGGATTTCCCTAGCCAGATGGGATCCCAACAGGGCCCGATCTTTTCTTGGTCTCCCCCTTTGCTGGCATGGCCGACTTGTGTTCCTTCGGTTTGCTGGGACATTCACTTGCTATGTGGTTCTCTCCACCACACTTAAAACACAGCTTAGCCCTCACTTGGCGCTCCCGCTCCGCAGGGGTAAGTGCAAGCTCCTGGGGCCATCTGGCCAGGGCGGACTTCTGGACCTTCTCCCTTGAGTCTCAGGCCCCTCCTCCCCCCTGCTGCTTGCGGTGGAGGGCTATGATCTTGTAGCAGTCTTCAACCTCGCAAGCTAACTGGATCCAGTCCACTAGCGACTGGGGGTCCCCCATTTTTAGGACTTCCCCAAAGACGCTGGAGTTGAGGCCTCTCTTGAACTCCTCAATTCTGGCTCCATCGTCCCAGTGGTGCACCTTTGCATTTAAGAGGCAGAACTCACTAGTATTTTCCCTCACTGACTTCGAGCCCTGTTATAGGTCATGCAGAGCTGATATCACATTAGTTTCTTGCAGGGGATCTTCGAAATGGCATCGTAGGGCTCTGAGCAGCTCTTTAGCAGAATTCAGAGCGGGGGAGCGGGCTTCGAATAAACTCACAAACCAGTCCACCGCCACTCCCTCCAAAC
Source organism: Heteronotia binoei (assembly GCF_032191835.1). Lineage (NCBI taxonomy): Eukaryota > Metazoa > Chordata > Lepidosauria > Squamata > Gekkonidae > Heteronotia > Heteronotia binoei. Next base: position 81,400,171 of record NC_083235.1, on the reverse strand, counting down.
AGTCCCCAATGTAGATCACTTTCAACGCCTCCATCAGAAAGTTGCGTGCCCACATGCTAGGTGGCCCCTCGCCAATACCATGAAATATACCAGTTTCGCTGGATCCCCATCAAATTTCACTTCGTGGACTCGCGACCCTCCGGGCACTTGAACTAGTTCCTCCAGCACCTAGCTCTCCACCTGCTGGCACCTCTCCCTGTGGCACTCCTCCACCTGGGACGACCAGTGGTTCTTGTGCAGGATCCCCAGTGACCTGAACAGCTACTTCTTGTAGTTGATGGATGAGGCCTTTCATCTCCTGCATCATGAACTCATTCATCGCCAACATCTCATCTCACAGTTGCTGGTTTTGTGATGCTAGTGCTTTGTGAACCCAGTCACCAGAGCTTTCACTCACCCTGCTCCTATGGGGCAACCCTGTGAGCTCGTCATCGAACCCCAAGGAGTGGAAAGCTCTGTGGAGATCCGAGGGTCTTGAACTAGAGGGGAGGCTTCCCTCTATTTCTCCAATAATACTCTCTCAGAGACCCCTGGAGCCCCACTTCTTTTTCCGAACCGAAACGGAGGTGGGAACTAACTTTGGCCCCTCTGCCCTCAGTTCTTCGTTCACTGGTTTAGTAAGTTCTTCCTTAGCGTTGTCCTTCATTTCTCCCAACATCTTTGGGGAAGGATAGGTAGCTAAGGTTATAGGTAAGTCTTAGCAATATGTCAAGACCTCGAGTCAATATTTCAGACCTCGAGTTCAATATTTCAGCAGTTTATTCCAGGTATCATAAGGCAGTATACTATCTTTGCTAAGACTAACGTCTTAGCTCAGTGACTCTCTATTTAACCCCTTGCCCTAACCATTATAATTCAAATGCAAAGCGCGGCAAAAAAATTGCAACCTTTGGCGGGACCCCTCATGTCTTGGAATCCAGGTGGTTATCTGTGCTTCGTTAGCGACTGACCTCGGTCAGTGGAAACAGCTTCAATAATAAGTTCCTCAGATAAGCATGCAGAGAGCAAGACGAGCTAAGCAGGAATTTATTCAAGCAAAATGATAAAGTCACAGTAAAGAAACTATGCCTAAGCGCACCAGGTCTGCGGCACGCAGGCAGGAGCTGCAAGCCCTTTGTGCCAGGTTGGCACAGCTGGAAGATTCAGAAGATGAGAAAGACACAGAAGCTGCATCTAATAACCAGACACAGAGAGGTGAGTCAGCTGGCATGCAGGGAGGCAGTGGACCATCACCAGCTATGACTCTTGCCACACCCGTTCCTGTGGGCCACCACGGGGATGGGGTTATGGTTAGTCTGCCACAGAGCTAGCAGGAGCCTGGTCAAGGGCAGGGGGAGGTCGACTCAGAGGGACAAGTGTGGAGAGGCCCAGGAACTTCAAATGAGACAATGGAACACAGTGGGCCAGCCCACAATATGGCAGCAGACCGTCCATATGCCTATATTGAACAGTCGCTTCCCCTGGGGGGACATCTGCTGCCTGTCACAAAGGCTAAGATTTGGAAAGGGGAGTATGTAGAGATTTTTATGCTCCTATTCAGGGATGTGGAGCTTAAAGCAAGCATGAGGGATGACCCCAGGGAATTGGAAAAAATTAAACACATGCAGATAGACAAAAACTTTGACAATTGGCTGCCAGCCTATACCATTTACATGGGGGTGCTCTTGGAGATCCATCCCCACCTGGGGTCTGTGTTGGTGAAATACCGGGACCTCATCCACAGAGCATACAAAGAATATTCTGGGGCAGCCTGGCTGCGTTATGATGAACTGTTCTGCTCACATGCAGCATTGAATCCAGCCCTGCCTTGGGACAGGGAGCACCAACAGCTCTGGTCCCAATGCCTGGGCCCTGCAGCAGCGATGCAGGGCAGGTATGTGGATAGTGGGCACCTGGTTGCACAGTCACATACTGAGGTAGGGCGAGGAGCTGGCAACAAGTTGTGGGTTCAACCCCGCCTCATCTGTTGGGACTTCAATGCGGGGAAGTGCTCCAGGAAGCAGTGCAAATTTAAGCACAGTTGTAGCACATGCGGGGGCTATCACCTGGCAACTTCCTGCAGGAGAGGTGAAGAAGATATTGGATTTATATCCCGCCCTCCACTCTGAAGAGTCTCAGAGCGGCTCACAATCTCCTTTACCTTCCTCCCCCACAACAGACACCCTATGAGGCAGGTGGGGCTGGAGAGGGCTCTCACAGCAGCTGCCCTTTCAAGGACAACATCTGCCAGAGCTATGGCTGACCCAAGGCCATGCTAGCAGGTGCAAGTGGAGGAGTGGGGAATCAAACCTGGTTCTCCCAGATAACAGTCCACACATTTAACCACTACACCAAACTGGCTCTCCGGTGAGGGCCGGCAGACAGTGGGAGGGGACTAAGGGGGCCCCAAGAAGCCCAAGTGAGGTGCTCCCAGGAAGGGTGCACAGTCCAATCAAGCTTGACAGTTTTCAGGCATGGTTACAGGGTTATCCCTGTGGGAGGGATGCGGTTTACCTGGAAGAGGGGTTCTGGGTGGGGTTCCTAATCTCTTTTGAAGGGGAAAGGAAGCACTATATAGCTAATAATTTAAGGTCTGTTAAAGGGTTTCTGTTGCACATTGTGCAATAGAAAATTGATAAGGAACTGCAGGAAGGGAGGGTGGCCGGCCCCTTCAGGGAATTACCCATAGCCATGCTACGCATATCGCCCCTGGGGTTGGTGCTGAAGAAGTCCCCTGGGGAGTATCGGCTGATTCATCACTTATCCCACCCACACAGAAGTTCAGTGAATGATGGGATCCCAGATGCCCTGGCTACCATGCACTATGCTTCATTTGATAGTGCAGTGAAGATTGTGGCTCACTGTCGGAAGGGAGCGCTAAAGGGAAAGTGCGATATTAAATTAGCTTTCCGCTTATTGCCGATACACCCAAATGACTTTGAGCTGCTGGGTTTTGCATTTGGGGGACAGTTCTGTTATGACATGGCTCTACCCATGGGATGTGCTATTTCATGTTCAGCCTTTGAGAAGTTTAGCTCCTTCCTAGAATGGGCCTTCAAGAGCAGGGCAGGCACCGAGCGAGTCACTCACTACTTGAATGATTTTTTGTTTGCAGGGAGGGCGGGGTCTAATGAATGTCACATTTCTAATTTCTAATGTCTAATGAATGCCGACGCGGGGATTCAGGGGCTGGCCTTACAATGGCTTTCCTCTTTCCTTGACGGTCGGGGACTGTCAGAACTTGTAACTTTCCTGTGGGCTATTAGCTTAAGCGACTCCATATTGAAACCAAACACTAACCCAGGCAGCTTTGCCCAAGTAACTAACCAGCCTACATTTGGTGTATGCCTATGCATTTCAAACAAACTGTGATCACTGGAGGGTGACAGATAGCCCAGGGTCAACATCTGCAGATGGCCTTTGAAGCCAGGCCAGCCTGAGCTTTCTCAGCGGGATTCCATCCTCCCTGCCTGATAACAAACCCTGAGAAACAGACTGTTGTCTCCACCCGTGTGAAAGATCGTTTTATTGTTGTCAACAGAATCGCATAAAGTGTATCCAATGCTAGCTTTCATTATCAGTGTTATTCTGTACCTTCAGCTCTGTAGTTCTCAATAAACGCCTATACTTTTGCAACTAAGTCTTGGGCCTTATTTGAAGTTCTGCCAGTTCCGACATTATAACACTGATCCCTTTATTTGGGACTTATCCAAACTGGCAACCTGGCTGGATGGCAGAAAAGGCTCCAGACGATGGAGAGCCCACTACCCCAATAGAGGACAGACCCTTGGAGCCCGGGGTGACAGCGGTGAGGCGCAAGATCCGAGACCCGGCTCCTTTCTCCACGGACGTCTTCCCCTCGCGGAGCTGGAGCCCACAAAAGTCCACCAAGTTAATGGATGAGGCGGAAGAGAGGTACAAGGTGCTCGCCGGCGGAGCAGGGGGAGACAACTGGGACGGCGACGAAGACGAGTATCGAGACCCTGGGACAGGGGACTCTGCGCAAGCACTCCGCAACGAGCTGTCCCAGTGGGTGAGAGAGATCCACGATCAGGTCCACGAGACCCGCATCATGATGACCGCAGAGATGCAGCTGCAACTAGGCGCGCTCCGCGACCAGATCCGCGCCCTGCAGGCGGCTGTACCGGCAGGACCAGCCAGGCCTCCGGGTGGGGGCCCCGCACCCCCTGGGCTGCCCGCCCCGGGGGTCCCTGCAGCGCCAGTTGATGGGAGGCAACCGGGGGAACCCCCCGGCAGAGGAGGAGGGGGCCCCTTCGGACCGCCCGTTCCCGGGCCTCAGGCCCCAGCCGCCCCGGTACCCCCAGCAGCACCGGTGGCCCCGCTCGCCCCAGCGGCCCCGGCCTCACCGGCGGCACCGGTCGCACCCGCGGCCCCGCCCGCGCCAGTGGTCCCAGCCGCTCCAGCCGCGCCCGCAGTACCGGTCCCACCACAACCGCAACCAGTACCGCAGCCGGCGCTACCCCCGGCCGCCCCAGGGGGGGGGACGGCGGGAGACCGCACGAGCTCCAGATCACGTTCGATGGAGACGGGGACGAAGTAGAGTACTTCACCATCCAGTGCAACAGTTTTTTCACGCACTGGGGAGGCGGCTACCCAACGGAGGCCAGCCGGGTAGACCACATAGCATCCCGACTGAAAGGGGCTGCGAGGAAATGGTACATGGGGTTGTACACCGGGCGGAAGCCCGAGCTGGCCACGGTGGCGGAATTCCTCCAAGCGATGCTGCGGCAGTACGGGGACCCCCTGCGAGAAGAAAAAGCCACTGAGGCCCTGCAACGGATCGAACAAGGGAACCGTACAACCCGCGAATACGCCACCGAGTTCATGGCCCACTGCACCGCGGTGAGGGGCTGGAGCGAGCTAATGAAGTGCTCGGCGTTCAAAAATGGGCTGAACGCGAATATACTTGACCGGTGCTACCATCAAGGGAGACCCGACACCCTAGTGGGGTGGATCCAGCTGGCGGGCGAGGTGGAAACAAACCTGCAACATGTTGGAATGCGCCGGCAACAGCAGTTGGGGAAGAGAGGAGGAAAGGAGACCCCAACCGCGCCCAAAACTGAGGCAAAGAAGCCACTGCCGACCTCCACACCAACCGGGGGCGGCCGGAGATGCTTCAGGTGCGGGGACCCGGGGCACCTCGCCGCCAACTGCCCCGTGAGAGCGCCGGTGGCCACTCTGACACCCAAGCCGTCCACGGGCACACCGAAGAAGGGGGGGGGCCGCGCCAAGGAGCCCAGTCAGGGCGCCGTCGCCACATCCATGGCGATTGACGAGGAAACTATAACTATTGGCGAGTCGAGCGAGGAGTCATGGGAACCCGAGTCGACGGGAAACAACAGCGACCTGCTTTAATAGGTGCCGCAAAGCAGGTCCGAGAAACGCCGGCACCGATGACGGTGAGAATTACCAGGGAACTTTTATTTATGGCAGTAACCCTATTAAACCCCCACCTAAAACGCTTTATGCACACCCGTGCCCTAATCGACTCAGGGTGCACTAGAGACATCATGTCCCCCTGCCTGGTGGAAGCCCTTGGGTTAACCAAGTCCCCCCTGCCCCGCCCCATCCAATTTGAACAAATGGACGGGTCAGTGATGAAAGGCGAGCCTTGCACCGAGGAGACCCAAGCGGTGCCAATGGGGACCGAAGACCATTGGGGAATAGAGGTGTTTGTAGTCACCCCCTCGTCCTCATTCGACCTGGTAGTGGGAGCGGGTTGGCTAGCGAGACACCAACCAGACATACAATGGGAAGCCCAGATTGTACGCTTCCCGGACTGGCAGTGTGAGCACCACCACTGGCGGGGGGAGTGGGGGCCCAAAGCCCCACCACAAAATGAGCGGCTGTGCTTGACCATAGAAGAAGTGAGGTTGATCCCCAGAGAGTACCGGGACCTAAAAGGGGCTTTTAGTGAGCGGGAGGCGGACGAGCTCCCCCCCCCCCCCACCGATTGTGCCATCGAACTAATACCGGGGCAAAAACTGCCTAAGGCTAAGCTGTACTCGATGGGCTGGGCGGAGAAGGCAGAACTAAAAAAGTTCATAGACAAAAACTTAAAGCGGGGTTTCATCCGGCCCGCCACAGCCCCCCACGCAGCCCCCTATTGTTTCGCAAGAAGAAGGATGGAAGTTTGAGACTTTGCACAGATTTTCGCGGGATAAACGGGATTTCAATGTCCAATGCCTACCCGATCCCGCTGATAAAAGACCTGTTAAGCACTGTGGCAGAGGGCAGGGTGTTTACAAAGCTCGATCTGCGCGATGTGTACTTCCGTGTCCGAATAAAAGAGGGGGACGAGTGGAAAACGGCATTTAACACGCCGATGGGACAGTTCGAGTATTTGGTCATGCCGTTTGGGCTTCAAGGAGCACCGGGGGTGTTCATGAACTTTATCAATGAAGTCCTCCGAGAATATTTGTACAAGGGGGTGGTGGTGTACCTGGATGACATCTTTATTTACTCGAAGGACCTAGAGTCACATGTGCCACTAGTTAGGAGAGTGTTATCTACCTTGTATCAGAACAAATTGTATGCTAAACTGTCAAAATGTGAATTCCATAAAACAGAACTAGACTACCTGGGATTTAGAGTGTCGGGGGAGGGACTAGCGATGGACCCCGCGAAAATACAAGCGGTACTAGATTGGGAACCGCCCCGAACCCGACGGCAGCTACAATCATTCCTCGGGTTCGCAAATGTTTATCGCGGGTTCATCAAGGGGTTTGCACAGGTCATGTTACCCCTCACTGAACTCCTCAAAACCAAGGGGAAAGGGGAGGAAGCAAAAAAGCCCGGGGCGCGCCTTGCCTGGTCGCCTGAGTGTCAGCGCGCCTTTGACAAACTGAAAAGGTTATTCACGAGCGAACCAGTGCTGGCCCACCCCAACGAGTTAAAACCGTTCGTGGTGCAATGCGACGCCTCCGACGTCGCGGTGGGGGCAATATTAATGCAAAGGGTCGAGAGGGGGGCGCTCCGGCCATGCGCCTACATCTCCCACAAATTCTCGAACGAACAGAGGAACTGGTCGGTTTGGGACAAAGAGGCTTTTGCAGTCACGTTCGCCCTCAAAACCTGGCGGTCGTGGCTAGAGGGGGCCCGAGTCCCGTTCGAAATCTGGACGGATCACAAAAACTTGGAGGCGCTAACCGGCCGCCGCAAACTAACGGCCAAGCAAATCAGGTGGGCCGGGTTCTTTGCAAAATTTGACTTTGTGCTAAAGCACATTCCCAGCACCAAGAATTTTCTCGCCGACGCGCTCTCGCGCATGCCCCAACACAACAGCCAGAGAGAAGAGGTGATAGACTCCCTGATTCCACCCACCCAAGTAGCGGGGGGGGGGGGTCACCACCAGGTCTGGGAAAACTACCGGGGCCCCAGAACTGAAAGGAAAGGAACGCTTCATGGCCGAGACGGAAGCGGAGGGAGGGAATCGGCCCGAAGGGGTGGAAAAGGGGGAAGGGGGGCTCTGGTACCACAACGGAAAGATCTATGTGCCCAAAACCCTATGCAAAGAAGTGCTGGAAAACTGCCACTCGGGCCGTCTAGCGGGGCACTTTGGCTACATAAAGACACTGAACTTAATCACCAGACAATTCTGGTGGCCCCAAATGAAAAGGGATGAGTCGGAGTTTGTAAGCTCCTGCCCGACATGCATCGTGGCCAAACGGAGGGGGGGGAAGCCACCGGGTCACCTGGTCCCCTTGCCAACAGCGACCCGGCCATGGGCAGTAGTTTCGATGGATTTTATAGTCGAGCTACCTCCCTCGCAGGGGAAAACGGTGATACTGGTGGTGGTCGACACCTTTTCCAAGCAAGCCCACTTCATCCCATGCAAACAACTCCCCTCCACTAAAAAACTGGCCCACCTCTTCTTCAATCATGTGGTACGCCTGCACTCGTTCTCAGATAAGGTCATTAGTGACCGCAGGCCACAGTTCATTGCCAACTTCTGGCAGGAGTTTTGCAAAATCGCAGGGATAGAGCAGGGACTCAGCTCCGCCTACCACCCGCAGACGGACGGACAGACGGAGAGGGTGAACGGGCTTCTCGAACAATACCTTAGATGCTACATCAACTTCCAGCAATCAAACTGGGTGGAACTGTTAGCATTTGCCGAGTATGGCTATAACAACAGCCTGCACGGTTCCACAAAAACCTCCCCCTTCCAGATAGTAAACGGCTATGAAGGCAAGCCATTCCCCCACCTCCCTCTGCCGGCAGGGGTGCCAAAGCCGACCTCCTGTCAACAATGGTGGGAGGGAGTCCGACGGGGATGGGAAGTGATCCAGGAAAACCTGGAGAAGGCCAAGGAGGAATACAAACGACAGTTTGACAAAAAGCACTCCCCCCAGTGGGAATTTAAGGTGGGTGAGAGGGTCTTTCTATCAACCAAGAACCTCCCCCTACCGCAAGCTTGTCGCAAATTGGCCTACAAGTACTTGGGTCCCTTCGCAATAAAGAGAGTAATCAACAGCGTGACGGTGGAACTGGAACTGCCAAAACTGTTAAGTAAGATCCACCCTGTTTTTCATTGCAGCCTTCTTCGCAAAGATCCTGTATCCAATGCTAGCTTTCATTATCAGTGTTATTCTGTACCTTCAGCTCTGTAGTTCTCAATAAACGCCTATACTTTTGCAACTAAATCTTGGGCCTTATTTGAAGTTCTGCCAGTTCTGACAGGGACAAAGGGTGGCGGTTGGGGACGAACTGTCCCGGAGACACACGCTTGATTGTGGAGTGCCTCAAGGGGCGGTGCTTTCCGCGATGTTGTTTAACATCTATATGCGCCCCCTTGCCCAGATTGCCCGAAGGTATGGGTTGGGTTGTCATCAGTATGCTGATGACACCCAGCCCTATCTACTTATGGACGGCCGGCCTGCCTGCGCCCCAGAAAACTTGGACCGGGCGTTACAGGCGGTGGCTAGGTGGCTTAGGCTGAGTGGGCTGAAGCTGAATCCGGCGAAGACAGAGGTCCTTTGCTTGGGTCGTCGTGGTCTGGGAGGGGAGATCCCCCTGCCAGTCTTTGATGGGGCACCGTTGACAGCGGCGCACAGGGTCAAGAGTCTGGGGGTACTATTGGAGCCTTCACTGACAATGGAGGCTCAGATAGCAGCCACTGCCAAGTCTGCATTTTTTCATCTTAGGCGGGCGAGGCAGCTGGCTCCCTTCCTGGAGCACGACGACCTAGCAACAGTGATCCATGCTACAGTCACCTCGAGGTTGGACTACTGTAATGCCCTCTACATGGGGCTGCCCTTGTGCCGAACCCAGAAATTGCAGTTAGTGCAGAATGCCGCTGCCTGGTTGTTATTACGGCTCCCAAGATGGGAGCACATTCGGCCGAGGCTTCGGGATCTGCACTGGCTGCCAATAATATTCCGAGTCCGGTACAAGGTGCTAGTCATTACTTTTAAAGCCCTATATGGCCTAGGACCTGCCTACCTTAGGGACCGTCTCTCCCCACACGTTCCCCAGAGAGTACTGAGATCGGATTCGCAAAACCTGCTAGTAATCCCCGGGCCAAAGGAGGCCCGTCTCAAATCCACCAGGGATTGGGCCTTTTCAGTAATGGTGCCTTACTGGTGGAACCAGCTGCCGGAAGAGGTGAGGGCCCTGCGGGACCTAGGGCAGTTCCGCAGGGCCTGCAAGACAGTCCTCTTCCGGCTGGCCTATAACTAATTGACACTGAGAATTTTTGGATGGAGCTAGAGTGCATTCTGATAGACTGCTGGTTTTTATGTCCTATGTTTTACTAATTTATTGTTTTAACTGTTGTCATGTAATTGTTTTTAAGCCAAACCTATGTAAGTTTTATATGTTGTAAGCTGCCCTGAGCCACCTCGGTGGGAAGGGTGGGATATAAATCAAAATATAAATAAATAAATAAATTTGCATGGATATCTTTCAGACCATGGCCGCAGAGCTGGGGGTCCCCCTGGCACAGGAGAAGACGGAGGGACCTGACACTAGATTGTCCTACCTAGGCATTTTAATTGACTCCAAAAGGGAGCTTTGTGCCTTGCCAGCAGATAAGGTAGCAGGGCTGGTAAAGCTGCTCGAACGGGTTTGTTCACGGAGAAGCATGACCCTAAGGGAATGTCAGGTGCTCCTGGGCCATTTGAATTTTGCCTGCAGGGTGGTGGCTCCAGGGTGGGCGTTTATATGTAGGCTGTGTGAATCCCTAATCTAACCCTCAGCACCGGTTGCGAACCTCAGGAGGGATCAAGGCTGACCTGTACATGTGGCTTGAATTTCTTAGAGGGTACCATGGGGTGTCTTTTTGGCGCAGCACCACATTGCTGGAGGCTTCCTTACAGATATCCTCAGATGCTGCAGGTAGCCTGGGGTTCGGGGTCTTTTTCCAAGGAAGCTGGTGTGCACAGCATTGGCCACAGGAATGGGCAGTATCTGGCCTTACGAGGGATTTGACTTTCCTTGATTTTTTCCCCATGGTGGTTGCAGTACACTTGTGGCACAACCAGCTCCGGGACAAAGTGGTTAAGTTCTGGTGTGACAACCAGGCAGTAATGCAAGTGGTTAATAAGCTCACCTTAAAGTCACTTCTAGTTATGAGACTGGTAAGAGTATTTGTTTTATGCTGTCTGCAGTTTAATATTATGTTTGTGGCTGAGCATGTTGTCGTACCAGGTGTTCACCACAACATTGCAGATGCCTTTTCTCAATTTCAGGGGAAACGGTTCAGGCAATTGGCCCCAAACGCAAACCAGAACTCAGAGCAAATGCCAGAGGAATTGTGGAGGCTCGGGTGGGTGAAGTTGAAAAGGTAGTAGCGGCATCGCTTGCCCCAGGTACGAGGGTGACATAAAAGGGGTACCTGAAGGTCTTCTGTGGATTCAGGGATGGTCAGGGGCTTGGTCAGCGGTGGCTGGTGCCGGTTGAACATATGCTGCAGTTTGCAGTAGCCCTACGGACCAGGGGCCTGGCCATCCAAATCATTAAGGGACACATGGCAGCGATAGCCTTTCAATCAAAAGCCAGGGGCCTGGGAAAACACACAGGGGACTTCAGGTTGAGAAGGATGCTGGAGGGGTGGGCCAGGGAAGCACCTCCAGAACCCAACTCTAGGCAACTCTTTACCCCAGGGATTATACAGACACTCCTTGGTCTTTTTAAGGATGTCTGTAAATCTTGGTGGAAGGTGGAATTGTTTGGAGGCAGCAACGCTGGTGGCATTTTTGGGGGCACTTAAAATAAGTGAGCTGGTAGTTAGGTCACGCTGGGATGTCAGGGACAGGGCCTTACAGAAAGTAGATGTGAAGCTGGGGGCAGACACCATTATACTAAGGGTGCAGCAATCAAAAACAGACCAGAAGGGCATGGGGCAGACAGTAACCCTTCACAGAAACACAGAGGAGATGTTGTGCCCGGTGTGTGGGTTGGAGCACTGGTTACAGATGATGGGCCAGAGGTCAGGCTTACTGTTTCAGCATGAGAGTGGCCTGCTAAGTCTCTAGGTAGCCCTATTGCGGACCCCCCCCCATTGTGCTGTCTCGGGGTGCTTGCCAGTTCAAAACGCCCTTAAACCCATGCTTTTCCGCCACAGAGGGTGTTAGCCTCAGCTTAACTCCCCTCCCGCCAACCAGGGACTACCAGGTCAAGCAGACCACCCTGCAGATCAGCTAAAAAAATGTCCGTCCCAGCCTCTGAGAGATGCACTCCATCAGATCTGAAGAGATGTGGCAACAAGAACTGGATCCCGGGTGTGGAATGATGCTTCCACCCCCCGCGACCACTGATCCACCTATGACATTGGTCAGCCACCGTCATGCTTTGTCCACTCAAGCCGGGTGAGACACCCCCCTCCAAACCCTTCAGGGCAACATGTTGGACCACACTGTGTCAGGGAACCATTGTCACAGGGTCTCAAAATCCCTAAAGACCTCTGCCAACAAGGAGACTGCCATCCTAATGCCCAGATCTGATGGCTTCCCCAGTTTTCTTCAGTTTAAGCCTGAATTTTGCAATGAGTAGCTCATGATCTGAGCCGCAGTCAGCTCCGGGTCTTGTTTTTGCTGACTGCAGAGTATATAATCAATCTGATTTCTGTGTTGCCCGTCAGGTGATGTCCATGTGTAGAGTTGCCTTTTCGGTTGTTGGAAGAGGGTGTTCGCTATGACCAGTTTGTTCTCTTGACAAAACTCTACTAGCCTTTGCTCGGCTCACAATACCTCCCCCTAAATTTACAGGATTCTCATTGCTGTCAGATGGCCATCTAGCCTTTGTTTTAAAACCTCCAAGGAAGGAGAGCCTGTAAGGAGAGACGGTTATATGTAAAGGAAGTATATACTAGTGAGGAAATATGTTAACCTGAGTGTGGAAGTTCAGTTGAGAGTCCGGGTAAAAATAAAAAGAGTAAGAAATAATAGTGGTATTATGGTGGGGAACTATTATAGACTACAGAGGTCTTGGATGAGGCACTCCTAGAACAGATTGCAAAGTTCTCAAAAAGATGGGACATGGTGGTCATGAGTTCAATTACCCAGATATCTGTTGGAAGTCCAATTCTGCTAAAAATAAAGGTCAAATAAATTCCTGACTTGTTTTGCTGAAAACTTCATTTTCCAGAAAGTGAAGAGGGAAACAAGGGGATCTGCTGTCTTAGACTTGATTCTCACCAACAGGGAATAAGTGGTTGACAAGGTTAAGGTAGTGGGCACTCTGGGTAATAGATGTGACCATGTAATTTTGGAATTTACAGTCTTGGCAAAGGGAAAAACTCTACATAGACATATAGACTGGACTTCAGGAAAGCACATTTGACAAATTTAGAATTATGCTGGGTAGAATCTCAGGGCCATAAATACTTAAAGAGAAGAGAGTTGAAGAGGGGTGGGAGTTTCTTAAAAGTGAAATATTGAAGACACAATCACAAATGATTCCTATGAGAAGGGAAAATGGGAAGAGCCTAACGAACAACCTGACACTAGGCAATTATGAATAAAGATGCCTGGAAAAAATTTAGAACAAATAATCAGTCTGTCCAGTCTTGAGCTTTTAGAAAAGATGATGGTGATTACTATGAATAGAAAGCAGCAAGGCTCACAGTAACAAAAGCTATACTGGAAATAACCAATGCCAGGATTTGCATTAAGACGCTAGAAATGTGTCCTGAGAGCATGCATGTCTGAAGAAGCCTCCAGAAAATGGCATGGTAATGCTAGCAAATCCATCACATTAATTGTGTGTGGGGGACCATCAAGTGCATCTTCAGCTTACTGAAAGGAACAGCAGTTCCCTGGAAATGGACTAATTCTGTACATGCATCCTTTTCGAGTCTGCAGTGGATACAATGTATTAAGTTTGATTGCATACCTACTGATATTCTTGAAGAACCTGTGTTAAATATAGTATATATTGTTTTTTAATATTGTTCTCATTATTTAGTTCTAGTACAGCTTTTGTTTCCGTGAGCCTTGCTACTTTCTATTCGTGATTACACGATTTCCCTGTCTTGTTGGTTTGTGATTATTATGAACCCATCATATAGAGCAAGTCACTAATCTCTTTTTTTGAGAAAGTTACTACATTGCTGGATCAGGAGAATGCTGTAGACATAGTTTATCTTGATTTCAGTAAGACTTTTTATATGGTTCCACATAATATTCTTGTTCACAAATTGGTAAAATGTGGTTTGGATCTTTAACTGTTAGATGGATCTTTAACTGGCTGACATATTGGCCCCAAAGAGTGCTTGTGAATGGTTTCTCATCCTCTCGGAGAGGAGTGACAAGAGGAGTGCCTCAAGGATCTGTCCTGGGACCTGTTTTGTTCAACTTCTTTATAAATGATTTGGATGAAGGAATAGAGGGAATGCTTATTAAATTTGCAGATGATTCTAAATTGAAAGGAGTAACAAATACAGTAGAAGACAGAGTCAGGATACTGGGTGATCTTGACAGGCTAGAAAACTGGGCTAAAACAAATAAAATGAATTTTAACTGGGATAAATTTGAAAAATCCAATGTGTAATTATAGGATGAGGGAGTCTTGTCTTGGCAGCAGTTTGTGCAAAAAGGATCGAGGGGTCTTAGTCGATCATGCACTCAACATGAGTCAGCAGTGTAATGCAGCAGCTAAAAGTGCAAATGTGACTATCAGCAGAAGTATAGTGAACAGATCACATGGAATGATGGTATCGCTTTACTCTGTTCCATTTAGACCTCACCTAGAGTATAGTGTTCAGTTTGGGGCACCACAGTTTAAGAAGGATATAGACAAGCTGGAACATGTCCAGCAGAGGGCAATAAAGATGGTGAGAGTTCTGGAGACCAAGTCCTGTGAGGAAAGATTAAAGGAGCTTGGTATGATTAATTTGGAGATGAAACAACTGAGAGGTGATATGATCACCGTCTTCAAGTACATGAAAGGCTTCATATAGAGGATGGTGCAGAATTGTTTTCTGTTGCCCCAGAAGGTTGGACCAGAACCAATGGGTTGAAATTAGATGAAAATAGTGTTTGGCTAAATATTAGGAACAATTTCCTGACAGAGTGGTTCCTTAGTGGAATAAGCTTCCTCAGGAGGTGGTGAGTTCTTCTTTGGAGATTCTCAAACAGAGGCTAGATGGACATCTGATAGCAATGCTGATTCTATGAATTTAGGGGAAGGCATTTGTGAATTCCCTGCATTGTGCAGGGGGGTGGACTAGATGACCCTGGAGATCCCTTCCAACTCTATGTTTCTAAGATGCAAGAGGACTTTTATTTTATTTAGAAGCAGCTGTTGGGGCTTCCAGTTTGTATCACGATTCTGGTATTTTTAGGGCTTTTTTTGTAGCAGGAACTCCTTTGGGTATTAGGCCACACACCCCTGATGTAGCCAATCCTCCTGGAGCTTACAGTAGGGCCTGTACTAAGAGTCCTGCAAGTTCTTATAGGATTGGATACATCGGGGGTGTATGCAAAGGAGTTCCTGCTACAAAAAAAGTCCTGGATGTTTTAATCTTTTGCCCCCATGTATTTTGTTTCCCAAGTAGAAACTGCATTCCCCGCCCCCCCAAAACCCTCCTCTCATTAACACTGGTTGGCAAAAAGATGAGTTAACTGTACTTTACCCCCTTATTGGGACAAATAGGAAACTGGCGAGATAGGATTTTTATCTGATTAACATATTCTCCTGCCCCAAAGTTTTGGCTCCAGTTCTGTGGGGTGGGGTAGTTAGCTTCTGCTTTTAATAAAATTAAAGGCAACTGAGATCTGATCCTGATTATTCCATATAATGGACTGGAGCCAGTGTAGCATTTCCACATGTGGAATGATTTCTGCCCATAGAAGCTATGCACAGGATCCAACCACTTTTCTAGTACTGCTCTTAAGTAACTGAGAAGGCAAAAAGAAAACCATTAGGAAAGACCATCAAAGCATAAACAATATCAGTAAACCAAAATTAATTCAAAAAGACTCCTAAAGGGTTTTTGTCAGAACTTGTAACTTTCCTATATGCTGTTAGCTTATGTGACTCCATATTGTAACCAGACACTAACCCATGCAACCTTGCTTCGGCCACTAACCAGCATTCTTGTGAATTTCAAACAAACTGTGATCACTGAAGGGTGACAGATAGCCTCTGGTCAACATCTGCAGGTGCCCCTTTGAAGCCGGGCCGGTCAGGCTTTCTCAGCAGGACTCCATCCTCCCTTAATGATAACAGACCCTGAGAAACAGACAGTTGTCTCTAGCCGTGTGAAAGATCGTTTTATTGTTGTCACCATAACCGCATAAAATGTAACCAATGCTAACTTTCGGTATCAGTGTTATCCTGTACCTTCAGCTCTGTAGTTCTCAATAAACGCCTATACTTTTGTAACAAAGTCTTGGGCCTCGTTTGGAGTTCTGACAGTTCTGACAGTTTTTTTCAGCTAATTCCAAAATATAGTCCCTTTGCTCCTATCAGAAACTTTGTTCATATGTATTGAGAGCAACAGACAGCAATTCTGTAAAATTAGGGACTTTATTCTTCCACACAGAACATTGGATATTAGATATTGGACTTTGTCATGTATTACCCTATGATTGTTCCTCTTTGTAATCTGTAATATCTGCTGTGAATATATACTTTACATGGGGGCATCAGTACGGGTAAGGTAGTGCTCCCTGAACCCTGTTTTCACCCTTATTAATGCACATATGAAATATCGATCCTATATGTGTCTGAAAAGAAGACTCAGTTTCTCCTTTCCTGGGGCCTTACCAGTTAAGGGGGGAATTAACCACTTCTAATATTGGGGTTAAGGTTTAACATTAAAAATGCTTAACACTTTTAATACCTGAAGTCTATAGATGACATTTTTTCCAGAGATCTGCAGAGCTATTATTGTCATTATTGGTACATATGGTCATCTTTTCTGCCCTTCATTCAAATCAGCTTGCAGGTTTCTATGGTGCTCTCAAACATTTTGTAGAAAAGGATGGAACTGCTTCCAAGCAACACCACCAGCAGATACAACAGATGCATATGCACTGTCCCGAGATTCTATAGCACAATGACTGTGACATCCCTGTTGATTAATAACACGTTCCTCACTATGACTCCATAGCTGGAATAGTTTAATGCTTTTCTTATTCTCCTTGTATCCACTCCCTCACACACACATCCCATTGAATGTTTTACTGTTTGCTCCATTTTTCTTTTTAAAAGTGTGTGCTCCCCTTGCATCTAGTTAGAGAGAAAACACTACTTAAATGGGATAGTTTTTTCTCTGGAGTTAGGAATCCTGACTTTTAGGAAAGAAAGCAACTATTGTTTGTGGCTCAAACTTAATGGTAACCTTAGGCTTGCTGCCGAAATTTTTAATGGGATCACTGGTCAGAAGAGAAGAGGAAGGGAAGACTCTGGCATAAGGCAAACTAAGTATTAGAGAATGCTCAGGGACACAGCATTTACTGACCTCCACTTGATCCATTCCATTCACACAAATGGTTGGTTTCAAATTTTGGCTACATCAGGGGGTGTGGCCTAATATGCAAAGAAGTTCCTGCTCCAAAAAAAAGCGCCCTGGAGCCATGTAAGAGTCTTGTAAATGCTCTTACATGCTAGATCAACTTGCAAGTCTTTGGGCTGAAATTGTGCTATAGTCCGTATCAAGATGGATATGAATGGAAAAAAATGGGGTTTAAAGCAAGAGTCAAGCTGCACCTTTAAGACTTACAAAGTTTTATTCAGAATGTCAGATTTCATGTGCTCTAAGCACAGACAATAGAATGGAATGGTAAGCTGTCCTAAATATAGAGAAAGTAGGCAGTGAGTTAATATGCAGAGTCATGGAAATGTTTTTAGCAGATTAAAAGAATCACAAGTTGGGGTCTGCTCCTGTAGCTCAGCTGTTTAAAGGGGCTTTCTTGCACAGCTAGCCCTAGAGGTTGGTTGCCCAAGAAAGCCGGAACAGGTTCAGCTGCTTTGAGCCTGAAACAGCTGGGCCAGGCTGCCCCCTGCAGCTCAGCTGTTTCCAATCTTTTGGCAGTTTAAACCCCTGCTTTTTGCTCTCCACAAACCTCTATGAACTGCCTTTAAAGTTCATGGAGTTTCATAGTTGGGCTGTAGTTTGCATACTACAGCTCACAAACCAGGAACAAGCCAAAATTTGTCACAAAGAAGGATTCATGATCCAGTTCATTTCCCTCCACAGTCAGTAATTAATTGTCCCAGCCTGGTACAGTAGTATAGTAGTAAATTATATTCATATAGACTATATCTCAGTGTACTGCTAGGTACATGAAAAGTCTCTGTGCTGTATTGTATTGTGTAGTGTTGCAGCAATTACCTGGAACTCAACGTTTATGCTACTGTGACTCAGAACTATTCAGTCTTCCAACAAGGTCTTACAGCTGCTTGCTTAACAGCTTAGAAGTCTGCTTCTTCCCTCTTCCTGCACACACAAACCAATCAGACCCCAGCAAATATTTTGTACAAAATACAATAGGCCACACCCAACATGGATAGCAGCTCGATATTATCAAATCTCAGAAGCTAAGCAGGGTTGACTGGCAAGTACTTGGATGGGAGACCTCCTTGTAATACCAGCAGTTGGGGAGGACAGGGCAGGTTTTGTTCAGCCACTTCTCTGAATATCCTTCAGGCCCCCAGTAGAGGTCAGTCACAAGAGGTAGTCATGACTCTCAGGTGCACACACACACACAAATACAAAAAACCCAAACCAACCAAACCAACCAAACAACAACAACAAAAACCAGCAGACCAGTACAGCCATACTCAGGAGCACAGACTTTTTTGCTGCATTTTATCACACTGTGAGAGGGACAATTTGTCTCCTGCTAGAATTAATACAGCATCCTCTAAGCAAAGCTGTATTTTTTTGTTCCTGCCTTACTATTCTTCTGCTTGGGGAAGTAACAAAGACAACCCCACAATTGCTCCCACATCTTTCCATTGCTTTCCAAAGTAATAAGAGATCAAATCAGCATTTGGCTAGCAGAAAGAACTGACAAGCCAGCTGGTTAACAGAGTTGTTAACCTCTCACAGCAGGAAAGAAGGGAAAATTCCACCAGAGGCAGTATCTCTAGTCCATTCATGGCAAAGCTTGTGCTGTGCACCACAAAGCCCCCCTCCCAGTCAACTGAAAAAACATGATGGGCAATGTAGTTCAGATTGGTAACTGGGGCAAATAAACGAAGTAAGCAGCAGGTGCCCCATAAGCAGCAATACAAGCTTGCTGTGTTCTAGCAATGTACCCCCTGAGGGGGAGAACAAAGTAAAATGAGTCACAGCTTTCACATTAAGAATGTTACTGCCTGGGCCCCAGATGACACCAGTTTCTGACATAGTGAGGCACGTGTCCAGCTCCTGGCTAAAAATATCTTAACTATTCACAGCTTAGAGTCTGTTAACCAAAGTAGTGCAGAGGTCCCCACAGTGCCATCAGATTGTTGTTCTTACTGTGCAATTAAAATAATCAGCAGCCCTAAAGTTTGTTAACTTTTTCTCTTATAACCTTGTTAGAGAAGAGAAGGCTAAGTCAACTAGGATTCATCCTTCTTGGTAATGGGGGAGTTGTTTGTTTGTGGCCTCCCTAATTTCCTCATTGGCTCATTGACTTTAAGGAAATGGGTCACTGATTAGTTCAAGAAAGAACCAAGATAGAATAAAGTCCACTTTACAAAAGAATGTTTGTTATGCTAGAGGCAGGTCTCCACAAAAAGGTCTGTATCAACTGAAGACAGACAAAGCAAAACCTTGCAAAGTTTAGTTATGATCTCTGCTGTGGTTTTCTTTATAAAAACTGCTGAGTAAGGTTAACTACCTGTTCTTTGAAAACAAAATGGGAGCTGAGAGGCAATTCCAGGTACAAAGTGTTTGCACTATGTCTACTTGAATGAATATAGACTGGAGCTTCCTTACCCAACAGATATTCATGATTGTAATGGCTGCAGGTGAAGCCTAAAAGTTGAAGAAGGTGTCTTTACTGAAACCGGTCCTGAGCTTCAAGATTTGGCTGCAGCAACCATTCCTTTGTTATTCTTCAATGATCCACTTCAGGATAATTTTGGAATAGTACTTGGACTGTGCACTGATATTGTTTATGGACATTATTTGTTCAATCTTATGGACAGTGCCTATTTGTTAGCTACATTTATTTTCTTTAGTTCAAGAGCACGCCAAGATAGAATAAAGCTTATTTTACACAAGAATGTTTGTTATGCTAGAGGCAGGTCTCCACAAAATGTTCTATATCAATTAAAGACAGACAAAGCAAAACTTTGCAAAGTTTAGTTATCATGATCTCTGCTGTGGTTCTCTTTATAAAAACTGTTGAATAAAGTTAGCTACCTGTCCTTTGAAAACAAAATGGGAGCTGATGCCTGTGCTATTAACCAGCCACTGGATGGCAACATGGTACTTTAAGCAGCTGAGAAATTGTAGAAAGGCTCACCCTCTGAGGAGAGAAAATTTGTATTTAGAATAATTAAGAGATCTTAATTATACCCCATTTTTACATATACGTGAAAATTTCACCCATTATTATTTTTAACTTTTTTAGGGAAACAAGAGGATTACTAAGATAAAAAAAAGTTAGATTATCAGTTCTGAATTGATTAATAGAAATTTGGGCATTTGGCGCGTTGTATATGGCATCTATAGAATGCACAAAGTTGGGACCAAATTGCATAGAATTTAATACTTATTTCAAAAAAGGGGATTTCCAATTTGTCAAACCTTTTTCAGCGTCTAGTGAAAGAATTAGCGAGGGAATCTTAGATGTTCTGCAGTAGTTAATCAAATTAAGAGTTCTACAAACATTATCATTAATAGATCGACCCGGGATGAAGCCAGATAGATCATTATTAATGTAATGTGATATGATCTTATTTAATCTTTCAGCTAGAATGGTAGGAAAAACTTTAAAGTCGTGATTCAAAATAGACATTGGGCAGAATGAGGACGAACTCAGTTTATCTTTTCCTGCCTTATGAATTACAATAACCTTCAATTCAGACAAAGAAATTGTCTAAAAAAGAAGAGTGCTCCTGCATTAAAACTGAATTGAAATTAGTAGATTTTAAATAATCAGAAATTAAGTTCACATTTGGGTTAGATATGATATATAAGTTTTTATAGAAGTGAAAAAAGGAAGCAGCAATATCTTTTGAGTTTGTCACCACCTGACTAGCAGTTGATTTAATAGCGTGGATTAAAGAACTAGCTTTTTGGCGAGAGACTCTATGTTTCAGTAACTTAAGTGACTTTGATGACCTAGTAATGTATTTCTGATGCAAGTACATCATATCCTTTTGAACCTTGGAGACTTTCAAGAGCTCTAATTTTTTCCTCTCTTGGGTTAGTTTCCTGAGAGTTTTTTTCCCACCATTTTTCATATGTTGTTTCTCCAAAATGGATATATTTGTTTGTATGTCAAGTATGTTCTTCTGCCTTTCTTTTTTACATTTGGCAGCTATAGAAATTAGCTTACCTCTTATCACTGCTTTGAATGCATCCCAGACATAGTCTTGGGAAACTCCACAAGTGGCATTATGAGAAAAATAATCTTTAATGTGCTGCTCTATTTCTTCTGAAATGACAGAATTTGTTAGTAGCAATTTGTTTAATGTCCATCTAGGACATTTTTCATCAGAGTTATGCAAAAATAAATTGCAGGAGACCACAGCATGGTCAGAGATCTTTATAGAGCCAATAGAAAATTTGCCTACAAATTTTTTTGAAGTAATTAAAAAATCAATTCTGGAGTATTCTTCGTGTATAGGAGAAGAATAGGTGTACTCTCTGGAACCAGGGTTTAAGGTATGTCAAATATCTATCAAGTTGTAAGTGTCTAGAACATTTTGTAGCTGTTGGTTTCAAGATAGAACAATTTGTCTTCCCCTGTTTGTGTGTTTTGTCATAAACAGGGTCTAAAATGATATCAAAATCACCTCTGATAATGACTTCCCCTTTTTGAAAAGAGTTTAATTCTTCTAGAGTGGCTTTGATAAAATCAATTTGGGACTTGTTAGGCACATAAATTGATACAAGGGTAACTGGGGTTCCATTTAGCATACCTTGAACGAATATATAGCGTCCCAAAGGATCTACCTTTGCTGATTGGCATTGGAATGGTGTATTCTTTGAGATGAGAATGGCAACTCCCTTTGATTTAGAAGTGCCTAAGGCCTGGAATGTTTGGGTGAACCATGAGGTTTTCAAAAGTTGTTTGGCTCTGGACTTTTGGTGGGTTTCCTGCAGAAAAACAATGTTAGCTCTTTCTTGTGTTTTAACAATTTATTGATAGCATATGGTTACACAACTTAATTATTTCTTCACTATTTCAGTATTAACCCATATGACATTTCTATCCCCCCTCCCTCCAATGATGACTTCCCCGAGGTTATAAATTCAAGTTCAATACTAAAGGTACTACTAACTGATCAAAATTCAATATATATATTCTTACAACTAAACAATTGTCCAATATCTTTTTACTTTCCACTCTTCCTCCATATATCCTTTAAATTTCCTCCACTCCCT
Organism: Heteronotia binoei; assembly: GCF_032191835.1. Taxonomy (NCBI): domain Eukaryota; kingdom Metazoa; phylum Chordata; class Lepidosauria; order Squamata; family Gekkonidae; genus Heteronotia; species Heteronotia binoei. The sequence goes on along the minus strand of NC_083235.1, from coordinate 81,378,171 downwards.
TTTGAATATCTCTAAATCATAGTCTCTTAGTGTTCTAGTTAGTTTGTCCATTTCACACCACGATAAAACTTTCATGGTCCAGTCCCATTTCTCCGGTATCTTTTCTTGCTTCCAAAGCTGCGCGTATAGTGTCCTAGCAGCTGATAGCAGGTACCAAATTAGAGTCCTATCTTCCTTTGGAAATTTTTCTAATTGTAATCCAAGCAAAAACGCCTCTGCAATTCTCTTAAAATCATAACCCAAAATTTTGGAGATTTCTTGTTGTATAATCTTCCAGTATTCTTTCACTTTTTCACATGTCCACCACATATGGAAGAAAGAACCTTCATGTTTTTTACATTTCCAACATCTATCCGACATTTTCTTGCTCATCTTAGCCAGTTTTTTCGGAGTCATATACCATCTATACATCATCTTAAAACAGTTCTCTTTTATACTCTGACAAGTTGATATCTTCATTGAGTTCTTCCAAAGATATTCCCATGCATTTATTTATTTATTTATTTATTTATTTATTCATTCATTCCGTAACTTATATCCCGCCCTTCCCACAAGTGGCTCAGGGCGGCTTACAACAAATAATAAAACAATAAAATCGGAACAAATTAATACATTTAAATTCAAACATTTAAAACCTAAAAACCTTAAAATTTTACATTTTACATTAAAACTGTGCAGTATAATCACAAAAATCTAAGATCTAGAAAGCTACATTTGTCTAGTCAGGCATAGGCTAACCGGAAGAGGGTCGTCTTACAGGCCCTGCGGAACTCAGTAAGATCCCGCAGGGCCCTCACCTCTTCCGGTAGCTGGTTCCACCACATAGGGGCCATTGTGGAAAAGGCCCTGTCTCTAGTTGTTTTGAGGCGCACTTCCTTGGGCCTGGGGATGGTGAGAAGATTTTGAGTCCCAGACCTCAGTACTCTCTGGGGAACGTGTGGGGAGAGACGGTCCCTCAGGTAGGCAGGTCCCAGGCCATATAGGGCTTTAAAGGTAATGACCAGCACCTTGTACCGGACTCGGTATATTATTGGAAGCCAGTGCAGAGCCCGAAGACCCGGCCGAATGTGCCCCCATCTTGGGAGGCCCAATAACAGCCGGGCCGCGGCATTCTGCACCAGCTGCAATTTCCGGCTCTGGCACAGGGGCAGCCCCATGTAGAGGGCATTGCAGTAATCCAACCTCGAGGTGACCGTAGCATGGATCACTGTTGCTAGGTCGTCGGGGTCCAGGAAGGGGGCCAACTGCCTTGCCCGTCTAAGATGAAAAAACGCGAACTTGGCAGTGGTCGCTATCTGGGCCTCCATATTTAGGGACGGCTCCAGCAGCACCCCCAAGCTTTTGACCCTGTCTGCCGGCCTCAGCGGGACACCGCCAAAAGCTGGCAGGGGGATTCCCCCCCCGGCCCCCGACGGCCCAAACAAAGGACCTCTGTCTTTGTAGGATTCAATGTCAGTCCACTCAGTCTGAGCCACTCGGCCACGGCCTGTAATACCCGATCTAAGTTATCTGGAGCGCAGACCGGTCGGCCGTCCATAAGCAGATAGAGCTGGGTGTCATCAGCATACTGGTGGCACCCCAGCCCATACCTTCGGGCAATCTGGGCAAGAGGTCGCATATAGATGTTAAATAACATCGGGGAGAGAACCGCTCCCTGGGGCACCCCACAGTCGAGTGAGCGCCACCAAGATAGTTCCCCCCCAATTGCGACCCTTTGTCCCCGACCTTCAAGGAAAGAGGAAAGCCACTACAAGGCCAACCCCTGAATCCCTGCGTCGGCGAGGCGGCAAGTCAGCAACCGATGGTCGACCGTATCGAACGCCGCCGATAGGTCCAACAGCATCAGCACTGCCGAGCCACCCCGATCCAGATGCCGTTGAAGGTCATCTACTAGGGCGACCAACACCGTCTCCGTCCCATGACCTGGGCGGAAGCCGGACTGAAGTGGGTCAAGGATGGAAGCGTCCTCCAGGAAAGTCTGTAGCTGCCTCGCCACTGCCCTCTCAATGAGTTTGCCCAAAAAGGGCAGGTTTGAGACCGGCCTATAGTGTGCCAATTGGGCCGGGTCTAGAGATGGTTTTTTTAGGAGGGGACGGACCACAGCCTCTTTGAGTGCCGCTGGAAAAAGCCCTTCCGTTAGGGATCTGTTTATGATATCCCGTATAGGATATCTGAGATCCCCCTGGCAAGATTTAATAAGCCAGGAAGGGCATGGGTCCAGTTTACAAGTTGTTGGGCGGGCAGATGAGAGGATCCTGTCGACTTCCTCCAGGCTGAGGGGGCTGAAACCGTCCAGGATATAATCCGAAGACATGCTCGGGGCCTCGGTTGCGTTAACTGCCTCAAAGTTGATGGGGAGGTCGAGGCGGAGTGATGCGATCTTGTCCGCAAAATAGTTTGCAAAAGCCTCACAGCCTATCTCCAATTCACTAGAATTTGGTCTGCCCTGGGGCAGAGTAGTCAGATCTCGAATTATCTCAAACAATTGTGCATCCATTTGTATTTCTCTGTTCACATTAATTGCCCATTTGACCATTTGGGACTTTACTACTTCTTCTTCTGTAGACCATTTCAATAATAACTTATATACTTTTGTTATCAGTTTTTCATTATCACCAAGCAGAACCCTTTCCAATTCTGTTTGTTCTCGTCTAATTCCCTCCGATTTAATATCATTTTCCATCAAGCTTTTAATTTGTTGCATTTGAAACCAGTCATACTTATTATTTAGCTCTTCCGAGGATTTTAATTCAATTTTGTCTCCTTGAATCTTGAGCAGTTGATTATATGACATTTTCCTTTCTTCATCGGATTCAGCTATTATTTTTATTACTTCTGCTGGCACTATCCACAGCGGTTTTCTCTTGTCTCCATATTTCTTGTATTTAATCCAAGTACTTAGTAAGATATTTCTAACATAATGGTGAGAGAAAAAACCGTCCATTTTATTCTTCCCATAGTACAAGTACGCATGCCAGCCGAATTTATTTCCGTGAGCTTCTAGCCATAAAGGTTTTTCGTCTAACAGCATTATCCAATCTTTTATCCATGTCAAACAAACTGCATCATGATACAATCTTAGATCAGGAAGTTGAAAACCTCCTCTCTCTTTGGCATCCGTTAAGATCTTCATCTTTATCCTTGGTTTCTTTCCGGCCCAAATAAAGTCAGAAATTTTCCTTTGCCATTTGTTAAATTGTTTTGCATCTTTTACAATCGGGATGGTTTGAAACAAATACATTATTCTTGGCAAAATATTCATTTTAATTGCAGCTATCCTGCCCAGTAAGGACAAATTAAGCCTATTCCATTTCATCAAATCTCTGTCCATCTTACACCACAGTTTTTCATAATTGTTTTTAAATAAATCAATATTCTTCATTGTTATCTCTATTCCAAGATACTTAACTTTAGTTGTGATTTCACAACCCGTCACCTTTTGTAGTTTTTTTATTTGGTTGCATATTTTTACATAAGAATTTCGATTTCTCCTTGTTTATAAATACTTCTGCTAATTCTCCGTACTCTTTTATCTTAGCTAGCAGCAATGGTGACACTTTAATCGGATTCTCCAATATGAACACTATATCATCTGCAAAAGCTTTGTATTTATAAGAGAATCTTCTAATTTTTAAGCCTTCTATTTCTTCATCTTTTTGAATTTGTTGTAGCAGAATTTCAAGGGTCATTATAAACAACAATGGTGATAGCGGACATCCTTGCCTTGTTCCTTTACTCACTTTCAGTTCTTTAGTAAGATCTGCATTTATACACAGTTTTGCATACTGATCCATATATATTGCTCTTGTCATTTTTATAAATTGTTCCCCTAGATTAATTTTTTCCATTACCGCAAACATAAAGTCCCAATTCAAGTTGTCAAAGGCTTTCTCTCCATCGACAAAAAATAAGGCCGCTTCCTTTTCTGGATGCTTCTCATAGTATTCCACGACGTTAACAACAGCTCTTACATTGTCTCTTATTTGTCTTTTTGGAAGAAATCCGGCTTGGTCTTTGTTTATAAAATTGATCAGATATTGTTTCAATTGCTCTGCTAAGATTCTCGTATAGATCTTATAGTAATTATTCAACAAAGAGATTGGTCTATAATTCTTTACGCTCGTGGTATCTTTATCTTCCTTAGGAATCAAAGAAATTACAGCTTCCCTCCAAGTCTTTGGAATTTTCCCTTCTTCTCTTATCGTATTTAACAACTTCAACAATTTGGGTATTAATTCATCCTTAAGAGATTTGTAAAATTTTGATGTGAATCCATCTGGCCCTGGGGCCCTACCCTCTTTCATTGCTTTAATTGCTGCTTCTACCTCGATTTTCTCTATTGGGTCATTTAATGTCTTTTTCATATACTCCGTCAAAGGTGCCACCTGTATGTTTCGCAGATGCTCTTCCACTTTTTCTTTGCTTATGTTCACACCCTTGAATAAATTTGCATAATATTTAAAGAATTCTCTTTCAATTCCTTCTTGATCTACTATTATTTTCCCATTTGCCATAATTTTATTTATAGTTTTATTTTCTTTCTTTTTTTTAATTGCCAAGCCAAATATTTACCAGGTTTATTCACACTTTCAAACGATTTCTGTTTCAAATTTTTAAAATTCCATTCTAGTTCTTTGTTCAGCAAATGCTTAATTTGGGATTGTAATATCGTAATTTCTTTTATTAATTTCTTTTTCCCTGGTCTTTTTTTCAAATCCCTTTCTTTTTTATTTATTTCATTTTGTAATGCTGACAATCTTTCTTTTTTTGCTCTTTTGTCTTTATTATTCAATGTAATTAATAGTCCCCTCATTACTGCTTTGTAGGTGTCCCATACTGTCTGAAATTCCATATCCTCCGTTTCGTTTATTTGGAAGAATGCTGCAGTCTCCTTTTCTAAGAATGACACAGTGTCTTTATTTTGTAGTAAATCCTCATTAATTCTCCATCTTCGTGTTTTCCTTTGCAATTTTGTCGACCAGCATATTGGGTTATGGTCCGCCCAAACCTTTGGTAGAATCTCAATTTTTTTCATTATGAGGCCCAAACTTTGGGAACCCCATAACATGTCTATTCTAGAGAAATAATTATGTCTTGCTGAGAAAAATGTATAGTCTCTTACTTCAGGGTTGAACTTTCTCCAAATATCTTCTAAATTTTCCTGTTTAATCAACTCAAAGAAAGAATTGGGTAGCTTCCCTTCTTTATCATTCTTCTTTTGACTTGATCTGTCAAGATTATTTTGTATTGTCCCATTAAAATCGCCCATCATCAATACCTGATCATATGTCTTTTCATCCATTTGTTGATTTATATCTTTAAAAAAATTGTCTTTCGCTCCATTGGGCGCATAAAGTCCTAATAGTAACGTTTTTTCCTCCTCCATCATTACCTCGACAGCAATATATCTTCCTTCTTTATCTTTAAAAATTAATTTTGGCTCGAGTTGTTCTTTGATGTAAAAAACCACCCCTCTTTTCTTTTGCTCTGCTAATGAAAAAAATTCCAACCCCAAATTTCTATTCCACAAAAATTTACTTTCTTTGCGTTGTATATGAACTTCCTGTAGACAAATTATATTACATTTTTGTTTTTTAATCCAATGAAATGTTCTTCTTTTCTGTGGTGAATTTAGTCCATTTATATTCCAAGATAGTAATTTGTACTCCATTATGATGTTGATTCTTTGTTTTTTTCAAAAAAGCTATGCATCTCTTGTTCACTCCTTATTGTAATCCTCTTGCCGTTTTGTTCAAATCCAAGACCCTCCGGTATTATCCATCTATATCTTGTGCCCTCGGCACGCAGCTGGTCAGTTAGCCTCTTGTATTTCTTTCTATCACTGATCACTTGTCTTGGTAGCTCTTTCATTATTTTAACTCTGCTCCCTTCTATAGCCCAGGCTTTTTGATAGCCTTTACTCAGAATCCTCTCTGCCTCCTCTTTTGACCTCAGTCTTATGACAATGTCTCTTGGCAGGCCTTTATTTTTCGCGTATACTGAGTTGACTCTATAGGCACCCTCCAGCATACTCTTAAAGATAATTAACTTTATCAGGGTCTTCTTCTAGGTATTCAGTGATGATGTTTGCCATATAGCCCTTTAAATCTGCCTCTTCCTTTTCAGGTACCCCTCTCAGACGAACTTGTGTTTCCATCAACTTACAGTCATGTATTGTGACCTTCTCTTGAAGTTTTAACAAAGCAGAGGCCTGTATATCCACTTTCACCTCTACCTCCTTCACTCTGTTTTGAGTCTCTACTTTAAAACCCTCTATCTCTTTCCTAAGATCTCCAACTTTTTTTTAAAGTCTTTTTTCATTGCCATTTGAGATTTGTCCATTGCTTTTAACATTTTTGCCTCCAGAGCATCAAATTGGGATTGCATCTTGTCAAATGAGTGGGCTCTTGCACGAGTTATTCTTTCTACTGACATATAAAAAATCACCAAACCTCAAAAAAGTCACCAAGCAAAATTTAGCACCCAGTCCAATAGCTTAGAACAAGTTCTTTCAAATGAGACTAATTTCGTTTTCCTCCCATCTTCCTAAGCAAAGATATTGAATTTTAACAATTTTAACAGTTTTTCTCCCTTTTAAAATGGCAATCGTTCTTTCTCTATGGTAAAGTTCAAGTCCAGAGAGGTCTTTCTTGGTCTTGATCTTGGTCTCAATTCCTTCCTGGTTCAAAGGTCAGATGTCACAGCATTTGTAATCCTTATAGGCTCTGTATTGTTAGCCCGTCCCTTTTATTTTCACTTCCTGGTACAGCTTACTCTGATCTCGTGTTTAAGTCTCGCAGTCTTTGAGCTTCATGAAGAAACCGCAACCACAGAAATCCAAAACAATGTGTCTTACTTCGAATATCTTTCAAGGCTATTATTTTACAGCGTCCAATTTTCACAGGCTGAACTCTCCTGCTACTATGCCCCCCCACAACTCAGTCCGTTCAACAGTTCAGCAGTTTGTGGGCATGTATACACAACAAGTCTCTATTCTTCCTTATGCGTCACTAATCACGAACTGCCAGCTCCTTTTCTTATCTTCAAATTCTTTTACTGCTGTTCACATCCAAAACCACAGAGCTCAGCTTAACAAGGTAATTTTTTTTCAATTATGCTTTGCCTTCATCTGTTTATAATCCACTCAATGTTTGAACTGTATTCAAAGTCTCTCAGAATCTCTCAGAGTGAAGATAAGAATAGATTAATGTACCTTTTAGATATTCAGAACTCCCCGGCTGTCGTTCTCTTGCAGTTAAAATTAGTCCACTTTAGAGTGCTTGGATTCCGACAGACTTGAGTCAAATTAATGACTTTAGAATCACTGCAGATAATGGTTGACAGGTTCCACGCCGGACATCAAGAAATGAAGGAGACAGCTCCCTGCCTCCCTCAGATCGATATCAACAGCTAAAGGAAGACAAACGTCGTCTTGGATTAACCCTTATCTAGGGTTAATGGGCATAGACCCCTCTTACAGAGGTCTTTTATACCCTGAACAGTGAAACGAAAATCCCCCTTTGTTAGGGAGCTGCAGCCTGTCTTCCAGCCAAACCGGAAGCCTATGTTAGCTCTTTCTTTATATAATAAGTTTGTTATACGCCTACGCTTAATTTGGTTACTAAGACCTCTGTAGTTCCAAGTTATAAACTTGTACTGCTGAGACATTGGCTTAGAATTCCTGAGAACAGGTTTTGACCAAAACAAATCAAATAAAACCAATAAATAAAATAAGTACAAAATACACTAAAAAGTGAACACAGAAGAAAGAGTAGAGACCAAACTCTACCACTCAAGCCCCAATGAGGGCTAAGGTTCCAAAAACTTTCCAACCTGCTAACTTAAAGGGAGATGCCAAGCTATTCTCCCTAATTTGAAACCTTCCTATACCTCAAGGGAGGCTCAATCCACCTATGTGACAACAATCTTAAATAAACACCCCTTTTCCCCCTCCCTTTCTGTAATATACAGCAGACCATGAAGATATAACCTCTTTTTCTACAAATGTAGAATGCTTGTCGTGAGGTAACAATTGAGATGACCATAGTAAAACTTACCTTGACATACATATAGAAGGTATAAATATATAAGGTATAAATTCGTATAAAAATTAAACACCTAATATTATGCAACTGTGTATATAAAAAAAACTTTCTGTAACTAGATTTATCTTATATGTAATATAAAAATTTAAATGTCCAATATTATTTCAGTGGTTATAAAAATTATCCAGTTTAACCTCATATACCAGTTCAGTGCTATAACAATTATAAAGTATCCTAAGAACTGCCCCCCCTTTAACAAGCATTAAAAATAAGCATATATTCCAGCACTAAATAACCAGATATTCCCAGCATTATGTAAAGAGTTTACAATTAAGATTGTAACAACCATATATTAATTGAGCCTATCTTAACAAGTCCTATAATAAATAACATTTGATTAAAGGTATTAAAATTTCATCCAAAACAACTTAATTAATTCAGTTAATATTGTTAGTATGAGATATCAAATGTAGCATAAATGCCTCAATGTAAAATTTTAGTAAAGTTAGTTAGAACTCTGTGCCTAAGAATTCATTAGATTTTATATAACCCTAATAAGTGCTATAACAAAATTCATAATAACAGTTTTAACCCTATTCCTAAACAACTATAAGTGCTATGTTCCATACTGACCTTAAGAAAAAAATTAATTAATAACCAACCAATTTTCAAGTAATAGGTATTGGTGCAAAAATATTAAACTACTAACTAGAATTCATTAAAAATATATAATCACTGTATTAACATAGTGTCAGAACTTGTAACTTTCTTGTATGCTGTTAGCCTAACTAACTCCATGTTGGAACCAGCTACTAACCCAGCGTGCTCTATGCCAGGCCACTAACTAAAATAGTCTGCATTCCAAGCAGCCTGTGATCACTGGAGGATGGTAGATAGCCTCTGGTCAACATCTGCAGGTGGCCTTTGAAGCCAGCCGCTCAGGACAGCTCAGCAGGGCTCCATCCTCCCTAGCTGATAACAGACCCTGAGAAACAGACAGTTGTCTCTGACCATGTGAAAGATCGTTTTATTGTTGCTGCTACAACCACATAAAATGTAACCAATGCTAGCTTCGTTATCAGTGTTATCCTGTACCTTCAGCACTATAGTTCTCAATAAACACCTATACTTTTGCAACAAAGTCTTGGGCCTCGCTTGAAGTTCTTCCAATTCTGACATTATAACACTGATTTAGGGTTCGGATCAAGGAGGGGGACGAATGGAAAATGGCGTTCAACATGCCCATGGGACAGTTCGAATACTTGGTGATGCCTTTCGGGTTGCAAGGGGCGCCGGGGGTGTTCATGAACTTTATCAATGATGTGTTACGAGAATATTTGTATAAGGGGGTGGTGGTGTACCTGGATGACATCATTATTTACTATAATGACCTTGACTCACATGTGCCACTAGTCAGAAAAGTGTTAACCACCTTGTACCAGAACAAACTGTATGCCAAACTAACAAAGTGTGAGTTCCACAAGACGGAACTAGACTACCTGGGCTTCAGGGTCTCGGGGGAGGGACTAGCGATGGACCCCGCGAAAATCCAGGCTGTGCTAGATTGGGAACCACCCCGAACCCAACGACAGCTACAATCTTTCCTCGGGTTCGCAAATTTTTACCGCGGGTTCATCAAAGGGTTCGCCCGAGTCATGCTACCCCTCACTGAGCTCCTCAAAACCAAGGGAAAGGGGGAGGAGGCAAAAAACCCGGGGCACGCCTCACTTGGTCGACGGAGTGCCAAAATGCATTCAATGAGCTGAAACGACTGCTTACGAGCGAGCTAGTGTTAACCCAACCAAACGAGCTAAAGCCATTCGTGGTCCAATGTGACGCTTCCGATGTCGCTGTGGGGGCAATATTGATGCAGCGAGACGATGAGGGGGGGCTCAGACAGTGCACCTATATCTCCCACAAATTTTCAAATGAACAACGGAATTGGTCAGTGTGGGACAAAGAGGCCTTCGCAGTCACATTCGCCCTAAAAACCTGGCGGTCGTGGCTAGAGGGAGCCTGGGTCCCCTTTGAAATTTGGACGGATCACAAAAATCTCGAGGCGCTAACCGGCCGTCGTAAACTGACCGCCAAACAAATATGGTGGGCGGGGTTTTTTGCCAAATTCGATTTTGTGCTGAAGCACATCCCGGGGACGAAAAACTTCTTAGCAGACGCGCTCTCGCGCATGCCCCAACATGACAGCCAGAAGGAGGAAGTAATAAATTCCCTCATTCCCCCCACCCAAGTGGCGGGCAGAGTCACCACCCAATCGTGGAAAAAAACTGGGAGCCCAGAGCTCAAGGAAAAGGAACGCTTTGTGACCGAAACGGAGGCGGAGGGAGGGGAAAGGCCCGAAGGCGTAGAAAAGGGGGAAGGAGGGCTCTGGTATTACCACGGGAAAATCTATGTACCAAAAAGCCTACGTGGTGAATGCCACTCCATCCACCTCGCAGGGCACTTTGGTTATGTAAAAACACTCAACCTGGTCACCCGGCAATTCTGGTGGCCCCACCTGAAAAGGGATGTGTCAGAATTCGTAAGCTCCTGCCCGACCTGTATCATGACAAAGCGGAGGGGGGGGGAAACCACCCGGCCACTTGATCCCACTTCCAACCGTGACCAGACCCTGGGCAGTGGTATCAATGGACTTCATAGTAGAACTCCCCCCTTCCCAAGGGAAGACAGTAATCCTGGTGGTGGTAGACACGTTCTTGAAACAGGCCCACTTCATCCCGTGCAAGCAATTGCCCACGGCTAAGAAATTGGCCTACCTATTCTTCACCCACGTGGTCCGCCTCCACTCGTTCCCAGATAAGGTAATTAGTGACCGCGGGCCACAGTTCGTTGCCAACTTCTGGCGGGAGTTCTGCAAATTGGCGGGAATAGAGCAGGGGCTCAGTTCCGCCTACCACCCACAAATGGACGACCAGACGGAGAGGGTGAATGGGCTTCTAGAACAGTACCTCAGGTGCTACGTCAACTACCAACAATCAAACTGGGTGGAACTTCTATCCTTTGCCGAGTATGGGTACAATAACAGCTTGCACAGTTCCACCAAGACCTCCCCCTTCCAAATCGTTAATGGGTATGAGGACAAGCCATTCCCTCATCTTCCATTGCCAACGGGAGCCCCCGTGCAGACCTCCTGTCAACAATGGTGGGAGGGAGTCCGCCAGGGGTGGGAGGTGATCCAGGAGAACCTGGAGAGGGCCAAAGAAGAATACAAACGGCACTTTGACCAGAAACACGCCCCTCAGTGGGAGTTTAAGGAAGGGGAAAAGGTATCTCTGTCAACAAGGAACCTCCCCTTGCCACAGGTCTGCCGGAAACTGGCCTACAAATACTTGGGTCCCTTTAAAATAAAACGAGTGATCAACAAAGTGACCGTGGAACTAGAACTACCCAAGCTATTGAGTAAGATCCACCCTGTTTTTCATTGTAGCCTTCTTCGCAAAGATCCTGGAGCCACATCCTGGCACCCTCGCCCTCCAGAGCCACCTCCTACTCGAGTGAAGGGCCAGAGCCACCATGCGGTGCAGGAGATCTTAGACTCCAAGGTCAAGCGGGGGGTATTGTACTATTTGATTCAATGGAAGTACTTTCCCCCGAGCTATGACGAGTGGGTCAAAGCCAGTGATGTATCCGCCCCGCAGTTGCTTAAGAAATTCCACCTACTGTACCCACACAAGCCCAAGGTGAAGAGCTTAGGGGGGGCAGTATGTCAGAACTTGTAACTTTCTTGTATGCTGTTAGCCTAACTAACTCCATGTTGGAACCAGCTACTAACCCAGCGTGCTCTATGCCAGGCCACTAACTAAAACAGTCTGCATTCCAAGCAGCCTGTGATCACTGGAGGATGGTAGATAGCCTCTGGTCAACATCTGCAGGTGGCCTTTGAAGCCAGCCGCTCAGGACAGCTCAGCAGGGCTCCATCCTCCCTAGCTGATAACAGACCCTGAGAAACAGACAGTTGTCTCTGACCGTGTGAAAGATCGTTTTATTGTTGCTGTTACAACCACATAAAATGTAACCAATGCTAGCTTCGTTATCAGTGTTATCCTGTACCTTCAGCACTATAGTTCTCAATAAACGCCTATACTTTTGCAACAAAGTCTTGGGCCTCGCTTGAAGTTCTTCCAGTTCTGACACATAGCTTAGTATAATAATTCGTATAACAACTAGTATCTGCATATAAGTATTAAAACCATAATAAAAAATCATTAATTAAGTATATTAATAGTATTAGTATTAACAAGGTAAACCATTTAGTTAAAATGATAAGAGTTAGCAAGGTTAGATATAACTCTGAGTAAGAAAATTCATAAATGTTTATAAATCCAGGATACGTGCTGCATCAGTCTTTAAGTATTATCACTTTATAATTTCTACTATTTTCCTTGTCTTATAAAAGTTCTTAAACAATGAATGCATAAACTCAGTTGTCAATGCTGTGGTAACTCAGCAGTCTCATATACAAGAGTTCAAACAGTAATACTGTCAGCCGATGTAGCTTTCCTGAAAAAAAAGTCTTAACTGAACTGTCGCCATCTTGAAATGCTGTTACTAACCATGAGAAAAGACCTTGCATATCAAAGTAGAAAGCTGTAGATTGTTGCCAATGCTTGGTGTGAACATTTTTTCCCCTTGATACTAACAAAGGCAAAAATTCCCCTTTGAAGATAAAGCACCTCCAGGGACAGCCTCCTGGCCATCCCCGGAGGACTAACAGTAACAATAAGATAAGAGAGGGAGACCGTGTGAATCTTTGCACCTCAACTCAGCAATGTTTAGAATTGTGGCTTTGTACCCCAATATAGCATGCCTTCTACTGCTACAATGTATCAGTCTCAATCTTCCTTCGTTTCGATGCTTATGGATTATCAAATAAAGCCTAACTTTGCAGCAATTCAAGGTCTGGTTAATTTGAGATCCCATTGTCTGACAAATACTAGACTATAGAATTATAAAGCTGAGAGTTCAAGTAGCTTCAGGCATGGGTGGTTCCTCTGAGATGGGGGTATAAGCACTCAGCTCTTCCTCTTCACTTCTTGACACTTACATTCAAATTTTTAAGAAGCAACTTCCCCGTAGTAATGTCCAAAGCTTTAAACAGTGTGCCTCCTTTGTACACCAAGATATCAGAGATGGAGCTCCAACAAAATTTTATGTTAGCATGGTATAGTTTTGAAGCAAAGAACTTTAGGCTTTTTCATTTTTCTACCGCCTCTGCTGGCAGGTCCAGCAGCACAATTACTTTCTGACCTTCAAACATAAAAGAACCTTGCAGGCGTGCAAGAACCTTGCAGGCGTGCTTCCCTCAGTATACTTTCTCTCATCTTGAGGTAGACAAACTGCGCCCGTGGTTTCCTTTGCGCGCCATCGCCAACAGTCCCAGTCTCATTGCTTTAGCAATGGCAGGAGACGCACCACCTTCATGCTTAAAGACCCGGGCTAGCCATTGTGATAGGAAAGTAGTAACATCCATATTCTCCTCCGCGATCCTCTTTGTTTTAAATAATGTTAATTTTAATATCTGTATACCTATTATATTGTATTGTATACCTATGTATGTTGTTAGCCGCCCTGAGCCTGCTTCGGCGGGGAGGGCGGGATATAAATAAAATTTTATTATTATTATTATTATTATTATTATTACTCTAAATTTTAAATTCAGGGCTCTCCAGCGATTTTCCAGGGTTATTACTCGAGTGATGAGCAGAGATTCTTTTGCCTTTAAATGTTTTAATTCTGCTTACAAAGATAAAGATATTTCAACAGAGCATCCCTCCATTTTAGATGTGATTTCTAGATCACTAGCCACTTCATCAATACATTTATTAACGGGCGCCAAAAGCCCTCCACAGTTTTTGTAAAATAAGCATGTATATCCTCACACAACATATTTAGATCTGTTCTACAAACTGGGGCATCCTCACCATCATCTTGTGAGCTATCGGTAACATTTTGCCCAGACGCCATTTTAGGATCTGCAGAGGGAGAATGGCCAGTTTGTATAGGGGAGATCCCGGCAAGAAAAAACCTCTTACCGACTGAGATGCTTCTGTGGCAGCTTTCCCTTTAGTTTTGGTTTTGGTTCTAGACTCGCTTTAAACTTAAGAGGTTTTCCCATCTGATGTTCCATTTTAAGTCCGCGATGTAGCCGAAGCATCCAGACTTAGAAGGGGAGCTTCACTGAAACGTGTCCGCCATTGTCCAGTGATCCCCCCCCCCTTTTACAGGGTTTAATTTATTCTTCCCTAATCAATTTTATGGCCACCCTGGCAGGGCGCCTTTCTTCAAAACTTCCTTTTGTCACATAACATACCCACCCATGACATATGGATCCAATCACAGCCAGGATCATGCAACAATTTACTGCCATCCCCTCAGTGTTCAGAAATATTTTGCCTTACTAATATGTTCAGAAGAATAGCTTTTAGAGAAAGAAACCTTTTCTATCCCTTGTCATATCTATCTTTAGACATTTTAGGCTTTTATAAGAAATACTTCTTAAAAAGTCTTTTAAAACATTTTAAAACAAAAAAGGATAACTACCCATAGTCTCTATAAAAGAATGATTTTTCCAATGAAGGCTGTAAGGTCCGGCCCTTACCCAGCCGAACCTGCTTGCAGGAATAGAGGCTGGGGGCCGTCTTTGCCCCTCCCGGAAGGAGGGAGGAGCAGCATCACCCGACATACGGGTGTTTGCTGGGGCGGGGAGTTGGGGCTTTATAAGCCCTGGCTCCCGCCCTCCTGCCACGCAGTTTGTTTTGGCTCTCTGCCCACCCACCCTCCCTCTGGCAGTACAGGCATTTGCCGGTCACCTTATTGGGGGCCAGGTAGGAATTTTTTCGCTTCCACACAATTGGCTTATGTGGGGGTGTTTTTCGCCTACCTTGCACTGCCTTGTAGGTTAGGAATTGTTAGCGGTACTTGTCTTGGTCGCAGGCTAGAGGAGGTTGGCCACAGGGTTTTCCAGGGGAGCACCTATGGCCTAGCACCGTTGGTGCGGTGGTCTGTATGAACCGTAGATGGGCTACACGGCTCAGTGCGGAGATTGCAGATCACAGGGAGCCTCACCTGGGCGGATCTTTCCACGGGGATTGATGCCGGCCCGGATGGTGGTGGCTCGAGGCCTGGCCGCTCAGCTACAACCCGAATGTAGTATTGTTTAGAAACCCTTTGAAGTAAATGGCTTAAAGCTTTGCCCTTCCCGCCAACTGGTATCAGTTCCAATGCTCCTTTGTCCAGAACCTTGAGATATCAAATAAACGCCTTAACATTTGCAACAAATGGAAGTCCGTTTACTTTGAACCTCCATTGTCTGACACTTGCTTCCAAAGTGGGGGGTAACCACAACCCTGCTACCCCAGAGAACGCACCCCTTGTGTATGGACAGTTCACCCCGGCAGGATGCAAATGGCCTGAAATCAGCGTCCAGTTTACCCCCTCCCCACCCAGTCCAAAACGCGTGTGAGGATGCAGTCTCTGCCCATGGCATGGGTTACCTCAGCAGCGTGGAGGTGCCTCTCTGGTAGAGTCTCCAGTCGCATCACATGGTGGGGAAGGGCCAGGTCGGGATCCATCAAGGGCAGTGGAAGGTGGCTGAGGGCATCTGCATGTCCCATTGCTTTGCCGGGGCGGTGGACTAGCTTATACATGTACCAATTGAGGAACTGGTTCCACTGCAGGATACGCTATGACAGTATTTGCGGCATCTGGTGGTCTGGGGCGAGGAGGTCCAGCAGCAGCTTATGGTTGTGGCAATCATGAAATGCCTGCCGTACAGGTAGGTGTTGAATTTGTACACGCCCACCACGATTGCCAATGCCTCTTTGTCCATTTGGGAATAGTTACACTCCATGGAGGTCAGGGTTCTAGAGTAATAGGCCATGGGGACTTCCCTCCTATCTGAAAGTTGGTGACCCAGGACAGAGCCCACTCCATACAGGGAAGCATTGCAGGCTAGAATCACTGAAAGGGACTCATCAAAATGGTGGAGCACAGCATTGGATACCAGGATGTCCTTGACGGCCTGAAAAGCGGCAGCCTGCTTTTTTCCCAAACCCACGGGGTGTGTTTATCGAGGAGTCTATGTAGGGATTCTGCGAGGGTGGCTTTGTGGGGCAAGAAGTAATGATAAAAGTTCAAGAATTCCAAAAAATTTTGCAACTCTGCCTTGAATGTGGTGGCTTGGCTGTGGAATATCGCCCTGGTCTTGTTGGCTGTTGGGTGGATTCCCACAGCGTCACTGCAAACCCCAAGAACTCCACCCTTGGCACCCCAAGAGAGCACTTCTCCCGCTTCACCTTAAGTCCCGCAGTCTGGAAGTGATGAGGTATCTCTCGCAGACGGCAGCTGAACTCCGTGGCATCCGGGGCGACGATCATAATGTCATTGAAAAAGGGTTGTACTCCAGGAATCCCTTTGAGGAGAGAGTCCATTATGCTCTGATAGATTCCTGGAGCCACACTAACCCCAAATTGTAACCACCGCACTTTGAAAGCTCTCCTGTGCGTCACTATTGTTTGGGCCTCAGCAGTCTCAACATCCACTGGGAGCTGCTGGTATGCTTGGGCCAGGTCCAGCTTCCCAAAAACCTTAGAGCCAGTCAAGGATGCGAGGACGTGGCTGACCACTGGGACAGGGTATGGGTTGTCCTGGAGCACTTAATTTACTGTGCATTTATAATCTGCACATATGCGCACATCCCCATTTGGCTTCAGTGGAGTGACTATGGAGGTCTCCCACGCAATGTAGGATACCGGCTCTAGTATTCCCTGGGCCTTGAGGTGGTCCAACTCCACTTCGATTTTTGGTTTTAAAGCGAATCAAACTCGCCTGGCCTTCAGCCTTATTGGTCTCATGTGGGGGTTGAGCTGTAAGGTGATGGGAGGCCCCTTGTAGCACCCCAGGGTCCTATCAAATATCTCCGGGAATTCCCGGCACACATTTTCAAAATTGTCCATTTGTATCTGCTGCACCCTGACCATTTGTATGCCCAGAGGTCTGAACCAGGACAGACCCAGTAATGTGGTGAGCTGGTGCTTGACCATGAGTATATCCAGTGCACCCTTAAAGTTTTTGAATTCTACCCTCACAGTGGCCCATCTCAAAATCCGTACGGGGTTTTTCTGGAAGTCCTGCAGTATGAAATCAGCAGGCCGCAACACGTGCCGGCCGTGGGGGCAGAGTTTTCTTCGGGACTCCTCTGAGATTATGAAGATGGAGGATCCCAAGTCCAGCTCCATTATGCAGAGAGCACCATCGATTTGGACTGACACCTTGACCTCAGGAGCATGTCTCACTTCCGGCTGTCATCCGTAATCACGTTTGCTCATAGGTAGATCGCCTTGTGGCTCGGGGGAACTGGAGCTGGTAGCAAATGCTAAACGGGAGACCCTGATAGTCATCCCCATTAAGCCAAATGGCAGCATCCGCATTTGTGAAGACTACAAATGCACAATTAACAAGGCGCTGCAAGGCCACGCATATCCAGTCCTCATGTTTAGTCATGTGCTTGCCTCACTCGTGGGGGCTAAAATTTTTGGTAAACTGGATTTGGCCCAGGCCTATCAGCAGCTCCCAGTCGACACCACCACTGCAGAGGCCCAAACATTATAATGCACAGGGGGGGTTTCCGGGTCATGCGCCTGCAGTTCAGCGTCAGTGTGGCCCCAGGGATCTTCCAGAACTTAATGGATTCTCTCCTTAAAGGTAACCCCGAGGTCCAGCCATTCTTCAATGATGTGCTGATAGCTGCAGCCATCAAAGAAGAATTTGCCTCCCGCTCCAAGCTGTCCTGCACGTTTTGATGGGGCTGGGTTAAAGGTGAAACATTAGAAATGAGAGCTGGGGTTTTCCACCATTGACTTTCTGGGTTACATGGTGGATGCGAGTGGAATCCACCCAGCTCAGGACAAAATTAGGGTTATATATAATGCGCTGGCCCCCACCAACAAGGTGGAGTTACAGTCGTTCCTCAGCCTCCTAAATTTCTACCACACATTCCTCCCCCACAAGGCAGTGGTAGTTGAGCCCTTACCTAGACTCTTGGACAAAAGGGCGCTCTGGGTTTGGGGTTGCCGGCAAGCCGCTACTTTCCAGGCAGTAAAAGACATTTTCACTTCTAAAAGCTTGCTGGCGCACTTCAATGAGCGGCTGCCAGTCATTTTGGCCTGCAATGCTTCCCCCTACGGCAGGGGTGGGGAACCTCTGTCCCGACGGCCATATGCGGCCCTCGAGGTCACTTGGTGTGGCCCTCGGGGATTGCTGGACTGAACCGAGTCATGTGGCAGCCTCTCTGGGGCCTGGCTGGCCAGAGAGGATCGTGGGGCCCAGCCGCACTGTGCAGCAGCCTCCCCAGGGCCCGGCAAGGATCACAGGGCCCAGATGTACTATGCAACAGCCTCCCTGGGGCCTGGCTGGCCGGCCAGAATTTCTGCAGAGCCCAGAAAAGTTACTGTCACAGTTCAGTTTGCACTTGATTATCCCGGATGGTGTGGCCTAATATGCTAATATTAGGGGATGTGGTCTAATATGCTATTGAGTTCCTATGCATTTGCCTAGGGCAGCCAGCTGTATGTATGTGTGCCAGATCAGGCTCTCCCCACATGACTTCCTAGAGAGCTTGCAGAGCATTTGCCAATCATCATCCAGACCTCTTGGAGGATAGGAGATGTGCCACAAGATTGGAGGAGAGCAAATGTCATCCCAATCTTCAAAAAAGGGAAGCCATATGATCCAGAAACTACAAACCAATCAGTCTAACTTCAGTCGTAGGGAAGATACTGGAGCAGATTTTAAGGGATCAGTCTGCAAACACCTAAAGGACAACTTGATGATATAGAGAAGTCAGCATGGATTTGTCTCCAACAGGTCCTGCCAGACCAACCTAATTTCCTTCTTTGATTGAGTGACAAGCTTACTGGATCAAGGGAATGCAGTTGATGATGTTTACCTAGATTTCAGTAAATCTTTTGACAGAGTTTCTCATGATGTTCTGATGAGTTAACTAGAGGACTGGGGACTGGACTCTAGGATAGTTAGGTGGTTAGGGAACTGATTGGAGAAACACTCTCAAAGAGTAGTTGTCAATGGTATTACACCTGAATGCAGGGAGTTGTCAAGTGGGGTGCCATAGTTTTGGGCACTGTACTTTTCAATATTTGTATCAATTATCTGGATGAGGGTGTGGAGGGGCTACTCATTAAATTTGCAGATGACACCAAATTGGGAGGAGCGGTGAATACACTAGAAGATAGAGTTAGAATTTAATGAATTAGAATTCAATGAATTCAATGGGGGGGAGTTTTTAAAAATTGTATTATATTGTTTTTTAATTGTAACTGTAGATGTCTGAATTGATTGTTAGCCACCCTGAGTCTCCTTGTGAAGAGGGTGGGATAAAAGTCTGAAGTAATAAATAATGAGATCTGAACATGTTGGAAAAGTGGGCAGAAGTGAATAATATGTAATTTAACAAGGATAAGTGCTGAGTTTTATATCTCGGTAACAAAAATGAGAAAAACCCATACTGGATGGGGGATATACTTCTGGGTAGCAGTGTGTGTGAACAAGATCTTGTGGTGCTGATGGACCATAAGTTAAATATGAGTAACCAGTGCAGCAACAAAAAAGTCAAATGCTATCTTGAGGTGTATCAACAGAGGCATAACTTCCAGATCGCAAGATGTCATAGTTCCACTGTACCCTGCATTGGTGAGGCCACACCTGGAGTATTGTGTGCAGTTCTGGAGGCCTCACTTCAAGAAAGATGTGGACAGAATGGAGAATGATGAGGATGATCAGGGGCCTGGAGACCAAGGTCTATGAGGAAAGGCTGAGGGACTTGGTGTCAAGCATGCTATTTCTAATTGTTGTTACATCTATACTCCTTCCTTCACCCTTCACCCCTCTCTTCCTCTTTTCTCTCTTTCAGTAGATGCATAATAAATCTACATGCCTCAGTAGATGTAAGTAACCTTGTATTAACAATGTAAAATGCCTCTCCCCAAGATTCTCACCAACATGTCTTATCAGCCAGTAGAGAATGTGTGAGAAACGGAGATGTCCACATTCCTTAGTAACCAAAGAGATAGTTGTTAGTAGCCTTTGAAACTTCAATGCAATTGGCATCTTTATGTTATTCTTTTGAAGTTATCTGTAACCCTGCCTTTGAAGTAACCTTTAAGATACTCTGCCCTGTGACGATCTGTATTACTTCCAAGGTTTCAGGCTTGGAACAAATCATTGAGTTTCAATAAAACAAGTCTTTGATTTAAAACAAAAGCTTGATTATTTCAAAATATCAATACTTGACATTTTGGAAGTAATCCTTCTTGGGAATTTAACCAGACTTGCAACTTTCTAACCGTATGGCGGAGAGAACTTCAGATAATGGCAGATTCCCTACAACTCCAGATAGGATACGAGGCGAACCCAGAGGGGAAGACACTGGGGTGCAGACACTGCTGTGGCACAGTATCGATGCCCGTCAAGTCACAGGGAGATGATTCCCCCTACATATCCAATGACTCTTCATCACTCCTAAAGTGTGGGTACCCAGAACCTCCACCACCCTGATGGACGAGGCACTGGCTCGGAGAGAAGCAATCCCGGCACAGCCATCCCGACAGGTGAGAGCGGGGGAAGAGAGCGGCCAGGATGGTGTGAGAACTGGAGGAGGAGGTGGTCGAGATGAACCGAGATCAGATGAGGAGGAGGAGGATGGAGGTGACCCAGACCATCTGTGCCCGGACGATGAGGAAGAGGAACCCGATCCTGACTAGAGAGAGCTCTTCCAAATGGTGAGGTATGAGATGGCGGTGATGGCCAAATGCCTGAGAGACGAGATGCAAGTCAATGCTATGTTCATGGTGCAAGAGATGAGAAGGCAACTGGAGAGAGTACTACAACCGACAGACCCAAGAGGAGGGCTGATACCCCCTCCGGTGAGGCAGCTGGCCACACCACCACCTCCGCTACCCCTCCTCCCTCGAAACTATGGGAGAGGGAGAGAACTGGATGCCACCTTCGATGGGGATCCTGAAACTTCAATGTAATTGGCATCTTTATGTTATTCTTTTGAAGTTATCTGTAACCCTGCCTTTGAAATAACCTTTAAGATACTCTGCCCTGTGACAATCTGTATTACTTCCAAGGTTTCAGGCTTGTAACAAGTCATTGAGTTTCAATAAAACAAGTCTTTGATTTAAAACAAAACCTTTATTATTTCAAAATATTGATGCTTGACACTTGAACATATGAAGCTGCCTTATACTGAATCAGAGCTTTGGTCCATCAAAGTCCGTTTTGTCTTCTCAGACTGGCAGCAGCTCTCCAGGGTCTCAAGCTGAGGTTTTTTCACACCTATTTGCCTGGACCCTTTTTTGGAGATGCCAGGGATTGAACCTGGGACCTTCTGCTTCCCAAGCAGATGCTCTACCACTGAGCCACTGTCCCTCCTCAGGCTCCACTTGGGAATGTTCAGTCTGGAGAAGAGGAGGTTGAGGGGGGACATGATTGTTCTTTATACAGTACAGTAAAAATGTATTGCATAAAACCATTGGCCATTGCAATTACAGCAACTTACAAGTTAAAAGCAGTCAAGGACTATAAGATTAACATATTAGACTATTCAAAATCTTAGTTACATACAGCAACCCCATGATTCCATAATCAAGCTCTAATAGTCCAGTTAATTTTACCGTGTACTGGATACTGCCTTTGTCCTGATTATACTAGCAGCCTAAGCAAAAAGTGCTACCTTATAGTATTCTACCTAACCATAGAATCAATTTGATAATAGAAATATTACCTTATCCATATCAGAGGCCAAATACAATTGATTTGTTATTTCAGTCAGAAACTTGTGTCTAGGTTCTGAGTACAGTGGGCAAACCATGGCATACTGGAAGAGGACTTCCACAGAAGTTTTGCATTTACAAATATGCTGTTCCTGAGGTGTTTTAGAGTATTGCCCCAGGAGATAGTCTGTTGGCATAGTCTGAAACTGCAGAACTGTAAATGCTGCTATAAGTTTATACACATTAATATTTGCCAGATACATGGATCTTAGGCGGTCCTTCTTTATATTTTTATACTATGGGGCAGATCTTGTCTGAACAATTAGCGAATACCCTATCATGGTGTCCCAGTTAAACACCCATTGATGCAAATACTTATTATTTCCTGAAGCTCGCTATAGATCGTTTGGAATTGTATAGCAAGAAATAATGTAGTTAACGAAATCAGAGCAGATTTTATCCTTATTTAATACTAGGTAACTAAGTTTGCCAAGTGATTCCATTTGTGCCAATTGATATTACTTCTGAGATTTTAATACAGCTAAATGTACATGTGCCCTGATTGATGGAAGGCCGAGTTTTGGAAGTGCCAAAATATGCCTTAAAAAGGAGTTCTGTATTACCTCCAGACTAGATAGTGTTTGATCTTTCCACCCCCAAAGTTCAGCACTATATAACATGTGTGAAATCACTTTGCTAACAGACAGACAGACATAACCTTTATTGACATCACAGAGAGAAAAACAAGGTCAAAAGGAATTTCAAAATGGGACATATAAACCACAGTAATTTACAAGCCCAACCAGCATGGGAATACAAGGTTACATGCAAAACTTAGCTAAGAAAAGTGGGTATTTCCCTACTTGACTCCATTTTTACTTTCTTTCTCATTCACTGCTAGGGCCAGAAATTCTGCAACCTGCTCAGTAATTGAGGCACATTTGTCAGCCAACAAAAACTCTATATTTTTGCTTGTGTCAAGATCAACTAATAATGACTTAAGACTGGGGGATCATGGCCTAAGCAATAGGCACTGTTAAAATCATAATGGACCCACTGCTTCTGATGCGTTACCTTAGTTACTTCCCTTCCCCCCTTTTCTTATTTTGATTTGCCACTGGTGTGAAGGAACTAGTCGGCGCCTTCTCATGGCCTGAGGTGGGAGGAAGCCTTGCATAACAATTCAAGGGCATTTGCTGGATATCGCCTGAGAAAGTATCTAGTAGTTATGTGTGAATGCTCCCTCCTGTAACCCCCCCCCCCATAGGAATGTTTTGAAGTGTATCTTAAAACCCATGTATCAATCTATTGGTTTCATTCTTAGCAAGCTAGAGGCTTGTGTCAGAGTACCGGTTATCAATAAATGAAGACTTAGTATCAACTTTGACTCATTCTTGAATCCGTCGACTGGACATTTTGCTAAGAATCAACTTTGAAGCTTAACCACCCTGGCCACTTTGTAGCAAATGGCTGAAAAGATACCAGAAGGCGGTGAGCTTCTCGATACTGAAGAAGGGCCATCCATTTCCCTGGCATGTCTTGGATGCCAGGAGAGTAGCAGCATCTCCTTCCCAGTTCCAGCAGCTGCTCATCACCCCGAGGCAGTGGCAGCCCCGGACCTCCACCAGTACAATGGATGAGGCCCCGGCGAGACGCGAAGCCATCCTAACCCGACACACGCGGAGGATGCAGATGGCAACCACCAAAGGCCCCAATCTGGGACCCATGGAGCAGGAGGAGATTGATTCCATTGTGGTAATCCCGCTACACGAAGAGGGCCCGAAGCCAGACGAGGGAGAGCTAGGCGCAGCGGCTCCCAAGGATAAGGAGGACAAAACAGCCAGGGAGTTTCGAGCCATGGTCCACAACGAAGTGGAGAGCGTGGTCAAGGGCCTGAAGGCGGAGATGCAGGCTATGACCAACCGCATGGCGGGAGAGATCACCCGGGAGATCTCTCGCTCTCTAGGGCTGCCCAGACCCAGACTCAACCCCCCTTGATCCAGCAGCAACCAGCACCAGCGATCCCTGTGCCAGCGGCCCCGGCCGTGGCATCAGTGCCGCCCGCAGCGCCCTCGCAGGTGGCTCCCCCTCCCGCACCTCGAGATGGAGGGAAGCGAACGGAGCTTGATGCTACCTTTGATGGGGACCCCGACAAAGTAGAATACCTCACCATCCAGGCAAACAGCTACATGCATTATTGGGGGAACACCTTTCTGGACGAGTTCAGCCGAGTGGATTACCTGGGGTCAAAACTGAAAGGGGCGGCTAAAAGATGGTACGTGAGTCTGTACGATGCTATGAGCCCGGAACTGGACTATGTGGCAACGTTCCTACAGGCTCTGTTGGCCCAGTACGAAGACCCCCTCCAGGAGCCCTGAGCTTTGGCGGCCCTGCGCGACATGCAATGGGGCAGAGGTCAGTCCGGGAGTACGCTGTGGACTTTCAAGCCAACGCAGCGAAGGTGCAAGGGTGGAGTGAGCTAATGAAGATCGAGCACTTCACCCAGGGGCTGAATGCGGGCATATTGGATTGGGCCCTCACCCAAGCCCGACCTACCACAATGGTAGATTGGATCCAGTTAGTGGGTGAGGTTGAAACCAATATGAAGCGCGTCACCATGCAATGCCAGCAACAGAGCGGGAAAGGAGGACGAGACCCGAAGGCAGCACCGAAAGCAGAGGCGAAGAAACCGGCAGGGAGTTTCATTGGGGGCAAGCCCGCAGGGGCCCGAAAGTGCTTTCGGTGCGGAGACCCTGGGCACTTAGCAAGTGGCTGCCCGAACCCGCCGCGAGCATCACCAATTGCCCCGAAGCAGAGCACCCCTGTGCCAAAGAAGGCCCCCAGACGCCCCAAGGATGTGGCAAAAGGCAGCGTGGCGACCATCGAGGAGGCAGAAGAAGACCCGTTCCTGAGCGATGATCTGAGCGAGTTGGGCTGGATGGAAGAGCCGTCGGGAAACGAGAACGACCTGCTCTGAAGGGTGCCCACCAGCAGGTCGCAGAGGAGCCGGCACCAGTGAGAGTGACTGGGTCACTATACTTTGTACCAGTGAGACTGTTGAACCCCAGACTCAAGAAATTCATGCAATGATTGACTCGGGGTGCAACCGGGAATTAATAATGCCCAAAATAGCAGAGGCCCTAGGCCTGGCTGCCACCCCCCTCCCCTGCCATATACAATTCGAGCAGATGGATGGGTCAGTGATGAGGGGGGAGCCTTGTGCTGCAGAGACTCAATTTCTGCTGATGGGAATTGAGGAACATTGGGAGGAGGAGTCTTTTGTAATCACCCCCTCCTGCTCTTACCCAGTAGTGTTGGGGGTGGGGTGGCTGGCCAGGCACGAACCGGACATTCGGTGGGGGAGGCAAACAATAAGGTTCATAGACTCGCTGTGCAAAGATCACCTACGGAACTCAGAGTGGGGGTCTAGCCCTCCGTCCTCCGCCGAGAGGGTGTGCCTGACACTGGAAGAAGTCCCGGAAATTCCCTGGGCATACCGGGACTTGATGGGGGTGTTCAGTGAGCAGGGCACCAGCGAGCTGCCACCCCATAGGGACTTGGACTGTGCTATCGAATTAATACCGGGGGAATCGCTCCCCAAAGCCAAACTGTACCCAATGAGATGGGCGGAGAAGGCGGAGCTGCGCAAATTTCTGGACAAGAACTTAAAATGGGGATTTATTAGGCCGGACACGGACCCCCATGCAGCCCCGGTCCTGTTCCGGAAAAAAAAAGACAGCTCGCTTAGACTTTGCACAGATTTTCGCGGGATAAATGCGATTTCAACCTCCAACGCCTACCCCATCCCCCTCATTAAAGACTTGTTGAGTACTGTATCGGAGGGGGAAATTTTCACAAAGTTGGATTTGAGAGATGCGTATTTCCGGGTGCGCATCAAGGAGGGGGATGAGTGGAAAATGGCGTTCAACACACCACTAGGGCAGTTCGAATACCTGGTGATGCCGTTTGGACTGCAAGTGGCCCCTGGGGTGTTCATGAGTTTCATAAACAATGTATTGAGAAAGTTTTTGTTTAAGGGGGTGGTGGTGTACCTGGATGACATCATTATTTACTCGCAAGACGAGCGGTCTCATGTGAAACTGGTGCGGGAGGTGTTGAGCACCCTGTTGAGTTATAAACTGTATGCTAAGCTGTCCAAATGTGAATTTCACAAAACAAAGCTGGACTATTTGGGCTTCCAAGTGTCCGCTAGGGGGCTGGCATTGGACCTGGCAAAAGTGCAGGCCGTGCTAGATTGGGCTCCCCCGAGGACACGTAGACAACTCCAATCATTCTTCGGGATCACAAATTTCTATAGGACGTTTATACCGGGGTTCGCACAAATCATGCTCCCCTTGACTGAGTTGTTAAAAACAAAGGGGAAGGGCCCGGAAGCCAAGCAACCGGGAGCCTGGTTAAATTGGACTTCAAACTGCCAGTCAGTATTTGATAAATTGAAATGGCTATTCACAAGTGAGCTGGTCCTGAGCCACCCCAACGAGCTCAAACCCTTCGTTGTGCAATGCGACGCCTCCGATGTAGCCGTCAGGGCCATTCTCATACGGAAGGATGAGGAAGGGAAACTGAGGCCGTGTGCCTACATATCAAAAAAGTTCGCGGCAGAGCAAAGAATTTGGTCAGTGTGGGACAAGGAGGCATTTGCAGTAATGTTTGCATTAAAAACATGGCGGTCCTGGTTGGAAGGGGCGAAAGTGCCATTTGAAATATGAACCAACCACAAAAACTTCGAGGCCCTCACAGGGAAAAGGAAGCTGAGTGAGAAACAAATCAGGTTGGCTGGGTTTTTCTCTAAATTCAACTTTGTGCTAAAGCACATTCCAGGCACAAAGAACTTTCTAGCAGACGCTTTGTCTCGCTTGCCCCAGCACAACAGCCAAAGGAAGGAGATAGTGGACTCGTTAGTTCCACCCACCCAAGTGGCCACCATTGTAACTACGCAGTTACAAAAGAAACGCCAACTACAGGGGTGGGGAATGGAAAGAATGGCCACAGAGACTGAAAAGGAGGGGGACGAGCGGCCAGGAGAAATACAGAAAAGAGAGGATGGGCTATGATACAGGGGAGAAAAACTATACATCCCGAAAACCATGAGATTAGAGGTATTACTGTTCTGACACCCCAACAAATTGGCTGGGCATTTTGGGTACATCAAGACCCTGCATCTGGTCAACAGGCAGTTTTGGTGGCCCTCCATGAAAAAGGACATATCTGAGTTCGTGTCTACATGCCTTATTTGCATAATAGCTAAAAGAAGGGGAGGGAAACCCCCTGGGCTACTCAAACCGCTGGAGACCGCCTCTAGACCTTGGTCTATAGTCTCCATGGACTTTATTGTGGAACTACCGCCCTCTCATGGTAAAACAGTAATATTGGTGGTAGTAGATACTTTTTCCAAGCAAGCCCACTTTATTCCTTGTGCCCAACTCCCCACCGCAAAGAAGCTGGCATATTTATTTTTCAACCATGTAGCCAAGCTAAACTCAATCCCCGATAAGGTGATCAGCGACCGTGGCCTGCAGTTCGTTGCCAACTTCTGGCTGGAGTTCTGTAAACTGATGGGCATGGAGCAGGGGTTGAGTTCTGCCTACCACCCACAGACGGACGGACAGACTGAGCGTGTGAACGGGCTTCTAGAACAGTACCTAAGGTGCTATATAAACCACCAACAATCCAACTGGGTGGACCTATTGCCCTTTGCAGAGTTCTGCTATAATAACAGTGTCCACAGCTCCACCAAAGCCTCCCCATTCCAAACCGTGAGTGGGTATGAGGGAAAACCCCTCCCCTTACTACCAGGAGGGGACGTAAAGAAAGAGGCGAGCCCCTTTGATCAGTGGTGCGGCACACTGACTAAGAGTTGGAAGGAGATACAGGAAAACCTAGAAATAGCTAAAGAAGCTTACAAAAAGCAATATGACAAAAGCCATGTCCCTGCCTGGGATTTCAAGGTGGGAGATTCAGTGTTTGTGTCTACAAAGAATCTTCCACTCACTCAACCATCCAAAAAGCTGGCTTACAAATACCTGGGTCCTTTTAAGATCAAGAGGGTGATAAATAAAGTGACAGTAGAGCTGGAGTTGCCAAAGATGTTTAGTAAAATACACCCTGTCTTTCATTGCAGTCTTCTTCGGAAAGACCCTGGCTGTTCCCCTTGGCATTCTCGGCCGGAAACACCTCAACCTATCCATGTGGAGAGCCAGAGTCACCATGAGATCCAGGAAATCTTGGGCTCAAAGCTCAAACATGGAAAGCTGTATTATTTAATTAGATGGAAACATTTCCCTCCTAGTGAAAATGAGTGGGTAGCAGGAAAAGATGTGTCAGCCCCTGACCTTATCAAGAAATTTCTATCTAAACACCCCCAGAGGCCGAGAGGGTCAGTTTAAGGGAGACAGTATGTTAAGATCGACTAATAATGACTTAAGACTGGGGGATCATGGCCTAAG
Organism: Heteronotia binoei; assembly: GCF_032191835.1. Classification (NCBI taxonomy): domain Eukaryota; kingdom Metazoa; phylum Chordata; class Lepidosauria; order Squamata; family Gekkonidae; genus Heteronotia; species Heteronotia binoei. The sequence continues at coordinate 81,349,851 of NC_083235.1, read as the reverse complement.
CAATAGGCACTGTTAAAATCATAATGGACCCACTGCTTCTGATGCTTTACCTTAGTTACTTCCCTTCCCCCCTTTTCTTATTTTGATTTGCCACTGGTGTGAAGGAACTAGTTAGCGCCTTCTCAGGGCCTGAGGTGGGAGGAAGCCTTGCATAACAATTCAAGGGCATTTGCTGGATATCGGCTGAGAAAGTATCTAGTAGTTATGTGTGAATGCTCCCTCCTGTAACCCCTAAAATGTTTTGAAGTGTATCTTAAAACCCATGTATCAATCTATTGGTTTCATTCTTAGCAAGCTAGAGGTTTGCCCCAGAGTACCGGTTATCAATAAATGGGAACTTAGTATCAACTTTGACTCAATTTTGAATCCGTCGACTTGACACTTGTCACTGTCAAGTCTGTATAAAACTACGGTCAAGTCTGTGTCTAACTTTGGCTCAGGGGAAAAGCACCCTGGGTAAAGCTAAACTGTATTCCATTGCTGCTAGCTTGAACTCTCCTTACCCCCCTCCTTTTCTTTGTTATGTAGTCTTGCTTTGAAATGGGAATATGTGAACGTTTTATCTGAGCCTTCTCAGGCCTAGCTCAGGGGGAGTCTGGAGCCGGTGACATTCAAGGCCAGAGAAGGCCTGAGAACGAAATGGTAACATCAATGTGTGAATGTGCCCTGCATTTCCCCCCTCCCTAAAGAATCCCCTTGAAGTGTACCTTATATGCTTGCATTCTACTGTATGATCTTTAGTCTTTCAATACTAATCTAGCCGAGACCAACAGTATCAATAAACTAATCATTTTGTTTCAACAATGACTCGTTATTGAATCTGCCGACTTGACAGCCACCAAGTTCGAGGTTAAGAGGAGAGGTTTGATCAGGTGCCGTTGGTGCTGGGAAAGTAACGGGCAGTCTAGTAGAATGCGCCATATAGAGTCAGGTTCTCTACCACATCTGCGCTTTCTCTGTTCGTAAGGGATATCCTTATATCTACCAGAGATTACGGACAATGGAAATATGTTGAGTCTGGTCAATATAAAAGCTTGGTGTTGATGTGGGCTTATTAGATTTGAGAAGTACTGAGCCATGCAAATTTGGGAAGGGGGGAGGTCCAAGAAGCGGGTTGAGCATGTACTCCTTGCTTCAGCAATTGTTAATTGGGAGTCAATATCCAGTATTTTCCTGCAGATCAAGTGAAATATGTAAATTTCACTGCAGTTTGTCAATGAATCTAGATCAATGCCAATTGATTCAATTTTCCCAAGTACTGAACAGAAGCATTTAGGGGTAAAAGGGTCTGCAAGTAAAAGAGAAATTAGACTGTTGGGTAAGGGGTGGAAATGAAGGTGGAGTCATTATTTGATTGTGGTAATCCAGATTCTAGACCTACTGTGTGGGGACCCAATTCAGCACACAGGGTGGGATAACGCACAAAGTTGGGAATGCCCAGGATGTGGCAAAAAAAAGAAGCTGTGTTTTTTCTGTGTTTTTGCTGAAACATTGAAACCACACAGGGATCCCATAGAGTAGCTGACGGAGTAGTGTGGTGCAAAAAATTCGCAAAGCGGCTGGGACAAATTGATTGCCTTTTTGATAATGGAAACGAGTTAACGCCGATAGCTTGTTCTTGGCCATAAGAAGGGCTTGATCATGATGCATGCACCATTTCCAATTATAATGGAAAAGAACTCCCAAGTACCTAAAAGATTTAACTTGGTCAATGCATCTGCCATTAATTTTCCAGGTATGCTGTTTACATGATTTGGAAAACAGCAGGATTTTGGTCTTATCATAGTTGATGCATAAGGAGTTCTGGGTGAAGTATGAAATAAAAGATGACAAAGAACGCATTAATCCCACTTTGGTGAGAGATAAGACAGCAGCAGCAGCATGTAAGAGAATAGGGACAGGTTCGGAATTTAATTTAGGGGCATGTCCATCTAATTTAGCTAAATAAAGGGGGAGGTCTGCGAGAAACAAACTGAACAAAGAGGGGGCCAGGATGCAGCCCTGTTTTACCCCCTTGGAAACAGGATTTTTGTGTGTCAATGCACCCTTGTTAGTGACCTGGCAAGAATTAGAGATGGAGTTTGCGTATAAAAACAAAAGACGTTGATCGATGCCTAATTTAAATAGTTTGTCCCACAAAAGCTGTCTATCAATTGAGTTGAAAGCTTTGCAGCGATTGATAAATGCCACATATAGCTTACCTCTGGAGTGTTGAAGATATTTTTCAGGTAAAAAGGATAGTGTGATGCAATGATCCAACGTGGAGTGGTTAGCTGTGAAACCTATTTGTTCCTTCCCTGGCAAACTATGGTCCACCATCCAAGCATATAGCTTCGTTAATAAGTGTTTAGCGTAGAGTTTCCCTATGATAGATAAAAGGCTAATAGGTCTATAATTCTCAGTATTGTTGGAATCACCTTTTTTAAAGATTGGGGTTATTATTATAGAGCTTAGCCATGTTTCTGGAAGGGAAAGACAGGTTGCTTACCTGTAACTGTAGATCTTTGAGTGGTCATCTGTGCATTCACACTCATGGGGCTAGAACACCTGCGCCGATCCCCGAATCAGTATCTGAAAAGCCTGGGATTTTTCCATGCTCGGCGCCAATGGGCATGTGCAGGCGTCCTAGTATGCATGCTCACCTGCGCCAGCGCGGGGATCCTGCCAGTTCCTTCCTGACCGCTGGAAGCTCCTACTGGTGGGGAAGGAGGGCGGGTAGTGTGAATGCACAAATGACCACTCGAAGATCTACAGTTACAGGTAAGCAAACTGTCTATCTTCTTCGTGGTCTCTGTGCTTCACACTCATGGGAGATTAGCAAGCAAGACATACCTGGAGGCGGGAAGACGGTCAACCGGAAGAAACAGCTTGCAACACCGCAGTTCCCAATTGAGTCCTCTGCTGAGCATGCACGTCCAGCGCATAGTGCTTCATGAAGGCATGCGGAGAAGACCAGGTGGCAGCCTTGCAGACATCAGTCAGGGACACGCCTCTCAGGAATGCCACTGACGTAGCCATCGCTCTTGTGGAGTGTCCACAAACAGGCCCAGGTAACAGCTTCTTTGCCAACAAATAACAGAGTTTAATAGTCTCAGTGAGCCATTTTGAGAGCCTCTGAGATGAAATCCTGGAGCCTAACTTAGGGGCAGCATATGAAACAAAAAGCTGCTTGTCCTTACGAAAACTCTTTGAACGGATCAAATAAAACAACAAAGCACGTTTTACGTCCAAAGCATGCAACCTACGTTCTTCCTCCGAGGAGGGGTTAGGGTAAAAAGTGGGCAACCAAACTTCTAAATTGAGGTGGAACTGAGAGACCACCTTCGGAAGAAAAGTAATGTCAGGAGCCAAGGAAACTCCAGCCTCCCAAAAAACAAGATAGGGATAATCACAACGCATCGCCATGAGCTCCCCTACACAACGTGCTGATGTGATAGCAATCAAAAATGCAGTTTTCCATGACAGGAGCTGCAAAGAGCACATGGCCAACGGCTCAAAAGGGCGACGAGTTAGTTTGTCCAGCACTAAAGTCAAGTCCCACAACTGCGGGGGCGATCTTGGTGGTGGATGCAGCCTAAACAAACCCCTCAAAAACTTCTTGGAATGAGGGTCTGCAAAAACAGAATATCTCTCCACAGGATCATGAAAAGCAGAAACTGTCCCTCCCTGCCTGTTGATGTAGCAAAGGGCAGTAGTATTGTTGGTAAATAACGCTACAATCTTCCCTGCCACCAAGGGGCGGAAAGAGCATAGGGCAAAATGAACCGCCAGCAGTTCTAGGTAATTTATGTGTCATTGAGTCAGTTTTGGCGGCCACGGGCCCCGCCACACACAGACCTTCCATGTGGGCCCCCCAACCCCACAAGAAAGCATGTGTTGTGATAGTCACAGTGGGAGTCGGGAGATGAAAGGGAGCTCCCTGACATATGTTGTTCTCTGATTCCCACCACTGTAGCGTCTGAAGAGTCACGGATGGGATGACGAACCTCTTTCGAGGTGAGTCTCTGAGTGGGTAAAACCGGCGAAGAAACCACAACTGTAGGCCTCTCATCCTCAGTTTCGCGAAAAGTAGCACGCTTGTTGTCGCCACCATCAGCCCCAGCATCTGCTGCAGCTGCTGTGCTGTGCCCCACTTTCGTCTCTGTAGAAGTCGTACCAGACAGATAATGTCCCTCGCTCTCTGCGGAGGCAGGTATGCGCTTTGCAGGTTCGTATCCAGCAAAGCCCCTATGAACTGCACTGTCCTTGACGGAGTAAGGTGAGATTTCTCCAAATTGACCTGCAACCCCAAAGTGTTGAGAGGACATAGAGTGATGGCAATGTGCGTTGACAAACTTTCCCTCGACTTCGCCACAAGGAGCTAGTCGTCGATGTATGGAAAAACGACAACTCCCTGGAGATGGAGATGGGCAGCCACAATGCTCATCATCTTCGTAAACACCCGAGGTGCAATGGACAGGCCGAACGGAAGAGCTTTGAACTGGAAGTGTTGAGAACCAACTGCAAACCAAAGGAAACGCCTGAACGCTGGATGGATGCTGACGTGGAAGTAGGCATCCTTGAGGTCCAGGGTCGCCATCCAGTCCCCTTGATTGATGAGGGGCAGGATTGTTTGCAGAGTGGACATTCTGAACTTCTGGTACAGAATAAATTTGTTCAGATTCCGAAGATCCATAATTGGTCTTAAACCCCCGTCCCGCTTGGGGACCAGAAAGTAATGAGAGTAAAAACCTCCTGTCCTGGCCTCCATCGGAACCCTCTCTATGGCTTGTTTCTGTAGGAGGTTGTTCACCTCCGCCAGCAGAGGTGGGGAAGGGGGAGTGGTGATTACCACGGATTGGTTCGGAATCTGAACAAACTCTATTTTGTAGCCCTCTTCTATGATGGACAGCGCCCACCTGTCTGTAGAGATCAACTCCCAGGCAGGGAGGAAAGGGCAGAGGCGGATAGATGTAAAACCAGTGGGGACGATGACGCGTGCCACGAGAAAGTCAAAGGCCCTGCTTTTGAGGACGAGTGCCCTTGGATTTGCCAGTGGCCTGGGAGCCATAACAGTTTCTGTTGTTACCTGAATATGGTGGCCTGCTGTCAGGTTGGGCCGAATGGGGTCGCCATTGTTGTTCGGGCGAGAACTTTTGATATGTCTTCTTGGCCCAGGGTTTGTGCCACTGCTTCGCCTTGGGACCTCTGGAGGTGGCCTGCACACCCAAGTTCCTGGAGGTCTTCTTGTCTATCTCCTGCAGCTCACTGTCCGTGGTGGTGCTGAAAAGGCCGTCTTCCTCAAAGGGCAAGTCCTCAACAAAGGCCCTAGTGTCTTACTGCAGGGCTGTTGACCTTAGCCATAAGTGTCGACGAAGGCACACAGCGGACGTGATGGTCTTTGCGGACACAACCACCATGTGCTTTGCTGCACCCAATTGTTCCTTGGCCACAGCAAAGCCTTCTTTCTGCAACTTCCTTTTTGTCTTCACTCAGGGAAGAGAGGAGCGGGGTGAGTTGTTCCCATACGGAGTATTGGTATCTAGCCATGCAAGCAGCATAGTTAGATACCTTTACTCCTAGGGCCCCTGCGGAGTAGACCTTTCTTCCCATATTGTCCAGCTTCTTCCTTTCCTTGTCAGGTGGGGATGAGAGGACCTTACGCGCCTTGGAGAAGGAAGAGACGACCACTGAGTTCGGTTTCGGGTGGGCGAAAAGGAACTCGGCACCCGCCTTCTGGAACCTATACATGTGGTCCAGCCTTCTAAATGACACCGGCGTAGAAGATGGTTTCTTCCAGGGCTCCTTGACTGCCTGCAGAATCACTTTGGTGACCGGAAAAGCGATTGCTGTGGATGTGTCCCTTTGCATAATGTCAAAGACATTATCATCCACAACAGGTTGTGGTTGTGTCACAGGCAGGGAGAGAGAGGTTGCCATCCTCTTCACCAGTTCACCATATGACTTCAGATCTTCTGATGGCAAGATAGGAAGATCCTCGGCCATATGGGACACTGGCGAAGGTTCCAAGGCTCTTTCCTGGTTGTCGGTACCGCTCTCAGAGTCCGACGAGGAAGACTCCCTCTGCATGGGGTGCTTGGAGAGGATCGGTGTCGATTCCCAAATGGGTGAACGGGTCGATGCCGATGGACGCCAATGAGTCTTAGCTGTTGGGGCGGTATGCCTCTCCAGAGGGATTGATGCCGATGCCGAGGGCCTTCTGGAATGGTGCAAAAGCCTCGACATGTAGGATGCCTCTGATTGCTGATCCCACTCCGCAAACTCCTTCGGTGGAAACCACTGATATGGTGGATAAGGGTACGGATAGGTGGGTGGCCACTGACGCTGCTCCCATGGTGGTAGCGGTGGAAAACGGCGTGGTGCCATGGAAGGCTCCAGATCTCGTCTGCCTCTAGGTTCCATCGGGGTCGATGGGTCCATCGGCACTGATGCCTCTACTTCAGAGATCAAACCACTCCTACTGCGTCGCCTCAACCCAGAAGAAGAAGATCGCTGAGTGAGGTCGATCTCATGTTCGGACATCGAGAGACGGGATTGATGAGCGCTGCCTCTCGATGCCAATGGGCTGTGGCACGGGGACACCAGGATCTTCCTCGGCGGAGCAGAAGTTATCGGTGTCGAAACGTCGCGAGAAGGCGATGGAGTGCAGGACCTCTTCCACTTCTCTTTAGACTTTGCCTTCTTTGGTATGGATGCTCGGGTCCCCGAGTCATCCCGACGCTTCTTGGTGGGCGTATCCACTGATCCTTCTTGGGTTCGTTTTGTGGAGGGGCCTTGCTCGATCGGCTTTTCGGTCAAGACTGGTGCCACATCAGCCGATGTGACCATTGGGGCCGCAGTGTCTGCCATTGTCGATGCCAACAGGCCCGATGCCGATTTCGGAGGACAAAGTGCCGACTCAGTTAAAGCAGCCGAAAGCCGCACCGCCCGGTTCTTCCTCGTTTGCTTGGAGAAGAGGAGGCAGTGCGGGCAGGACTCCATGTGGTGCGCTTCACCCAAGCAGAGAAGACACAGGGAATGGCCGTCTGCGGGGGCAATCTTCTTCCCACAAGAGCGGCAGCATTTGAAAACCCCCCAACAAAGGATGCATCATGATAAATGAAACTATGATAAAAGGAAATCAAAATCACAAGGTGTTATAGTCCCGCTGTACACTGCATTGGTCAGGCCACACCTGGAGTATTGTGTGCAGTTCTGGAGGCCTCACTTCAAGAAGGATATGGACAAAATGGAGCAGGTGCAGAGGAGTGCAATAAGGATGTTCAGGGGCCTGGAGACCAAGCCCTGTGAGGAAAGGCTGAGGAACTTGGGAATGTTCAGTCTGGAGAAGAGGAGTTTAAGAGGGGACATAGTTGTTCTCTTCATGTATTTGAAGGACTGTCACTAAGAGGAGGGCAGGGAGCTGTTCCTGTTGGCAGCAGAGGATAAAACCCATAACAGTGGGTCTTAATCAAGAGTGGGAAGGTATTGATTGGATATTAGGAAAACCTTTTTTACAATGAGAGTTGTTTGACAATGGAAGGGAAATGTGAGCTTCCCCTCACTGGTGGTCTCTAAGCAGTGCCTGAAAAAACACTTATCAGGGATGCTCTAAGCTGATCCTGCTTTGAGCAGGAGGATGGACTAGGTGGCCTGTATGGCTCCTTCCAACTCTGTGATTCTATTATTCTATGTTAACAGCAGCTGTGTTCCTAGGGGAAGGATTCTAAGGGAGCAGCCCTCTGCCTCTTTCAGGGTGTGCTCAGATGTACTATTAGTGGTGACACAGCTCCGTCTCGCTGATGAATTAAATATGTTCATCCAGACATCCACATCTGGCAATCGAGCATCATCCAGGGTCATCCTGGCTTGCCCTGGATCAATGCCGCACTAATTTGATAGCGCAGAAAGTCCGGCCCTTTTAAGAACATAAGAGAAGCCATGTTGGATCAGGCCAACGGCCCATCAAGTCCAACACTCTGTGTCACACAGTGGCAAAAAAATTTATATACACACATACACTGTGGCTAATAGCCACTGATGGACCTGTGCTCCATATTTTTATCTAACCCCCTCTTGAAGGTGGCTATACTTGTGGCCGCCACCACCTCCTGTGGCAGTGAATTCCACATGTTAATCACCCTTTGGGTGAAGAAGTACTTCCTTTTATCCGTTTTAACCTGTCTGCTCAGCAATTTCATCGAATGCCCACGAGTTCTTGTATTGTGAGAAAGGGAGAAAAGTACTTCTTTCTCTACTTTCTCCATCCCATGCATTATCTTGTAAACCTCTATCATGTCACCCCGCAGTCGACGTTTCTCCAAGCTAAAGAGTCCCAAGCGTTTCAACCTTTCTTCATAGGGAAAGTGCTCCAGCCCTTTAATCATTCTAGTTGCCCTTCTCTGGACTTTCTCCAATGCTATAATATCCTTTTTGAGGTGCGGCGACCAGAACTGCACACAGTACTCCAAATGAGACCGCACCATCGATTTATACAGGGCATTATGATACTGGCTGATTTGTTTTCAATTCCCTTCCTAATAATTCCCAGCATGGCGTTGGCCTTTTTTATTGCAAACGCACACTGTCTTGACATTTTCAGTGAGTTATCTACCACGACTCCAAGATCTCTCTCTTGGTCAGTCTCTGCCAGTTCACACCCCATCAACTTGTATTTGTAGCTGGGATTCTTGGCCCCAATGTGCATTACTTTGCACTTGGCCACAGTGAACCGCATCTGCCACGTTGACGCCCACTCACCCAGCCTCAACAGATCCCTTTGGAGTTCCTCACAATCCTCTCTGGTTCTCACCACCCTGAACAATTTAGTGTCATCTGCAAACTTGGCCACTTCACTGCTCACTCCCAACTCTAAATCATTTATGAACAAGTTAAAGAGCATGGGACCCAGTACCGAGCCCTGCGGCACCCCACTGCTTACCGTCCTCCACTGCGAAGACTGCCCATTTATACTCACTCTCTGCTTCCTATTACTCAGCCAGTTTTTGATCCACAAGAGGACCTGTCCTTTTACTCCATGACTCTCAAGCTTTCTAAGGAGCCTTTGATGAGGAACTTTATCCAAAGCTTTCTGGAAGTCAAGGTAAACAACATCTATTGTGTCTCCTTTGTCCACATGTTTGTTCACCCCCTCAAAGAAATGTAACAGGTTAGTGAGGCAAGATCTTCCCTTGCAGAACCCATGCTGAGTCTTCCTCAATAGAATCAGCATACATTCGGGTTTTTCCTGTTTGGACAGCTCATATGAGATACTGCCCCTTGGAATGTTTAGCGCCTGCCATCCGCCCCTCCCACTTTTTTTTTTTTTAAAGCCCCAGCAGACATGTGCATGGCCAGATCATCCAGGAATCTGAGGTGACGCTTCTGCTTCTCTGATCAACACAGGATCATGGAAGGGGGGGGGGGGGAATTTATCCCACTATTCAGAACAGGAAAAAAATATTTTTTTTTCATTGTGGAGGATTTCCAAATATCATTGTCACTGCCAATTTCCAGGAAAGTAGTTCCTGGCAGTCTCCTGGTTTGAATCGGCAACATTAATCCCTGGAACTCCCCCCCCCCCCCGCCTCTGAAGCAACGTTAGATTTCCCACCTCCAAACGGTTGGGCGCATGTTCAATGAAACACACCTCCCCCCCAGAATGACCATCTGATCACACATGCTTCAAGAAAACTGTGTGATAGCATTGGACGTCTGATCACTCAACAACAGGATGAGTCTCATTCTTGGATGCTTGTCTGATTGGCCCCACATTGAATCAATATTCAGCTGTTCAAATATGAGCGCTACATGCCTGCTTTTAATGTGACATGTGACTGCACTCTCAGTCTACTCTTGACAATTCAGTAAAGCCTTTGTTATAAGCACAGCTGCTTGTAGATGTCCTTTCAGTATCATAACACATAAAACCTATGTACATACACAAAATAACTCCCAAATTATCTTCTTCATGGCTCTTGAGCTCTCTCTGGCATACCTGTTCTTCTCTAGTTAGTCTTTTCATGAATACTGAATTCTCTTTCACTCCCTTATCAAAAGGAGATCACTGGCATTCTCTGTTAGTCTCCCATACACACACACACACACACACACACACAGCTACACGCATATCCTACTCAAGCAAGACTGACGCTTGGAAAAATACCAAAGACTATCTAATATATTTCATCACTGAACAGACGTGTGAAACTGTTTCACAGAACAAAGCCTCACTTGCCAGTCTGACTCTCCTTGCCTACACTAGCTGTACAGCCTCTATGGCAGGTGCCTTCTCCCAGTCCAGACAACACAAGCATATCCTTTGGAAGTGGGGGCCCCCCTCAACACTTGAATATCATGTATAAACGAAACAAAATTGATTGTATTTCAGAAAACAAATGGGACATAACTTGTACCATACATGCATACTCTTTTGGGGGAAGGAGGGGATTGCTCACCGTAGTCTTTCTTGCAATACTTCTTCATGTTGATCTTCAGCTTCCCTTTGGATGCCTTGCAATACAAATCACAGTCTTCAGGGGGAGATGAGGAGGAGGTAGAAAAAGAAGAAAACATTAAAAAAACAAATTAGTCTTAAAATGAATGAAGGGTTGAGGGAACAGGGAGGGGTGAAGTAGGGTAGAGGTTGTGGGAGGGAGAGCAGTAAAAGCTGCATCTTGCTATGAATAAGCTGCATGCCTGTGATATTCATCTGCCAGGACCTGATTGGGTCATCTAATGGGGGTATTCAGCGAAAAACCTTCATTTCTAAAGAAACTTATTTTCACAAAAGAAGCCATCCTCCTCTCCTTTTCCCTCCTTTCTCCTCCTCCCTCTCCTCTCCCCGCCTGAGGAATTCCTTAAGCTGTCTTCAGCAGGCGGTGGGCTGCCTACATGGGAGACCCTGGGGCCTCCCTTATTGTGCCACCCAGATCTTTAGAGTGTCACAGCCTCCCATCTGTGTTCTTAGTGCAAACTGAAGCCTGATTAAAAGCCCACAGAGGCTTCTTTGTCACCCCTAACCCAGACCTGTGTCAGGCTTTGGCATTCATTGCAGAGGGATTCTGGCTGGGGTCACTCTTCAACAAAAAGGGTCAGAGAGGAAATTAGCAGCCCATGAAGCATTAGCAAAGCCTTTGCCATGCACTCTACTGAAGTGTGCAAATAAAATGCCCCAGTGGGACCTCTTCATTTCTAATGGGCCCTACTGCTGTGATATGATGGTTTTACTCCTTCTGAACATCATCCTGAGTTCTAGTATTACTGATGTGATGCAGCTAGCAATGTTGGCTTTGGCATTTTTTCTCACTTTGGCTGTGCTACAGCTATTTGATGTCACTTGGAAAAACACTGTTGGGCTTTCTTCATTAAAGGCTATTCTTTGCTGTCATTTTTACTCTCTCTCCAGTATTTGGGAGGTCTGGGATGAGTAGACCTGCACAAGCATGTTCCTTTGACATTTGTCACCTCAGGATATGGCAGAAGGGAATGTCTTATTGGTTAAACCAGCACAGCTGAGCAAGATGTTCTATTTTACCATATGGAAAACATTCTATGTTTTACCATATGGAAAACATTCTATGTTTTTCTAACACTATTAAGCACCAGCAGAAACGTTAAGAATCACAATGTTTCTCTAGAAAGCTCAGAGCAGTTTACATGGGGCTTCAAGTAGTTTTCTAGTAAGGCAATGATCCTATCTATGCCTAATGTATCTCCCTTCTCAAAGATTAATATGCTCCAGAGTGAGAGACATTGTGATCTAGTGTACAAAATGTGGGACTCTAAAACAGAAGTATAAGAGATACAAAGTAAAAGCTCATCAAGTTTGGTTGGCAGTAAAGAATGAAGAGAGATCCAGCCTTTCCCCCAATTTCATCTTCCTTCTACAACCCCCATTCCAAAACTTCCTAGGTCCTATTCCCCATCCTCCCAATTATTACACAGGCTATCCTTATGTCCTGAGCAAGGGATGGAACCACAGCTATTAGACACTGGCTTTGATAATTTGTGCAGAAGCTCATATTGTGTATCATGCATTCACACAGTATGTCTTCAAGATCAGATGTTAGTACCCCATGGATGTCCAGTGATTGCCCTGATGGAGAACATTTGACCACCAAGGACATTTTCCCCACTCATCCAGACTTAACTGTGATCTTTCCCAAAATTTTGCAACAAAGGAGGTTTGAGAAAGATCAGAGAAAAGCCAGCAAAACCCCAGAAGATGCACAAATGCACCATTGTGCTATGAGGAATCAGGGGGGAAATCTTTTCCAGCAGCACAGAAGTTGAGGCAGATGACCCATGTTGAAGTCATCAGAGGATGAATGGAGTAAGGCTGAGACAAAAACTTGCCTATCATGAGATGTTGCTAAGCCCATCAAACCAAGCCAGCAGTGGCACCAGCAGTCTCTTTCCACCCTTATTTTCAAGTTTGGTCTCATTTCTTTTGTCCTTTCCCTGGCTAGGAAGTTAAAACATACAAAACTCTGTTAAAATTGTGAACAGTCAAGTTCATAACATTCTACCAGAGTATTCTTTACATATATTTAATTTAATTTATTTTATTAGATCACATGTACAATAATCTGTATTAGTGGTTCTAAATGTGGAATAGTGAGTGTATTTATGGATTAAACAGCACAAACAAGCAATAATGTAGCTTAAGTAGCTTTAATTAGCATTTTTGTTTTTTAATAGATCTTGTTCTATTAAACAAGTTAAAGCGTATATGAAGCTGAGACTAGCCGTTAGAACTACTCACCCTATAATTGAAAGTGATTTATTTATTCATTGGATTTCTACTCATCCCAACCATCAAGGCAGGATCAGGCATTTTACTGACAGAATCAGCTTTGCTGGCTAGCAACAGCCACTCAGGTGGGAGAGAAGAGCAGACTCAACCAATGGCATGCAAGATTGATAGTTTGATGGGCCAAAGGCTGATACCCCCTGGTCCCACCAAGCCCCAACCAATCCGGATGGTCAGATTTGCCACAACAGGAGAATTTTTACTAAAAGATAACACCACTATCTGGGGATTCAGCTTACAGGCCTCCTTTCCCTGAAGGATATTACTGACTTTTCACATCTTCCCCAATTTTCCTACACCATTAGACACCTCTATGTTGTTGAGTGCTTACCTTTTTGTTTTGTTTTAGGTGAGCAGAAATATTTTAAAACTTTTTTTCAGTTGAGTACTTTTAAAAAGAGACTGATGAATCACTTCTTCAATTGGGATTTTCCCCTCATAATTTGTGTGTCATCAGGTTTTCCTGATGGTTTATGTCTTGTCTGTATTTAACTTATAGTGCACATCAGTATTTGGGCTAGGTCCCATGGTTGGGGTGTCTTTAGTTTAGTTTATTTGATTTATATCCTGCCCTCCCAACCGAAGCAGGCTCAGGGCAGCTCACAAAATATAATGGAATAATCAAAATCAAACATTAAAATAAACAATTTAAAACAGTTTAAACAATTTGGTGCTAATTCCGTATGATTTAGGATAGCATTCAGTGTGGAACTGGGCAAGGTCCCGCAAGGCTCTGTCCTCCTCAGGAAGCTGGTTCCACCAGTGGGGAGCAGCGATGGAAAAAGCTCTTTCTGTAGTTGTTTTCAGTCTTGCCTCCCTCGGCCTGGGATAGATAATTCGGCACCACCCAGCCGAGCGGCCGCCTTAGGCTGGGGGCCGCCCATTGCCTCCCCTGTAGGATGGGAGACTTTGGTCTGCCCTGGGCTGCTTGGGGGCGGGCAGCCTTAAAATAGGCTGGCCCGTCCCCCTGTGGTGCAGTTCGTCCAGGGCTTGTCGGCGAAGAAGGACTGCAGCATTGCCACGATCAGGCATGGCAGGGCAGGGCCTTTGGGCTTACCGTCGGGTGTGTCGGCGGCGAGTGGCAGACAGAGCAGTCTAGCGCTGTCAGGGCGGTCGACGGCACCAGGAGGGTGTTTCGGAGGCTTTTGTCCCCGGGCAGAGCGGCTGGGCTTCACAGGGAGTATTTTGCTGTGTGCTTCTGGGCCTCCTCCCTTTCTCCCGTTGCTAGTGGGGCCCAAGTGGGAGGGAAGGAGCGCAGCGTCCGGCTTCTTGAGGTCCCTGTCAGAGCGGCCGCGGCTGCGGTTGCACCGGCCCGCTCTTTTAATCCCCCCCCCACCGTTTTCGTTTGGCGGGCGGTTGTGTCGGGGTCTCTTTATTCATTCCTTGGGGTGGGCTTTTAGTGGGAGCAGGGGAGCCACAGAGTTAGGACCTCCGGGGGTCCTTGACCGAGCGGCCGCGGCTGCGGTTGCTTCTGCCCGCTCTTGTCAATTTCCCCTCTCCCAGCCGTTGGTTTTGGCGAGCTGGGTTACTTCGCCGGTTGGCCTATAGGGGGACGAAAGGAGACGTAGCGTGCGGACTGGTTAGAGGTCCTTGGTTTGCGCTGCGTTGGCGATAGCTCCGTCCCAATCATTCCTGGCTCTTATCAACCCCCCCCCCTGTCTTCCTCGAGCCGCTTTGATTTTGCGGCTGTGGGCCTTACGAGCTGGGCGGGAAGCCTTTGGCTGTGGGCCAGAGTTACCATCCTCCCCCCGCTTCTAAGTTTGACTGTGCAGTGTAGGGTGGTTTGGGCGGTGAGCACTGGCTTGTAGGTCCCGAGCGGTACAGGCTGCACACTGGTGGGACAGTGAAGCGACTTGACTGGCAGCCCAGTGTCTTGAGGCAGGCTTTGATAGCCTTCCCTCCCCCCCCACAAATTTTCCACTGGTTTTCCTCATTAGTACATTGGCGTTGCCCATTAGGTCAGGGGGTATAGGTAAAGTCAGGACACCTGCCGGGCTTGAGGTGAAACGCGGGCTTCCCTTCAGGCCACGAGGTTTGGATGGCGTTATTTGGAGGGGCGTTGGTAGTATTGGTTGCTATGGTGCCAAAAAAGGGGCAAGGCCCTTCAATGCGAAAGCAGCCTGCAAAAAAGCCGGCTAAGAGACCCCGTCCAGTGGAGCCCCCGGTTGAGGAGTGGGACGATGCCAGTACGCGGCAAGCGATTCTAGACAGCTTGGCGGCTTTGGAGGGGGAAAGAGGCGGCGCCGGTCCTTCACGGCGCATGTCAGGTCTTACGGGTAGCAGTAGGGCGGCAACCATCACCTTTCAGAGGGAGGTTCTCGCTCGTTTATCTGCCTTACAGGGTGGCAATGATGGTGATGCGCCGGACCAGGTCGCCCCGGAGGAGGATCACGGACGGGAGCCCGAGGAGGTGGCAGTGGTTCCGCTTGAGCAAGAAGGTACATGGCCGGCTCAGTTTCGGGGGATGGGTTGGCCATGGGGTCCTTGGGGACCGGTCATAGGACCCGGGGCTGGCACATCGGTGCCTTCGCACGGGTTGGGATTTCCGTATATAGCCGGAGGGCCCTCACCGAGTCAGCAGTCACTGTTGGGGTGGTCTCCTTTCTTGTCTCCCTCACCTGGACAAGTAAGCACGGGGTCTTCCTGGTTGTCTTCGCCGCTTGCGGCGGGACAGCCTGGCGGAGCTGGCGGTGTATCGAGCCCCATAGCTGGGGGCATCCTTCCTTGGGGAGGCCAGTTAGCTGCTCCGTCTACTTCATCTTGGGGGCTCAGGTTTCCACCACACCCTGCTGTTTCGTATGCTGCGGTTCCTTTTCACGCTATCCCTTTTGGCGACTCAGCTATGCCATTGGCCGACCACCTTACAGTGGCAACTAGAGAAAAGATATTGAGGGGCGAATACGTCGACTTATTCAGCTTGCTGTACCGGGAGCTAGAGAAGAAGCCAAAAGAGGAGATGGACGAGAAGGACAAAGAAAAGCTGAAGAGGAGGAAAGTCGACAGGTCTTGGTCGAACTGGTTGCCAGGGTTTTTAATTTACACGGGTGTGATTGCTAGGGCCCAGCCTTGGAGGGCCGCCCCGCTTTTTCAATATTGCGATATCATTTATTGCGCCTATAGTGATTTCGTGGGCAGAGCGTGGCTTCAATATGATGAGGCGTTCCGCATGAGGGCGGCGGTTAATCCTGGGTTGCCGTGGGATCAAATCAGCCAACAGCTCTGGTTGCAACTAATGGCTCCCACGAAGCCTAATATGGGCGACAGATCGGACAGTGGTCACATTGTCCAGAAAACTACTCATCCTGCCGGTACTCGTGCACCCGCGGGGCAGCCGGTTCAACCTCGGCTGCTTTGCTGGGAGTTTACCTCCCAAGGGGCGTGTGCCAGGAAGGCCTGTAGATACCGGCACGAATGTCCAGCGTGCGGGGGACCCCATGCTTTTACAGCATGTAACAGGTCAAAGCCAAAAGGGGGCTTCAAGAGGCTGGGAGGTCCCAATCAGCCACCTGGAAAAGAGCCCCAGCCCCATCAGAACGGCGGTTCTCAGTAGTCTGTTGCTAAATTATCCGCGTTTGGATGATAGGCGTTATTTGTTACATGGTTTTACGTTTGGGTTCCAGATTCCTTATCAGGGTCCGCGAACACCCTTTTTGTGTTCTAACTTGAAGTCGGTTAAAGTGGGGTGGTACCAAAAAAGGCTAAGGGTGAGTATCGGCTGATACATCATTTGTCATACCCAAGGGGCCAGTCAGTTAATGATGCCATTCCAGATGAGTTGTGTTCGGTTAGGTACACCTCTTTTGACCGGGCAGTGTGAATAGTTCGCCACTGTGGGGTAGGCGCGGAGCTCGCTAAATGTGACTTTAAGTCGGCCTTTAGGTTGCTGCCCGTGCATCCGGATGATTTTGAGTTGTTGGGTTTTTGTTTTGAAGGCAGTTTTTATATGGACCGGGCCCTCCCTATGGGGTGTTCGGTGTCCTGTTCGGCCTTTGAGCGGTTTAGTACGTTTTTGGAGTGGGCTTTGCAGTTCAGGACAGGGATGCAGGACACGGCGCATTACCTTGATGACTTTCTGTTCGCTGACCCCGTGGGTTCTGGCCAATGCGCCTATCTGCTCAGGTCTTTTGAGCGGTTGGCGGCTGAGCTGGGTGTGCCATTGGCAGTGGAGAAAACAGAGGGCCCCTCGACTGTTTTGACTTTTTTAGGTATAGAGCTTGATACCTTACAGCAGTCCTCACGGTTGCCACAGGATAAGCTGCGTAGCTTGCGCGGAAAGGTGGCGGTAATGAAGGGAAGAAAGAAAGTTTCACTGCTTGAGCTCCAACAGCTCATTGGCCACCTGAATTTTGCATGTAAGGTGGTGGCGCCCGGCAGGGCGTTTTTGAGGCAATTTTGCGACGGCATGACTGCGTTGCATTTTCCTCACCACGTTACTCGGGTAACTAGGCGCATGCGGGATGACTTAGAGGTTTGGGAGAACTTTTTTCAGCATTTCAATGGGACATCTTTTTGGCGGGAGATTATGCTGTTGGAAGCTGAATTGCAGATTGTCTCTGATGCTGCGGGCACCACCAGGTTTGGTGTGTATTTCCGGGGACAGTGGTGTGCCGAACCTTGGCCAGCCGAGTGGCGGAGCTCTGATTTGATTCGTAACTTAGCATTTTTGGAGTTCTTCCCTATTGTGGTTGCAGTTTTTATTTGGGGGAGCTCTTTGGCCAACCATACGGTGCACTTTTGGTGTGACAATATGGCAGTTGTCCATGTTGTCAATAATCTTACTTCCAGGTCCCCTGCAGTTATGAGTTTGGTTAGGCGTTTTACGTTACGCTGCTTAGAACTGAATTTGCTGTTTGCCACCCGGCATGTACCGGGCTCTAGTAACGGTGCGGCGGACGCTCTGTCTCGCCAACAGATGGAGCGGTTCCAGCAGCTCGCCCCAGAGGCCGACAGTTGTCCAGTGCCCATGCTGGCAGAGCTGTGGCGAATTGGAAGGAGGAAGTGAGCCGGGCCATCCAATTTGCAATTGCACCCAGTATGAGGAGGTCGTATGACCGGGCGGCAAGGCAATTTTCATTGTTTAGAGCAGGCACCGGGCTGGAGGAGACCTGGCCTGTCCTGGTCGAGCAGTTGCTCCATTTTTGCTCACTCCCAGGGCCCGTGGTTTGTCTGTGAAGTCCATCAAGGGTCAGCGCGCTGGGTTGGCTTTTACCAGCAGGTCGCGCAGGTACTCAGAGGGCACCAAGGACTTCCGGATTTCCAAAATGTTGGAAGGGTGGTGCCGGGAGGCAGGCCACCTGGTCGATAACAGGCTCCCAATTTCACCCTCTATTCTGTGGGGACTCCACTCCACCTGGGCTTCAGTTTGTGTATCGAGTTCTGAGCAGGTTCTTTTTCACGCCGCGGCTTTGATGGCGTTTTTGGGGGCGTTGCGGGTATCGGAGCTGGTTGTGGGTTCTCGCACCGATGTTTCAGATAGGGCCCTGCGGGTGGGTGATGTTATGCTTGAGAAGGGGCAGGCGGACATTTGAATCCGCCGTTCTAAAACCAACCAAAAACTGAGGGGTTGCGTGATTACGCTGGGTCCCTGTGTTGAGGAGGAGTTGTGCCCGGTGTGGGCCTTGGCGCTATATCTGGAAATGCGGGGAATGGCTCAGGGCCTGCTATTCCACCATGAGGACTCCTCCCCTCTTTCCAAGTTTTAGTTTGGGGCAGTTACCACCCGGGCCCTAGAAAAGTTGGGACTCGGGGGTGCGAAGTTTGGCACTCACTCTTTTCGAATAGGCGCAGTGTCTACAGCCCTATCAATTCAGGCCCGGGATGACATCACGCTGATTAAGCGAAGATGGCCAGGCGTCCTCGTCTTGTGGTCGGCCATGTTGCCGCGCCGGGTGTGGCGGGCAGCTTGGGACCCAGAGGGCTTGGAGCGGGCCAGAAGGAAGGCCAATAGGGCCTTATGTATTGTCATGGAGGCGGGGCTCAGAGTTTACATGCCCCACCCAGCCATCAGGGCCAAGTGTACGGATTTGTACAGGCCTGATGACATTCACTTGTCGATAAAGGGCAACGAGGCCTTTTTGGCTGATTTGAGGCATGGGCTGGAACATGTTCTGTTTAGTGGGGGGTCAGTGGCCTAAGCAGAGGCTTGGCACTGTCCTTGGCGGTTTTACCGTTGGGAACATGTTCTTTTGGGGGCATTTGGTGAGCTCGCATGGCAACGCACCTTTGGGGGTGTAAGGCGTACCTGGGGGACCTAAGCTGCACGGCTCAAGGTTGGCTCCAGGGAGCCTGGTGATCCAGTCACTAGGGAGTGGTCCACAGCCCAGGCTGCATGGCTCGGGTGAGGGTGGAGCTCTGTAAGCTGGATCTAGTGCCTGGTCAGCCGGGTTTGAGCCATTGGGTCAGCTCACTCCCAGGGCCCGCGGCTCGCCCTGTTTCAGGTTCGGGAGGTGGTTTGTGCTTTGCCCCTGGCTCAACCTGGCCCCAGGTTTTCCCATTGCCATTAATTTAAATAAAGTGGCCCTTTATCCCATAACGTTGTCTGTCTCTTTATTCCGAATTGGGGGGGGGGGGCAATAGATTTTGTGTTCTTGATCTAAGTCTCTCTCTCTCTCGGCTTGGCTTCGCGAACGAAGATTTAAGAAGGGTGCAATAGTCCACGTCTGCTGCAGGCTCGCTGGTGGCTGACAAGACCAATGCGGGACAGGCAGGTCCGGCCACAGTGGCTGCAGGAAAAAGTCTGATTTAGGGTTGGTGCTATAGCAGTGCGATTCTTCCTCAATCTCCTTTTGTCCTCAAGACCAGCTATGCGTGCGTTCTCAAAAGAAGAGACAGCATGGTGGATGGTGTGCCTCCATGCTTTGCGATCTGAGGCTAGGTCAGACCACTGGTGATGGTTGATGCGACAGGTGCCAAGGGATTTCTTCAAGGAGTCTTCTTTGGTGCCCCTCTATTTCGATGGCCGGTGGAGAGTTCGCCATACAGGGCAATCTTGGGAAGGCGGTGGTTTTCCATCCTAGAAATATGCCCTGCCCAGCGCAGCTGCGCCTTCAACAGCAGTGCCTCGATGCTGGTAACCTCCGCCCGCTTGAGAACTTCAGTGTTGGTCACAAAGTCACTCCAGTGGATGTTGAGGATGGTGCGAAGGCAGCGCTGATGAAAGCGCTCAAGGAGTCGCAGGTGATGACGGTATAAAACCCACGATTCGGAGCCGTAGATGAGGGTTGTCATCACAACCGCTTTGTAAACATTGATCTTTGTGCCTTTTTTCAGATGCTTGTTGCTCCACACTCTTTTGTGCAGTCGGCCAAAGGCACGGTTTGCCTTTGCCAGCCTGTTGTCAATCTCCTTGTTGATCTTAGCATCTGAGGAGATGATGCACCCCAGGTAGCTGAACTGCTGGACTATCTTCAGAATTGATTCACCCACAGTGATGCAGGGAGGGTGATAATCTTCCTGGGGTGCAGGCTGGTGGAGAACTTCTGTCTTCTTCAGACTAACTTCTAGGCCGAATAGCTTGGCAGCCTCTGCAAAGCAGGACGTCATATGCTGCAGAGCTGATACCGAGTGGGAGACGAGTGCAGCATCATCAGCAAACAGTAGCTCTCGGATGAGTTTTTCCATTGTCTTGGAGTGGGCCTTTAGTCGCCTCAGGTTGAACAGGCTGCCATCGGTGCGATAGCGGATGTAGACACCATCGTCATCATCTAGATCTACTGCGGCTCTTTGAAGCATCATGCTAAAGAAGATCGTAAAGAGAGTTGGCGCGAGAACGCAGCCTTGCTTTATACCTGTGCCTATTGGGAAGGTCTCCGAGAGGTTGTTGCAGTGTCTGACTTGGCCTCGCTTGTCTTCGTGTAGCTGGATGATCATGCTGAGGTACCTTGGGGGACATCCTAAACGTTCCAAGATTTGCCACAGGCCTTTCCTGCTAACGGTATCGAAAGCTTTGGTAAGGTCGACAAAAGTCACATACAGAGCCTTGTTCTGTTCCCTGCATTTCTCTTGGAGCTGCCTGAGAACAAATACCATGTCGGTGGTGCTCCTGTTACCTCTGAAGCCGCACTGGCTCTCTGGGAGGAGTTCTTCTGCAATGGCGGGCACCAGTTCTGTTCAGGAGTATTCTGGCAAGGATTTTGCCTGCGATGGAGAGCAGGGTTATCCCCCGGTAGTTGGAGCAGTCTGACTTTTCCCCTTTGTTCTTGTATAGAGTGATGATGATTGCATCGCGAAAGTCCTGTGGTAATTTGCCTTGTTCCCAGCAGGTGACAAGTACTTTGTGAAGTGAGCTATGTAGTACTGTGCCCCCATGCTTCCAGATCTCTGGTGGAATTCCATCAACTCCTGCTGCCTTGCCACTTTTCAGTTGCTTGATGGCTTTAACAGTCTCTTCTAGAGTGGGGATCTCATCCAACTCTGTTTTCACTGGTTGAAGTGGGGTGAGGTGAATTGCTGAATCTTGAACTACGCGGTTGGCACTGAAGAGAACCTGAAAATACTCCGACCACCGGTTCAATATGGATGCCTTATCTGTGAGGAGCACTTGGCCGTCTGCACTACGCAAGGGACTCTGAGTCTGATATGATGGACCATATACTGCCTTCAGGGCTTCGTAGAACCCTCTTAAATCACCAGTGTCTGCACACAGCTGGGTTCTCTCAGCAAGCTTGGTCCACCACTCGTTCTGAATGTCTCGAAGCTTGCACTGGAGGTTGCTACATACAGCGCGAAAGGTTGCTTTTTTCCCAGGACAGGAGGGCTGAGCAAGATGTGCTTGGTAGGCAGATCTCTTTTTCGCCAGTAAATCTTGGATCTCTTGATTGTTCTCATCAAACCAGTCCTTGTTCTTCCTTGTGGAGAACCCGAGGACTTCTTCAGAGATCTGCAGGACGGTAGTTTTTAGGTGTTCCCAGAGTGCTTCTGGAGAAGGGTCTGTGGGGCAACTGGGGTCCTCAATTCTTGACTGGAGTTTTGCCTGGAAGGCAGCTTTAACTTCGGCTGACTGGAGACTGCCAACCTGAAACTTCCTCCGAGGGATACCTCCTCTCCTGGGTGTGGGTTTAAAGTGAAGACGGAGATTGCAGCGTACAAGACGATGATCCGTATGACATTCTGCACTTGGCATTACTCGGGTGTGTAAGACATCTCGAAGGTCTCTCTGGCGCACCAGAATGTAGTCGATAAGGTGCCAGTGCTTGGACCGTGGGTGCATCCAGGTTGTCTTCAGACTGTTCTTCTGCTGGAAGATAGTGTTGGTGATGGTGAGCTGGTGCTCCATGCAGAATTCTAGCAGGAGGCGCCCGTTGTCATTGCAGTTGCCAATGCCGTGTTTGCCAAGTACTCCTTTCCAGGCGTCCGAGTCTTTACCTACTCTGGCATTGAAGTCGCCAAGGATGATCACCTTGTCCTCTGTAGGGGTCTTCCGTACGAGGTTGTGTAGATCAGCATAGAACTTGTTCTTTTCTGCAGGATCTGCTTGAAGGGTTGGGGCATACACACTGAAGAGTGTTGCATGCTGCTTGTTTTGAAGTGGGAGGCACATGGACATGATGCGATCTGAGTGACCTGTTGGCAGGTTTTCGAGTTTGGAGGCAATGGAGTTCCTGACCATGAAGCCAACGCCAGAAAGGCGGCTCTCAGCCTTTGACTTACCTGACCAGTAGAGGGTATAGCCAGCACTGTGTTCTTGAAGACTACCTTCCTCAGGGAAACGGACCTCACTGAGAGATGCTATGTCGATATTCAACCTGAGAAGTTCGTGGGCAACTAGAGCAGAGCGTCGTTCAGGGTGACCACTGTCTACTGTGTGAAGCATGGTTCTGATGTTCCAACATGCAAGCTTTAGTCTTTGCACACTTTGTGAGGCAGGTGCATGCCTTTTCTTTGTTGTTATTTTTTGACCGCAAGTAAGGATGCCCGTTGACCGCGGCTAGCCAAGTGGGGTGGAGGAGACGAGCTTTGTTTAGGCCACCTTTTCTAGGGCCCTCTCTGTGTGGAGCAAGCAGTGCTGTCCCTAGATAAGGCTGCTTGGTCGTTCAGGGTGCTGCCGAAAAATGCTTTCGTCTCCGTGTTAGCATCAGGCGACCAATACCCTGAACCGCCTACATGCAGGATCGGGACTGCGGCTTCCAGTGGCACCTTCCACCTGCCGTTTCGCCCCTTGCCCATCTCTGCAGGACTTGATGCGTTGTGGGTTGTGCATGTGGATATGCCCTTCAGGCCTGCGCAGAGGAATTTTTTAGGTGAAGCCCAGTGTGCGCGGTACTGGCTCCACCCTTTCACCTGGGGGTCATCTGCCATGGCCCAGTAAGCCGGGACGCCGGCAGCGAGTCCTCCAGGTGGTAGGTGTTACATTAACGAGCTCTATCTGCCTGGGTTTGATGTTAGAGTTTTCCTTCTCTTAGGCTGGCAAGGTTGGTGGGCCCAGCCTGCCCATCGGTTATACCGCCGGACAATTCGGTCGCACCATGACGTAGCAAACTCTGTGAAAAACGGGGGGGACCAGCGAGAAGGTGTTGCTACGGATGCAGTAATGCAGGAGAGGCCATTGCAGTGACCATCTGCCAGGCATAGCCGGACAGTGACCACGCGGCATTCACTACACCGGGAGAGGAGAGGCTATGTATTGCGCATACACTTTCCCTGGGGGGGTAGAATACCCAGAGGGAGCCCACCCCCCACCCCCCCTGATCTAAGTACCCTCTAGGGAACATGTGGGGAGAGACGGTCCCTAAGGTAGGCAGGTCCTTGGCCATACAGGGCTTTAAAGGTAATAATCAGCACCTTGCAGCTAATCTAGTATACCACCAGCAGCAGTGCAGTGTCCGCAGTCCAGGCTGTATGTGCTCCCGCATGGAGAGCCCCAATAGCAGCCTGGCTGCTGTGTTCTGCACCAGCTGCAATTTCCAGATTTGGGACAGGGGCAGCCCCATGTAGAGGGCATTATGGTAGTCCAGCCTTGGGGTGACTGTAGCATAGATCACAATTGCCAGGTTGCCATGCTCGAGGAAGGGAACCAGCTGCCATACCTGCCTAAAATGGTAAAAGGCGGATTTGACAGTGGCTGCTATCTGGGCCTCCTTTGTTAGGGCAGGCTCCAGTAGCACCCCCAAACTTCTGACCCTTGGCGCCGTTGTAAGTTGCACACCGTCAAAAGCCTGTAGGGGGATTTCCTTGCCAGGACAACCGCGACTCAAGCAAAGGATCTCTGTCTTCATTGGATTCTGCTTCAGACGACTCAGCTTCAGCCATCCTGCCATGGCTTGCAACGCCAAATTTTCTGGGATACAGTCAGACCGGCCATCCATCAGTAAATATACCTGGGTGATTCTGGTTTTTTATTTTGCACTGTACCTATTGCAATCTGCATAATGTAAATAATAAATTAAATAATAGTCCTGTCCTTTAATAGTCCTGTCTATTTTCCTTCACTTTTAAAAAGCATAATAAATAATTATTATTCTATTCATGGTATCAGAAAGCCAAGTGATTTGTTTTCTAAGGATTTTTGGTTTGGACCAGGGTCATGGGGGCAGATGGAATCTTTGGGGACTCATGGGGGCTCTTGGCAGCTGTATTAATAGGTATTTTAAATTTTTGTTACAACATTCTTGAAAACACAGAATACAATAGGTTAGGGTTTGTAATAGCATATATAACTATAATGAATGATTATTTACATGTGAATTCTTTTCCCTGTCATATGTTTCCAAGTGGGCAGCCATGTTGGTCTGAAGCAACAGAACAAAGTAGGAGTCCAGTGGCACCTTTATTCAGAATGTCAGCTTTCATATGCATGCAGACTTCATCATGCCACTATTTGAATCCTAATCTGTTAACTGAGACCCATTTCGCACTCACCCTAAAAACCAGTTTGTTTGCTGTGCTTAAACGCCAATCTTTGCTGCAGCCCCGGGCAGGTAGTGGGAAATCAGAAGGACATCGTGCTGAGAAGAGGAACGTGAGAGCTGCGTAGGGTGAGTGTGAAATCGGCCTGAGTGTTTTGTCACTGATTTCTATATACAGGACTGCACAGAGTACGGGAGTTTGTAATAAGGAACAGCACATCATATAGCAGTCATTAACCCAGATAGATCATAACAGCAGCAATTTAGAATAAAGCTATCTTATATAAGCTATCATAAAACCATGTGGTGTAGTGATTAGATTTCTATATAGCCAAGGAGCCATGTTCAGTCTAAGTTGAGTTGTTGTTGTTCAGTTGCACAGTCTATTCCAACTCTTTGCGACCCCATGGACCAAATCACACCAGGCCCTCCTGTCTTCCACCATCCTCTGAAGTCTGCTCTAATTTGGGCTAGTTACATCAGTAATGCTGTCCAGCCATCTCATCTGTTTCCGTCCCTTTCTTCTTTTGCTTTCTGTCTTTCCCAGCATCAGGATCTTCTCCAGTGAGTGCTCCCTTTTCATTTGGTGGCCAAAGTATTTGAGCTTCAGCTTCATCATCTGACTTTCCAAGGAACAGTCTGAGTTGATTTCCCTTAGGACTGACTGATTTGATCTTCTTGCAGTCCAAAAGACTCTCAAGATTCTTCTCCTACTTCCTACTTTCACTTTACTTCTTTCCTCCAGCAACACAGTTCAAAAGCATCTATTCTTCTGCACTCGGCCTTCCTTATGGTCCAGCTCTCACAAAGCCATTCATTACTACTGGGAATACCATCGCTTTGACTATACAGATTTTTGTTGGCAGGGTGATGTCTCTACCTTTTATTATACTGCCTAGGTTCACCATAGATGTCCTCCCAAGGAGCAAACATATTTTAATTTCATGGCTACAGTCACCATCTGCAGTGAAGTCTGTCACTACTTCCACATCTTCCCCTTCTATTTGCCAAGGAGTGATGGGGCCGGATGCCATGATCTCAGTTTTTTTGATGTTGCGTTTCAAGCCTACTTTTGTGCTCTCCTTTTTCACCCTCAACAAGAGATTCTTTAGGTCCTCCTCACTTTCTGCCATTAGAGTGGTGTCATCTGCATATCTGAGGCTGTTGATGTCTTAATTCTGGCTTGTACTTCATCCAGGCCAGCATTCTGCATGATGTTCTCTGCATATAAATTAAATAAGCAGGGTGACAATATACATCCTTGTCAAACTCTTTTTCGTTTTCTAAACTAATCAGTTGTTCCATATCCTGTTCTGACAGTTGCTTCTTGACCCTTATACAGGTTTCACAGGAGACATGTGAGGTGGTCTGGCACTCCCATCTCTTTAAGGACTTGCGACCGTTTGTTGTGATCCAAACAATCAAAGGCTTTAGCGTAGTCAATGAAGCAGAAATAAACATTTTTCTGGTATTCCCATGCTTTCTCCATAATCCAGCAAACGTTAGCTATTTGATCTCTAGTTCCTCTACCTCTTTCAAACCCAGCTTGAACTTCCAGTAGTTCCTGATCTACATATTGCTGAAGCCTAGCTTGTAGGATCTTTAACATGACCTTGCTGACATGTGAAATGAGTGCAATGGTGCGATAGTTTGAACATTCTTTGGCATTACCCTTCTTTGAGATTGGGATATAAACTGACCTTTTCTAATCCTGTGGCCCCTGTTGCGTTTTCCAAATTTGTTGACATAATGTGTGCATCACTTTAACAGCATCATCTTTTAGGACTTTGAATAGCTCAACTGGGATACCGTCATCTCCTCTTGCTTTGTTGTTAGTAATGCTTTCTAAGGCCCATTTGACTTCACATTCCAGGATGTCTGGCTCAAGATCAGCTATTTCACTGTCATGGTTCTCAAGTACATTGAGATCCTTCTTATATAATTCTGTGTATTCTTGCCACCTCTTCCTGATCTCTTCGGCTTCTGTTAGGTCCCTACCGTTTTTGTCCTTTATCATGGCCATCTTTGCACAAAACGTTCCCTTAATTTCTCCAATTTTCTTGAAGAGATCTCTTGTGCTTCCCATTCTGTTATTTTCCTCTATTGCTTTGCATTGTTCCTTCAGGAAGGCCTCCTTATCTCTCCTTGCTGTTCTCTGGAAATCTGCATTCAGTTGAGTGAATCTTTGCCTTTTACTTTACTTCTTTCCTCATGTATTCCTAAAGCCTCATCAGACAGCCACTTTGCTTTCTTGCATTGCTTTTTCTTTGGGATGGTGCTCATTGCTGCCTTCTGTACAATGTCATGAACCTCCATCCATAGTTCTTCATGCACTCTGTCTATCAGCTCTATTTCCTTAAGCTTATTTTTCACCTCCACTGTATATTCATAAGGGATGTGATCAAGGTTAAACCTAAATGGCCTGATGGCTTCCCCAGTTTTCTTCAGTTTAAGGCTGAATTTTGCAATGAGTAGCTCATGATGTGAGCTGCAGTCAGCTCCAGGTCTTGTTTTTGCTGACTGTAAGGAGCTTCTCCATCTTTGACTGCAGAGTATATAATCAATCTGATTTCTGTGTTGCCCATCAGGTAATGTCCATGTGTAGAATCGCCTTTTAGGTTGTTGGAAGAGGGTGTTCGCTATGACCAGCTTGTTCTCTTGACAAAACTCTATTAGCCTTTGCCCGGCTTCATTTTGTTCTCCAAGGCCAAAATTGTCAGTTGTTCTGGTTACCTTTTGACTTCCTACTTTGGCATTCCAGTCCCTATGATGAGGAGGACATCTTTTTTTGGTATTAGTTCTAGACGGTGTTTTCAAGCTTCATAGAATTGGACCACTTCAGCTTCTTCTGTGTCAGTGGTTGGGGCATAGATTTGGATATTGAATGGTTTGCCTTGGATATGGACTGAGATCATTCTGTCATTTAGTTGAGTTAGTATTAAATAACTCACAGGGTTTTAGCCTCCAGCTCACACATTTTCATCTTAGCTCAAGAAGGATGGCCCCAAAGCAAACTAATGTATTCAGTAGCTCACAACTTTAATGCCAGTAGCTCACAAAATAGAATTTTTGCTCACAAGACTCCACAGCTTAGAGGGAGTATTGCCAGGGAGTTCAGGATTCAGTTCCCCACTTTGCCATGAAGTTCACTGGGTAAGCCTGGGTCAAACATTCCCTCTCAGCTTACTTTACAGGGCTGCTAAGGGGATCAAAGAGGAGTAGATACTATTTATAGATATCTGAGCTCCTTGGAAAAAGCATGGATTAAACCACTTAACCATTAAGTAATATTTAGCATGTGCATGATTTCACTGTTCAAAATACATCATGCATTATCACAATTATTACACTATCGGGGGGGGAAGGGTGGGCTCCCTCTTGGGTATCCTGCCCCCCCAGGGAAAGTGTATGCGCAATACATAGCCTCTCCTTCCCGGTGTAGTGAACGCCGCGTGGTCACTGTCCGGCTATGCCTGGCAGATGGTCACTGCAATGGCCTCTCCTGCATTACTGCATCCGTGGCAACACCTTCTCGCTGGTCCCCCCCGTTTCTCACAGAGTTTGCCACGTCATGGTGCAACCGAATGTCCGGCGGTATAACCGGATGGGCAGGCTGGGCTCACCAACCTCGTCAGCCAAGAGAAGGAAAACTCTAACATCAAACCCGGGCAGATAGAGCTCGTTAATGTAACACCTACCACCTGGAGGACTCGCTGCCGGCGTCCCAGCTTACTGGGCCATGGCAGATGACCCCAAGGTGAAAGGGTGGAGCCAGTACTGTGCACACTGTGCCTCACCTAAAAATTCCTCTGCGCAGGCCTGAAGGGCATATCCACATCCACAACCCACAACACACCAAGTCCTGCAGCGATGGGCAAGGGGCGAAGATGCCACTGGAAGCCGCAGTCCCGATCCTGCATGTAGGCGGTTCAGGGTATTGGTCGCCTGATGCTGACCCGGAGACGAAAGAATCTTTCGGCAGCACCCTGAATGACCAAGCAGCCTTATCTAGGGACAGCACTGCTTGCTCCACACGGAGAGGGGTCTAGAAACGGTGGCCTAAACAAAGCTCGTCTCCTCCACCCCAGTTGGCTAGCCATGGTCAACGGGCATCCCTACTTGCGGTCAAAAAATAACAACAAAGAAAAGGCATACACCTGCCTCACAAAGTGTGCAAAGACTTAAGCTTGCGTGTTGGAACATCAGAACCATGCTTGACGCAGTAGACAGTGGTCGCCCTGAACGACGCTCTGCTCTAGTTGCCCACGAACTTCTCAGGTTGAATATTGACATAGCAGCTCTCAGTGAGGTCCGTTTCCCTGAGGAAGGTAGCCTTCAAGAACACGGTGCTGGCTATACCCTCTACTGGTCGGGTAAGTCAAAGGCTGAGAGCCGCCTTTCTGGCGTTGGCTTCATGGTCAGGAACTCCATTGCCTGCAAACTCAAAAACCTGCCAACAGGTCACTCAGATCGCATCATGTCCATGTGCCTCCCACTTCAAAACAAGCAGCATGCAACACTCTTCAGTGTGTATGCCCCAACTCTTCAAGCAGATCCTGCAGAAAAGAACAAGTTCTATGCTGATCTACGCAACCTCGTACGGAAGACCCCTACAGAGGACAAGGTGATCATCCTTGGCGACTTCAATGCCAGAGTAGGTAAAGACTCGGAAGCCTGGAAAGGAGTACTTGGCAAACACGGCATTGGCAACTGCAATGATAACGGGCGCCTCCTGCTGGAATTCTGCACGGAGCACCAGCTTACCATCACCAACACTATCTTTCAGCAGAAGAACAGCCTGAAGACAACCTGGATGCACCCACGGTCCAAGCACTGGCACCTTATCGACTACATTCTGGTGCGCCAGAGAGACCTTCGAGATGTCTTACACACCCGAGTAATGCCAAGTGCGGAATGTCATACGGATCATCGTCTTGTACGCTGCAATCTCCGTCTTCACTTTAAACCCACACCCAGGAGAGGAGGTATCCCTCGGAGGAAGCTTCAGGTTGGCAGCCTTCAGTCAGCTGAAGTTAAAGCTGCCTTCCAGGCAAAACTCCAGTCAAGAATTGAGGACCCCAGTTGCCCCAAAGACCCTTCTCCAGAAGCACTCTGGGAACACTTAAAAACTACCATCCTGTTGACCTCTGAAGAAGTCCTCGGGTTCTCCACAAGGAAAAACAAGGACTGGTTTGACGAGAACAATCAAGAGATCCAAGAATTACTAGCGAAAAAAAGATCTGCCTACCAAGCACATCTTGCTCAGCCCTCCTGTCCCGGGAAAAAAGCAATCTTTCACGCTGCATGTAGCAACCTCCAGCGCAAGCTTCGAGACATTCAGAACGAGTGGTGGACCAAGCTTGCAGAGAGAACCCAGCTGTGTGCAGACACTGGTGATTTAAGAGGGTTCTACGAAGCCCTGAAGGCAGTATATGGCCCATCATATCAGGCTCTGAGTCCTTTGCGTAGTGCAGACGGCCAAGTGCTCCTCACAGACAAGGCATCCATACTGAACCGGTGGTCGGAGTATTTTCAGGCTCTCTTCAGTGCCAACCGCGTAGTTCAAGATTCAGCAATCCACCTCACCCCACTTCAACCAGTGAAAACAGAGTTGGATGAGATCCCCACCCTAGAAGAGACTGTTAAAGCCATCAAGCAACTGAAAAGTGGCAAGGCAGCGGGAGTTGATGGAATCCCACCAGAGATCTGGAAGCATGGGGGCACAGTACTACATAGCACACTTCACAAAGTACTTGTCACCTGCTGGGAACAAGGCAAACTACCACAGGACTTTCGCGATGCAATCATCATCACTCTATACAAGAACAAAGGAGAAAAGTCAGACTGCTCCAACTACCGGGGGATAACCCTGCTCTCCATCGCAGGCAAAATCCTTGCCAGAATACTTCTGAACAGACTGGTGCCCACCATTGCAGAAGAACTCCTCCCAGAGAGTCAGTGCGGCTTCAGAGCTAACAGGAGCACCACCGACATGGTATTTGTTCTCAGGCAGCTCCAAGAGAAATGCAGGGAACAGAACAAGGGTCTATATGTGACTTTTGTCGACCTTACCAAAGCTTTCGATACCGTTAGCAGGAAAGGCCTGTGGCAAATCTTGGAACGTTTAGGATGTCCCCCGAGATTCCTCAGCATGATCATCCAGCTACATGAAGACCAGCGAGGCCAAGTCAGACACTGCAACGACCTCTCGGAGCCCTTCCCAATAGGCACAGGTGTAAAGCAAGGCTGCGTTCTCGCGCCAACTCTCTTTACGATCTTCTTTAGCATGATGCTTCAAAGAGCCGCAGTAGATCTAGATGATGACGATGGTGTCTACATCCGCTATCGCACTGATGGCAGCCTGTTCAACCTGAGGCGACTAAAGGCTCACTCCAAGACAATGGAAAAACTCATCCGAGAGCTACTGTTTGCTGATGATGCTGCACTCGTCTCCCACTCGGTATCAGCTCTGCAGCATATGACGTCCTGCTTTGCAGAGGCTGCCAAGCTATTCGGCCTAGAAGTTAGTCTGAAGAAGACAGAAGTTCTCCACCAGCCTGCACCCCAGGAAGATTATCACCCTCCCTGCATCACTGTGGGTGAATCAGTACTGAAGACAGTCCAGCAGTTCAGCTACCTGGGGTGCATCATCTCCTCAGATGCCAAGATTGACAAGGAGATCGACAACAGGCTGGCAAAGGCAAACCATGCCTTTGGCCGACTGCACAAAAGAGTGTGGAGCAACAAGCATCTGAAAAAAGGCACAAAGATCAATGTTTACAAAGCGGTTGTGTTGACAACCCTCATCTACGGCTCCGAATCGTGGGTTTTATACCGTCATCACCTGTGACTCCTTGAGCACTTTCATCAGCGCTGCCTTCGCACCATCCTCAACATCCACTGGAGTGACTTTGTGACCAACACTGAAGTCCTCAAGAGGGCGGAGGTTACAAGCATCGAAGCACTGCTGTTGAAGGCGCAGCTGCGCTGGGCAGGGCATATTTCTAGGATGGAAAACCACCGCCTTCCCAAGATTGCTCTGTATGGCGAACTTTCCACCGGCCATCGAAATAGAGGGGCACCAAAGAAGAGGTACAAGGACTCCCTGAAGAAATCCCTTGGCACCTGTCGCATCAACCATCACCAGTGGTCTGACCTAGCCTCAGATCGCAAAGCATGGAGGCACACCATCCACCAGGCTGTCTCTTCCTTTGAGAACGCACGCATAGCTGGTCTTGAGGACAAAAGGAGGTTGAGGAAGAATCGCACTGCTACAGCACCAACCCCAAATCAGAGTTTTCCCTGCAGCCACTGTGGCCGGATCTGCCTGTCCCGCATTGGTCTTGTCAGCCACCAGCGAGCCTGCAGCAGACGTGGACTACTGCACCCTTCTTAAATCTTCGTTCGTGAAGTCAAGCCGAGAGAGCGAGAGAGAGACACTATCAGAGCTGCAGATAACTTGCATTTAAGTAGGGGTGAGCATGAACCAGGAAAATGTGGTTTATGTAATGTCATGATTCATAACCAAACCATAAACTGACCAAAAAGTTTATTTATTAACCACAGTGGTTTCTAGCTCTGCAAACCCTGTTGAAAGGGACCATAGTCCTTTTAAATGGGGTTTGCAGAAAACAAAAAAATGGCTAAGTATAGAAATGAGAGAGACAAAATATGGATTCTGATGCCTCTATGCAATGGGAAACAAGCAAGAGGAATTTGAAGCCCTAATACAGGAAGGGGACTGTGACCAACAGGGATTACTGAAACTTGGTGGGATGACACTTACAATTGGAATATTAGGATTGAAGAATGCAACTTATTTAAAAGGGACAGACAAAAAAGGAAGGGTGGAGGAATCACATTATATGTAAAGGAGATGTACACTTGTGAGGAAATACGTGAATCTCAGCATGGAAGTTCAGTTGAGAGTCTCTCGGTAAAAATAAAAGGAGTAAGAAAGAATAGTGATATTTCTAAGGTTCTGCCAGTTATCGACTCAACAAACCCGTGCTCATGAAAACACGCTTAGAATTTATTGAAAGTCAGATAATGGCAGTGACTCTTCACTCAGAGAGCCATTGCAGGAATAATGCAATTAGCATAATTGATTACAGTTATAGGAAACAAAAGTGTAGGCAAATTCATGTCTCCACCCCTCTGTCAGATCTTTCCCAAAGAGATCATTTCCCAGAGGTGCAAGACACTACATCCCCATGGGCCTCAAACCTTCAAGGCCATTAGCTGCATTCCCAGGCAAGAATGTGCCCATTGCTATGGAAGCAAGATAAGCAATTTAACGGTAACATCAAAAAGGCGCAAAGTAAAAGGCATCTGTCACCCCCCACACACACACACACCTCCCGCACACTATTAGGCATTAGAATACATGGTTCACAGGTCAGCAATGAAGAAACAAACATAGTTAGCAGGAAAGGAAACATGGCAGGTCTAACCTGACAATATTATGGTGAGGGTCTAATATAGACCACCAGGCGAGGCAGAGGACTTGGATGAGGCACTCCTAGAAAAGATTACAAAGTTCTCAAAGAGATGGGACACAGTGATCATGGGAGATTTCAGTTATCCAGACATCTGTTGAAAGTCCAACTGTGCTAAAAATGAAAGGTCAAATAAAATCCTGGCTTGGCTTGCTGACAATTTTGTTTTCCAGAAAGTGGAGAAGGAAACAAGGGGATCTGCTATTTTGGACTTGTTTCTCATAAACAAGGAAGAATTGGTTGATGAGGTGGAAATTGTGGGCTCCCTGGGAGGTAGTGACCTTGTGATTTTGGAATTTTGGAAGGGAAAAGCTATACATAGTCAGACATAGAGGTTGGACTTCAGGAAAGCAAATTTTGACAAACATAAAGTTATACTGGGTAAAATCAGATGCTCAGAAATACTTAAGGAAAAGGGAGTTCCAGAGGAGTGAAATATTGAAGGCACAATCACAAATGATTCCTATGAGTCAGTCAAAAGCAAGCTGAGAGTCCAGGGTCCAGTCTAGTTTGCTCTCCCCATCCCTCGCTGAGCCTCAGGGCCTTTCCCCTTCAAGTTCAATAAATCAGTGAGGGACAGGGCCACGTAAGTGAAGTTCTTGATGAACGACCTGTAAAAGTTCGAAAAGCCTAAGAAGGCCTGGATTTGGTCACTGTCACATATATTTTTCTATGCAATCTCTGTAGATATTTGTTTTCTCTGCTAATTAACTTCCCTCAGCTATCAGAAGAAATGCTTGCATGGGTTTTATAGACAAAGTGGATTTTACTAGGATAAATAGATCACAGATTTAGATGCCTTAATCTTTTATTCTTTGCTTTCTGTGCCTTTAAACCCTTCTTGTTGTTGTTGTTGTAGGCATCCTTTGTGCTTTAGGTGGATAGCTGATTTATTTCATTTCAGATCTCATAACTCATCTATGCCATATCCATAAGCTGTGTACGAGTTAAAATTTTCACCCAGCACTCTGTTGCATTATGTATAACTCACCCCCTGCAATAGACAACATGCACCACTAGTTTAACCCTTAAGTCTTCTCCGTGGTACATCATGAACAGCCACCCATATTTTGCAAATGAAAACAGGGACATTCTTGTCCCTTCATAAGTTACCATGTATGTTTTCATGTGGAGACAAAACTGATGACCTCCAGGAACACCTTGTCCAACTCAACTGCTCAATTGGGTTGCTTGAAGGACCATCTTTACCAGCTATGAGCTGAGATCAAATCAACCCTACTGTGCATACCTTCAATGGGAGAGTTTATAGCCAGAAAAAAAATTAAAGCAGTTGTGTCCATGCAAATTATAAAGAAGGTGAACATTATGTGCACTGGAGTGTGCTAGGTATGCTCATGAGCAGGATACACTGGCAGTCACTTCAACAGGTGATATCTCAGACCCCAACACATCAAATAAACAAAGGCGTGCCTTGATTATATCTCAGAATCTATATATCCCATATCATGTTTTGTATTTGTGTGCACCTGTGTGTGTGCACCTGGAAGCCATGGCAACCTGTTTTACTTGGACCTGGAGAATATTCAGAGAGGTGGAGGATATTCAGAGAAATGGCTTTTGTTTTCCTGTTTTTACCATCTGGGAACGTTGGGGGTGACACTTTGGGATGTCATGTCCTGTGATGTCACTTCCAGGTCAAAAGTCTCCTGATGTCACCTCCTAGCCTCCACCCCTTCTGATGATGGTATATCCTGCACCAAACCCCAACCCTCCGAGTGATGTCACTTTCTGGACATTCCCCTGGACTTACCTCCAGAGTCACTTTGTGGCTCTCAAGCATCTGACAGTCTGTGTGGCTCTTACATGAAATGAGTTTGACCACCCCTGCCTTAGAGCTTCCAGAGTTGTGGAGTGTCGTTCTTATTCCATGTGGATGTGTTGCTCGCTCTGCTACACTCTCTCCCACCCTTTGCTATCTGTACAGAACGGGAACTTCCTGGGAAATCTCATGGCACTTGTGGTTGTCTTGTGGCATTTGAGATCGTGGCATTCTGATATTGCAAAAGGGGTAAAATACATTGGGACTTTGGAGAGGGATGTAAACAGACTTTCAAAAGGGGAATCTTGCTTGGACTGGGATCCTTTTCTGCCTGATTCCTTTGGCATGTCCACTTAGTGACAGAATGGCAGCCTGACTGATAAATGAGTTGCAATGGATATTTGAGAGAGCTTGGATCATTCAGGCAGTGATCAAGTCTTGCTAAAGCCTCAAAGAGTCAGAAAGGGGGTATTGTATGTGTGAACCAGCCCAATGTTGTATGTACACAAAGAAATTCCATTGAGCAGTGTGGAGAAACACCATTTTAGGCTATGGTTATCTGGGAATTGGCAGGAAGAGGCCATCAAACTGGAGTCAGGCTTTGGCCTAGTCTCTTCCTCCTCCCCCCCCCCCCCCGCTTCCAATTTGGAAGCAGCAATTCTGAGGAGGCCTCCTAGAGAGATAGGGAGTCTTTTAGGGTGGTCTCCCAGAAGGCTGCAGGAGGAAAAACCAGTTCTTGCGTGGGAACTGGGTTTTATATTGAAGATTTTGGTCAGGAAGCCAGGAGTTTTGATTTGAGTCTTGCTTGCAACAATCCAAGCGAAGTGTCTGCCCTGCAGGTCATCTAGTGAGGGAAAGTAGTGTAATAGGGAGAGAAGGAGCATTTTTCCTTCCTACTATGATTTGTTGCTTCTGTTAATTTTTTTTTTAAAAAGTCTGTAAATAGTCGTATGTTTTAAATAAATGTTTTGTCTGTTTAAAAGGTAGTCCCTCTGTACCACAGAGTTTCCCCAACTGCCTTAGACCAGGGGTGGCCAACGGTAACTCTCCAGATGTTTTTTGCATGCAACTCCCATCAGCCCCAGCCAGCATCGCCAATGGCTGGGGCTGATGGGAGTTGTAGGCAAAAAGCATCTGGAGAGCTATCGTTGGCCACCCCTGTCTTAGACCATGCTACTGTAAGACGGGAGTCCAGGGAAGGGGGAAGGCATGTAGTTGGCAAGGATGCCAATCCTTCGGGGTATCCCAAAGAACGACTTTGGTTTCTGTGATAACCAGGTGCTGGATTGGCAGAGGACCTTGAGGCCAGACCTCAGAATTGGCAAGTAAGGGGATTGGGAATCCTGTTCTTTTCAGTCAGGAACCTCTAAATTGAGCAGGTGGTGGCAGCGCACCCAAGTGGCAGAAGGAAGATTAGCTCCCTCCAGGAGTTGGTCACCCAAAAGGGAGTTGATGGGACTGGGTCTGAAGGCTGAATCGGATTGGTTCCGTCACAGGCAACAACACCCACTGTGGTTTGAAAACAATGGTCAGCTAGTGTGTATGGATTTTAAAAAGTTTAAGCCCTAGAGACAGGTTAATACAGCTGATAAGCCCTAACTCACTGGCACCAGCATTCTCTGAGCCATTATGGATATTCTAAAGAAGTGGAGAGAGAAATGCATTTCACTTCCAAAGTGAATTAGGGAAGCAAATATCCAGCCTTGTGTTCCCCATTGTGAGAAAACACATCTTTTCCACAGAGAGGGAATGTGTGTAGGAAGAGAAAGAGGAGCTTGTGCTTTCTGACATTTCACTTTTAGAGAATATCTAAAGTGGTTCTTCGTCTGTATAATAATAACAATAATACTTTTTATTTATATCCCGCCCTCCCCGCCAAAGCAGGCTCAGGGCGGCTATAGAGATGCCCCTGTCTGGTACCAGCTTTAGCAGCTGCATAGTGCTTCCTGCTATAGCGAATTCAGTGTCTTACTACAAAGGTGCTGTGGAGTCCAGGAACCTGCTGCTCAGACAAATTATTGGAATGTAAAGTTAGGGGAGAGAAAGATGTGCTGAAGCAAAGAGGAAGCTGAAGGGAACAAGTAAAGCCCTGCAAACTCCCTGCAGCAATAGCTGCTATTAACCTCACCCTTGGAACAAGACTGAACAAATGAGCCTCCAGCAATATCCTTTCTTCTTGCTGAGCAAGATTGATTGAAAAACAAATTGGTGCAAATAAAGCATGTAATTAGATTAAAGCTTCTCACTTGAGGCTGCCAGGATGGAAATCAACACTTGGGCAAGCTTCTGTGGCAGCTGAGGCAGTATTAATAAACCTGTCCATGGCCCTTCTTTGTCCATGCAATCTTACATCCCAAGAGAATGCACCCTCGGCCAGCACATCATTATAAACATTCATGTTTCCTTCCTGCTCACATACTGTCAAATCATACTTCATGAGGCTGTACTCATGAACAGCAGACTGCTGGGCATTCTGCTCAATTATTGGTTACAGCTGTCCTAAAAGATACAGACTTGTAAACAACTCCAGTCTGCTGATTAACTACATGAATAGGAAACCATCTGTCCTCAACAACTGCAACATAACTCACTATTAATTACCAGGATTTCTTTATCTGAACAAATAGAGAAGATTATCTATTATGTCTAATGTTCATGCTTTATCTGTCAGTGGGGGGGATTCTAGGAGCAAAATGAAAATGTCTAGTTGAATTTAAAACAAAAAGCTGTAGAACTGTAAAAGATCCATAAACCATGAAACCCTGCAGTCTGGATTCCCAGAATCATACCAAGATAACGACTGGCCAGGGGTTCAGATCACCCTAAGTGGGACTAGAATAAATGTGTAGCTTCCCCAAGAGAGGTGTTTCCCTGACAGCCTTACTTGTGCAAGAAGTTAACCTGTGAGAAGGAATAACAAAGCCCCTGTCTTGTCCAAGGATGGACACAAAGGTAACACATGGCCTGAGAGGTAAACTAGGTGATTTGGCTGAACACTCACACAGAACTAAAATTTCAATCCACTTCAGCAACCATTTGCAGGTGGATTTTGCCATTCTATACAGTAAAATCTAGTTGTAAAGTGCATTGGCACTGGATTGAAAGTGGTTTTTTTTTAATTGTATGTGGAAGTGTTGAGTCGGGGGAAGCAAACCAATCTTGGACTGTTCTAAGATTACTAGGGATCTCCAGGATCTATACAAATAGGCCAAAAAGTAACTGGCTGCATTTTAGAATGGCAATGGTCAAAATTTAATGAACAAAAACACACAGGAAAGTTTTTGTAGTCTGTCTATGAGCTGTATCCCCTTGCAATTACCTCTTCTCTATTGGCTGGATGTCAGGATGGTCTCTTGCCATGTGCTCCCAGTTTCCAGTATTATTGTTTTTGCTCATTAATCACATGTTATGTATTTTGGTATTATTATTATCTATATTATATTCATATATGATGATTGTTCACTATACTTATATAATATTCTAAAGACCACATTTTACCAACTTGTCAACAAGTTTCCTATGAGAAGAAAAAAATGGAAGAAGCCTAAAGAAGCCAAGGTGGCTCAATAAACAGCTCTCTAAAGACTTGAGAAATTTTTTTTAAAAGACTTCTTTAGGAATTGGAAGGAGAACCTTATAACCAAGGATGAATATAAATAAATCATCAGTGCTTGTAGAGAAAATTTTAGGAAAGCTAGAGCTCAGTATGAGCTTAGCCTAGCCAAAGATGCTAAAAGCAACAAAAAAGGGATTTTTTCTTATGTTTAGAGTAAGAAAAAGAGCAAGGACATGGTAGGCCCACTGTGAGGGCAGGAAAGTTAAATTTTATTTATTTATTTATTTATTTGATTTATATCCCGCCCTCCCCACCAAGGCAGGCTCAGGGTGGCTCACAGATTAGAGTTCACACAGTCACATTTGTATGATCAAATAAAATGAAACAACAATAAAAACATAAAAACAATTTCTAAAAACATCTACTTGTGCTGGTGCCATGGTTTCAGAGAGTGATCTGAATGGTGGTTAACCATTCTAAGAGGTCCTAGGATCACGATAGCATGGAGAGGTAGACTGTTGGTGATGTTTTTTTGAGCCAATTCTGCTGCTGCAGATGTCATTAGGAAAATACATGACAGAAGAGTGCCATTTTGCAGGCTCTGTGGAACTGTGGAAGCTCTCGCAGGGCCCTGATGTCTTCCAGCAGCTCATTCTACCAGCTAGGGGCAGCAACGGAAAAGGCCCTGGCTCTCATTGATTTGAGCCTCACTTCTCCGATGCTGGTTTTTGAGACCCAGACCAAAGTGCTTGCTGGGGCATATGCAGGGAAAGGTGGTCGCTAAGGTATGCAGGACCCTGGCCATGTAGGGCTTTAAAGGTAATAACCAGCACCTTGAAATGACTCCGGTACACTATAGGTAACCAGTGCAGCGCTTTCAGCACAGGCTGAATGTGCTCCTGTAAAGGAACTCCCATTAACAGCCTGGCTGCAGCATTCTGCACTAGCTGGAGTCACTGGATTTTGGACTAGGGCAGCCCCATGTAGAGGGTATTACAGTAATCCAGTCTTGAGGGGATCGTAGCATTGATCACTGTTGCCAAGTCATCGCGTTCGAGGAAGGGGACCAACTGGCTTGCCATCTGCAGATGGTAAAAAGCTGACTTGGCAGTGGCAGCTACTTGAGCTTCCATTGTTAAAGAGGAATCAAAAAGCATCCCTAAGCTTTTAACCTTGGGCGCCAGCATGAGCTGCGCTCCACTGAAGGTCAGTAAGTGGACCTCTGGTCCCGAACCATGACAGCTCAGGTACAGTACCTCTGTCTTCATCAGATTTAATTTCAGTCTACTCGGCCTGAGCCACCCCGCCACAGCTTGCAATGCTATGAACAGATCTTCCAGGGTAGAGTCAGACTGGCCACCCATCAGCAGATAGAGCTGGGTGTCATCAGCATACTGGTGACAACCCAGTCCATACCTCTGGGCAATCTGGACAAGGGGGTGCATGTAGATGTTGAATAACATCGGACAAAGAACTGCTCCTGTGGCACACCACAGATAAGTGGGTGTTGTCTGGACAGTTCATATCCTAGCGCTACCCTCTGTCCTCAACTCTGGAGAAAGGAGGAAAGCCACTTCAAGGCCAACCCCTGAATCCCAGCATCGGCGAGGAAACAGGTCAGTAGCTGATGGTCGACCACATTGAACGCCGCTGACAGGTCTAGCAACATCAGCACTGCTGAGTCACCTCTATTCAGTTGCCTCTGGAGGTCATCTGTGACCTCCAGAAATTGTAATGAAGAGAGGGCAAAACTGCTCAATCCCTACTTTTCCTCAGTCTTCTAGAGGGAAATAGGGCTCAACATGGCAAAAACAGAACATATAATGGCAAAAACAGAACATATGTATGAAGTTCCAACCTAGGATCAGCATAGGGATAGTACATAAACACCTAGTTTCTTTAAATAAAACTAAGTCCTCAGGGTCAGATGAACTGCATCCAAGGGTACTAAAAGAGCTTGCAGATGTAATTTCAGAGCCTCTGGCTATTATTTTTGGAGAACAGGAGAGGTGCCGGAAGATTGGAGGAGGGCGAATGTTGTCCCCATCTTTAAGAAGGGGGGAAAGGAGGATCCGGGTAACTACCGACCTGTAAACTTGATGTCTATACCTGGAAAAGTTTTAGAAGAAATCATCAGTCAGTGGGTTTCTCAAGAGCAAGTCATGTCAGACTAACCTGATCTCTCTTTTTTTTTTTTTAGAAAGTGACTACCTTGCTGAACATAAGAACATAAAAGAAGCCATTTTGGATCAGACCAATGCAACACTGTGTCACACAGTGGCCAATATATGTGTGTGTGTGTGTGTATATACTGTGGCTAATAGCCACTGATGGACCTCTGCTCCATATTTTTATCCAATCCCCTCTTAAAGTTAGCTATGCTTATAGCCCCCATGAGTTCTTCTATTGTTGGATCAGGGGTGTAACGGTCCGTCGCCTTGTGACCGAGATTTAGGCGGGCCGTTAAGATGGTGGCCAAAACAATAACAAAAAACCAGGCCCAAAACAGGGTCCTGGGGGTAGAACTGCCACCAGACTGAGTACTTTCACACACTGAGGCCCCCAGTCAAACCTCAGGATTTTTAAATCCTAAACCAGGGAAAGCCAAACCACAGCTATGTGGCCAGGAGTTCCCCAGAACAAAATACTTTTTTTTCTGGTAGTTTAGGCAAGTTCCGAGGCGGTTAGGTAAGCTTTTGGCATAGAGTTGTTACAACCCTCCAAACAAGGAAACAAAAATCTCTTTTTTTAAAATAAAAAGAGTTTATTTAAACATAAGCATAAGAATTTACATTAGGAGCTGTGAACCAAAATAAGAACATCATAAAATATACTTATCTAAACATACTAATTGGTTCCAAGGTAGTCAAAGCAACAAAGTCCATCAATAATCCATAAGTGAAGACCCCAGCGTGGAGTGGGTCTCAGAGTTTAGTCAAGTTGTCCCAAAATGAGGGCCAAGAGAATAAAGAAAGGGAATCCTTTATCTCTAGGAAACCCTCGTGGGTTAATTCGAATAACCCAATCAAAACCCAAACTCAGCAGAATAGCACTAATGAGATACTGATAAGGGAGGCAGCAACAGGTGACTCCCCTTTGTTTCCTAGGCAACAATCCACAGGTGCACTGAGCTCAAGGCCCACACTAATAGGCCTGACCTTTATGTTTCTATGGGCCTTGCAGAAAAAAAAAAAGTTTAAAAATTTACAAGCAGGCCTCAAGCCTGCCCAAATTAAAACTAAGAGGAACCATTTTAATTTGGTCTACAGCATTACAAGGGGAATGCTGTCAATATCATTTATCTTGATTTCAGGAAGGCTTTTGATAAGATTCCACATATTATCCTTGTTGACAAGCTGGTAAAATGTGTTTTGGATCCCATAACTGTTTGACAGATTGCACCCAAAGAGTGCTTGTGAATGGTTCTTCATCCTCTTGGAGAGGAATGACAAGTGGAGTGCCTCAAGGATCTGTCCTGGGACCTGTTTTGTTCAACATCTTTATAAATGATTTGGATGAAGGAATAGAGGGAATGCTTATTAAATTTGCCGATGATACTGAATTGAGAGGGGTTGCAAATAGAGTAGAAGACAGAAACAGGATATAGGATGATCTTGACAGGCTGGAAAACCGGGCTGAAACTAATAAAATGAATTTTAACAGGGATAAATGTAAAGTCCTGCATTTAGGTAGGAAAAATTCAATGCATGGCTATAGGATGGGGGAGACTTGTCTAAGCAGTAGTATGCGCGAAAAGGGGCTTAGTGGACCATACACTGAACATGAGTCAACAGTGTAATGTGGTTAAAAAGGCAAATGCAATTTTGGGTTGTATCAACAGAGGTATAGTGTCCGGATCATGTGAAAGTGATGGTATCACTTTACTCTGCTCTGGTGAGACCTCACCTGGAGTATTGTGTTCAGTTTTGGGCACCCCATTTTAGGAAGGAACAGGTAAAGAGGAGGGTGTTAAGGATAATGAGGGGTCTGAAGACCAAGTTCTATGAAAGTTAAAGGAGCTGGGCATGTTTAACCTGGAGAGGAGGCGGCTGAGAGGTGATATGATCACCAACTTCAAGTAGTCAAAGGGCTGTCATATAGAAGATGGTGTGGAATTGTTTTCTGTCGCCCCAGAAGGTAGGACCAGAACCAATGGGTTGAAATTAAACCAAAAGAATTTCTGGCTCAACATTAGGAAGAACTTCCTGACCGTTAAAGCAGTTCCTCAGTGGAACAGGCTTCCTCAAGAGATGGTGGGCTCTCCTTCCTTGGAGGTTTTTAAACAGAGGCTAGATGGCCATCTGACAACAATGATAATCCCGTGAATTTAGGGGGAGGTATTTGTGAGTTTCCTGCATTGTGCAGGGAGTTGGACTAATGACCCTGGAGGTTCCTTCCAACTCTATGATTCTATTTGTCTATGATTCTGTGATTCTAAAATGTAATCTTACTTCTAGTTCATGTAACCTGCTAATAATTAAAAATTAACTTTTATTTTATATTATAGTTTTAACAACTGCTATAAAAGGAGGAGCTTGGTGGGATGTTACTTCAATTGAGTGCTGTAATCTAGTCTCTTAGGAGGTGGAGTAAGGCAGTACCACCAGATGCTACTACCCACTCATAATTAACTTTGGAGTTGTTGTAAATAATGTAAGGCTTGGGAATTTTTTAAAAAGTGTTAAGCATGCAAAATACTGGGTGCACAAATGTAACTGTTCTAGGCATCTATAAATATTCATTTAGTTTTATTTGTGTCAGTTCTTGCAAGGAAGACCTTACAGAGTGTTTGCTACTGTTCTTTCAATAAAAGCTTTTTCTACATTGATCAGAGATGCATCCCCAACAGAAACTGAGCAAAACCTCACATATTTCCAGAACTCCCCAAAGGCTAATTGCAAGCAATCCTGATCCCTACAATCACCAAGTACTATAAGTGAACCTGGAGATACTGGGAGAGGGGCAGCTAGCACCCAAGAAGCCCAAATTGAAGAGTGTGAGATACCAAAGAACCCTGTTGGAGATGCTTTAGGCTGATCCTGCATGGAGCAGGGGGTTGGACTAGATGGCCCCTTCCAATTTGATTGTTCTATGATCCAAGTAAGCTGGAAGAAAGGGAGGTGGGGGCACAACTCCACTACTCTGGTACATAATGGAACAGAGGAAAGGGTCCCAAAATATTGACTGGGAATGAGACCCAGTGGGATGGCTGGGAAAAACCCAAAGAACACCAAAGCAATGGCAGCCCTGATTCTCCCTAGCCAGGTGAGAAGCTAAGGAGAGAGAAGGGGCTACGAGCTGTTTTGACCAGGGTGAGCTTTGCTTAGATGAGTACGACACTGACAAGTTTGACAAGTGAGGAGAAACTAGCATCCAAGACCCCTGGGGTCTGTGACAGTGAACCTCTCAGATTCAAGATGAATGCCATGGGGGCTGAACTCCAGCAAGAAATATG
The DNA here is from genome assembly GCF_032191835.1 of Heteronotia binoei. Lineage (NCBI taxonomy): Eukaryota > Metazoa > Chordata > Lepidosauria > Squamata > Gekkonidae > Heteronotia > Heteronotia binoei. The sequence continues at coordinate 81,305,926 of NC_083235.1, read as the reverse complement.
AGAACACCCTCCAAGCTATCCTAGCAGCGCAGCTGAGGGACCAACTGTTGCCAGTGGAGCAAGCCTCAGTACAGGCACCAACTGGGGGCAAACAACCTGATGGCCAGCAGGTGCCTGAGCAGGTTCCCCTGGGAGGAGGGGAAAAACCAGGCAGGCCATGAAGGCCCCTACCTCAATGGGCCCCAGGACCAGATGCCCCAATTCCAGCAGACAAAGGGCTGAGAGGCATGTACAAGCTGGAGGCAAAGTTTGACGGAGACCCCGAGAAGTTAGGCTATTTTTTGTTGCAAGCATGGGAGTTCTTGCGACAGTGGGGAAAGCTTTCCCTACAGAAGCTAGCCATGTTAGCCATCTGGGTTCAAGACTAGAAGTGACGGTGGCTAAATGGTACGTGACACTGTGGAGAGCCAGTTTGGTGTAGTGGTTAAGTGTGCGGACTCTTATCTGGGAGAAATGGATTTGATTCCCCACTTCTCCACTTGCAGATACTTGGGTCAGCCATAGCTGTCATAGGAGTTGTCCTTGAAAGGGCAGCTGCTGTAAGAGCTCTCTCAGCCTCACCTACCTCACAGGGTGTCTGATGTGTGTGGGGGGGTGGGGTGGGGAGGTAAAGGAGATTGTGACCACTCTGACACTCTCAGAGTATAGGGTGGGATATAAATCCAATATCTTCTTCTTCTACGAGGTCTGATCCCCAGAACTCCACACCATGGAGTTCACACACTACAAACACAGTTTGAGGATCTTCTCGAGGAAGAGCAGGCCTGGACCATGCATAACTCCTAAAAAATTGGCAAAGATGAATAATGAGATGCCAGGCAGATGTTGGAAATGTAAAAAGCATGAAGGTTCTTTCTACCATATGTTGTGGACTTGTGAAAGAGCTAAAATGTTTTGGCAGATGATTCAGCAAGAGATTTCTAAGATTTTGGGATATGAGTTTAACAAAGTTGCAGAGACTTTTCTGTTGGGACTACAAATGGAAAAATTTCCAAAAGAAGATAGAACTTTAATCTGGTACTTGCTCTCAGCCGCTAGGACATTGTATGCACAGTTGCGGAAGCAAGAAAATATACCAGAGAAATGGGATTGGATTATAAAAGTTATGACATGGAGTGAAATGGACAAATTAACAAGAATATTAAGAGACTATGATTTAGAAGTTTTTAAGACGGAATAGAAAAAGTTTAGAAGATTTGTAGAAAAAGAGTGGAAAATAAAAGGACATTGGACAATCTTTGATAATGATTAAGTTTTTAAAAGAAGAATATAAATTTTTGTTTTAATAGTTAAGGGTACCTTTAAATATTTGCATTTTAAGTAAATAACACCGGCGGGGGTCAAGTAACAGGGGGAGAGGTGGGTAGAAAGTAATATATGGGGTAGATAAAAGAACATCTTTTTTAAAGATGTAAGATATAGATTTATTACCATATGTTACCAATAAAATTGTTTTAAACAGACTTTAAGCAGATTTAAATCAGATTCTTACTCCAGAAGAAAAGACCTTAGTGATTGACAAGGCAAGAGCACTCTGTCAGATAGAAGAGAACTGAAGGATGTGGGGTGGGGGGAACTCGGAGAACTAGTCCCCCTGGCTAACCCTGCCTGGGACCATAAGACTACAGAAGGGCAAGAAAGGTATGCTCAATACTGCACCTGGATTAGGCAACGATTGTGGCAAAAACTAGCGGCTTCCAATATTGATAAAAGGCTCCTATTTCTTATTCGTGGCCTCCATGAAGAATCATTTCTTAGGGTGAGATGCAATACGCAAGGATTACTCACAAAACCAATAAAAATTAAGAAGGGTGTAAGACAGGGTTGTCTTTTGGCCCCCATCTTATTTCATTATTACATCAGTGATATGGTGGAACATATGACTGATATTAAATTACACCCCCCAAAGCTGGCTCTTCGCCACCTTTCAGTACTGCTATATGCAGATGATGTGGTACTGTTATCTAGAACAGCTATTGGGTTGCGGAGGGCATTAGACAGCTTTGTTAAGTATTGTGAAAACGAACGTTTGGTAATAAATTTTGAAAAAACAAAAGTGATGGCATTTGGTAAAAAAGCCAAGAAGAGGTATTGGACTATGAAAGGGGAGAAAATAGAACAAGTAACAAAATTTACTTATTTGGGAATGGTAATTCAGGATACAGGCGCCTATACTGAACATTGTAATATGAGGGTGGAGAAAGCTGAGAAAACAATGTACGCTATCCTGAGATTTTTTCGTTCCAAGGGGGGCTTTTATGTTCCTGCAGCACTGAAACTGTTCCAATATAAAGTTTTAACACAACTGCTCTATGGTATTAACCTGGGCATCTCGGCTAAAAAATTACAGGCTCTTGAGAAAGTGCAATCTAAATTTCTCCGTAACATCTTGCAGCTCTCGCCAGGTGTGCCAAATGCCCTTTTGCGACTAGAAACTGGGCAAATGAGAATTGAGGCCAGAATTATGTTGTCTTCGGCATACCAATGGCTAAGAATCTATACAAACAAAAAAGGCCTCTTTCCTCTAATAATTCAAGACCTCTATAGGCCAAGGTGGCTGCAATTGGTTGAAAGCAATTTGGAAAGTATAGGATTCTTACTTGAAAACCTCTTGACGCAGAGTAATGCCAAAGCAAAAAGTATTATCAAACAAAGAATCTGTGATATAGAGAGACAAAGGGATCTAGAACAGGCCCCTTCTTTCTTGGCATCTACCGAGACCAAATATGTTATGAGGATGGCCAAGTACTTTTCTTATTTGGAGGTACCAGCTCACAGAAGAGCCTTTACATTGGCTCGATGCGCAGCCATGCCCTCAAAAGTGTTAGAAGGGAAATATAGAAAAGTTCCGTATGAAGATCAACGCTGTTCTTGTGCTATGGGAGAGGTGGAGTCGATGATTCATATGTTTTTTCGATGCCTATTCCACCAAGCATATAAGGACAGGTTTGTTTCCCCGTTTGTAGTCAAACCAATAGCAGATGCTGACGGGGCGTGTTTGGAGAAACTTTTGGTGGATGCAAGTCCATCTATCTCTAGACAGATAGCTAAATTCTGCCATTACCTGGTGAAGTTCCATACTAAGAAACAAGAAATGGTAGGTTTTGTATGATGTTTGAATTTTAGGTTATAAACGATTTTATATATTCGGATTTAAAGGATTTTATATTAATGTGAACTGATTCTGGATTTTAAAATTGGTTAAATTATATTTTAGTTATCCCTGTATAGGTGCGGAAAAGTTTTAAGTATTGTAATGTATTTTATGTATTTTATGAGGGGTTTTATATGATGTGTTATAATTTTTATATTGGTCTATGACCGTAATAAAACGTTCATTCATTCACCTGGATTAGGGTTTTAAATTTGAACAGTTTGAGGAATCAAGCAAAAGAAAGATGAGAATCCCTCTGAATTTTGAGGCAGGCTAATGGATGGTTTTTGCAAATGGTGAAACATGGACCCAGAGGCTGAGGAGAACAGAAAGACACTAGTAGCCATGTATGTAGAAAACTCTTACAAGGATATTAGAAGGAAGTCGCAAAAATTAGAGGACTGGAATACTAAGACCACCACCCAATTGGTGGAAATAGCGTACAAGGTATATGTCAACTGGGAACAGGAAAGAGTTAAAACTAAAACCATTATGTAACCCCAAGCCATTCACAGAGATAGGAGACTTTGGGGGCAATAGAGACTTTGTGTGAAACCCGGGGAAGCAGAAGGGAAGCAGTCAACCAGCTTCTGGGCAGAAAGCACCTGACCAGAAGCCAAGGCCCCCATTATAGAATCATAGAGTTGGAAGGAACCTCCAGGGTCATCTGCACAATGCAGGAAACACATAATACCGCCCCCTAAATTCACAGGATCTTCACTACTGTCAGATGGCCATCTAGCCTCTGTTTAAAAACCTCCAACGAAGGAGAGCCCACCACCTCTTGAGGAAACCTGTTCCACTGAGGAACCACTCTAACTGTCAGGAGGTTCTTCCTAATGTTGAGCCGGAAACTCTTTTGAGTTAATTTCATTGGTTCTGGTCCTACCTTCTGGGGCCACAGAAAACAATTCCACACCATCCTCTAGATGACAGCCCTTCAAAGGTATAATGAGATCCAGGGCCTTTTCGGTGGCAGCACGAGAACTTTGGAACACCCTCCCAGAAGCTATAAGGGCCCTGCGGGATGTGTCTGCGTTCCGCAGGGCCTGTAAGACCGAATTGTTCAAACAGGCTTTTGCGGTTTGATTGAAAAAAGGCTGCCATCCTACAGAATGCTGGCGATCTTGGTCGAGAAGTCAATACCGCCTATACTGGACTGAAATAGCGCTATAGAATGGTTTTAAAGTTAATATATGTAAATTATGGTTTTATATGTTTTATTGGATTGATTGTTTTTATAATGTTGTAAGCTGCCCTGAGTCCGCTTGCGAAGAGGGCGGGATATAAATGGGAAGTAATAAATAAATAAATAAATAAAAGTACTTGATGGTGATCATATCACCTCTCAGCTGCCTTCTCTCCAGGCTAAACAGGCCCAGCTCCTTCAACCTTTCTTCTTCTTCTTTTTTTAAATCAAACGTTTTACTAAGTTTCAAATTAAGGAAAAGACAGGGGGATATAGGGAAATTAGAGTTGGAGGGGGAGAGCAAATATCTCTTTTGTTTACATTTTCTTTCTTATTACAAACTCTCTAATTCTATTAATTTATAATCTGAATATCATTTACAATTTATATCTTCCGTTTTGCCTCTTATATTCTTCTATTGCTTTATAACTCTTTCTTTTGGCTTGCAAATACACATTTCTTACAGTTGCACCTTATTTAGTACAGTATGTGGTACTAACTCCTTATCCTATATTCTTATATACAAATATGCTGCCACTTAATTTCCTCAAATTCCAAACTCATACTACATCCAACCAATCATACAGAGGCTGCCAGGTCTTCTTACTATCTTGTATATCTCCGTTTAATTTTACAGAAAGTAAGTTCAGTTCTGCCATCTCTAAGAGCTTCTGAACAAAGTGCTCTTGCTTAGGTATTTTTTTAATTTTCCACCACTTTGCATATAGTGGTGAATCAGAAATTTAATTATTGTCTTAGGGAGTGAATCTTGGTATATATTCAGTAAATACATCTCAGGTTTATGTTGTAGATTAATTTTTAAAATTTTCTGAAGACAATTGTGAATTTGTTTCCAATAAGCTTTCACTAAATCACAGTGCCACCACATATCATAAAATGATCTTTTCGATTTCTGACACTTCCCACATTTATTTGCGACATTTGAATGCATCTTCACCAGTTTGTCTGGTGTAATGTAACACCTATAAAACATCTTATAGAAATTTTCTTTAGATGTGTCTGATCTTGTGATCTTAATATTTTCTTTCCATAACCTTTCCCAGGTAGCTAAGTCAATATTTAGCCAATATTTTACACCCATTTCATCATATTGTCTTTTACTGTTTCATCTTGCATTTTCATAATCAGTAAATAGTTATGGATTTTTAATCCGTTTTTCTTCAGGTCCTGTTATAATTTGGTCGAATTCATTTTTCTGTTTTGCAAAACTGGTTTCTTTATCTTTCGTATATCTAGATTTTAATTGCATTTTCATCCACCAATCTAGCATTTTATTTTCATCCATCTTTAAAGTCAGTCTCATCCAATAAGTTCTCATAAGAATTTCTGCAAAATTTAATAGCTTTGGTTGACTCAATGCCTCTAAAGGTGATATCCATTTTGGGATATGCCTATACAGGGGACTTTGTAGAAAAATAGGTGGTGGAGCTCATCCAGGGATTGTTATTCAGCTGCACATACTATTCAATGGACAAGGAGGTGGAACTCTCAGAAGGAGGAGGTGGAACTTTCAAAAAGGTTCAGGAGCTGTGCTCCTGTGAGCTCCATTGAATCTGAAGCCTGTGCCTATATACTTGAGATTTTATCCTCTTCCATGTTAAATATATTGATCATGTATATTAAATACTTTCTTCATCAATACATTTTGATACCAAATATATGAGTGCCAACCACTCGTTAAATCAAAGCCTTCCAAAATTAGCAATCTTTTCTTCATTAAAGTGATCCATTCTCCTGCCCACAACAATGTACATGCTTTGTTATAAGTCTGCCAATCCAGCAAAGCAAAACCACCTCGTTGCTTGGTGTCCTGCAGTGCATTTAGTTTAATTCTAGGTTTCTTGTTCTGCCATATAAATAAAGAAATGCACATTGGGGCCAAAAATCCTAGCTATAAATATAAGTTGATGGGGTGTGAACTGGCAGAGACTGACCAAGAGAGAGATCTTGGGGTCGTGGTAGATAACTCACTGAAAATGTCAAGACAGTGGGCGATTGCAATAAAAAAGGCCAACGCCATGCTGGGTATTATTAGGAAGGGAACTGAAAACAAATCAGCCAGTATCATAATGCCCTTGTATAAATCGATGATGCGGTCTCATTTGGAGTACTGTGTACAATTCTGGTCACCGCACCTCAAAAAGGATATTATAGCATTGGAAAAAGTGCAGAAAAGGGCAACTAGAATGATTAAAGGTTAAAAGTGGGAGCACAACTGAACAACCATCGACGATGGCCTTGGCCCATAAGCTGATACGGTCAAATTCAGACCATTCTTTGGAGGATGATATACTAGAAAAAGAGGTGCTGGACTTATTTAGGGATTTAACATATGTTGAACAAATGAGGATTACAGATAATCTGGAAGCTGTCAGAGTAAACTTACTCAAAAACATCGCACACCCTCCTCAGTCAAATCCCTCTGTGCAAGTGGAGGAACTTACTCCTACATTTGATACTTCAGAAGAACTGGGATCACCAACGGAAATGAGGTCAATACAAGCTGTTCTCCATCAGCCCCTTCTATTAATGGATGAGTCTATTACAGCTCATGGTGAAAACCAAGAACTTCAAGATACTCTACCAGAACCTGGATTGCCAAAGGAGATGAGGACAACACAAGCTGTTATTCATCAGTCCCTTCTACTGACGGATGAGTTTACCTCCGCTTGGGGTGAAAACCAAGATTGGTCAATTCCATCACAAGAACTTAAGAATGACATGAGGGGTGCGGACAACTGCTGTGTCCATTATGATGTCAATAACTCTCTAGAACAATTTACTGTAGTTGATTGACTCCTAGACTCACCCACCCCAGCTGTAATCAAAATCATGTCTTGGAATATTGCAGGGTGGAGGAGTAGGTCTAGGGACGATGATTTTATAGAATACATCAAAGGTTTTGACATTGTACTTTTCCAGGAGACATGGCCCCAAACACAAATACATGTGGAGGGATTTAAATCCTATTCCCTCCCAGCTAGTAAAGCCAACCTTAGGGGCCGTTCCCAAGGTGGCCTATCCACTCTTGTTGCTGCCCATTTAAAATCAAAGCTGATTACTTCACTGGCTTGCAGCCCTATGTTGCAAGCTGTTAAGCTAGTATTGGATAAATTTACTTTAGTTATAATCAGTGTATATGTACCTTCTGGTTTAAGTGGCTTAGCCCTATCCTACCACTGGAACTGGTTAACAGCTCTTATGGAAGACATGGAAAAGAAATTCCCACTTGCTGAAATAATTTTAGTAGGTAATTTTAATGCAAGGGTGGGCAGTGATGATTCAGTTTTTTACAAAGCACTAGATTTCGATCCAAATGACTCCCTCCCTCCTCTTTTTTCTTCCTTGAGATACTCCAAGGATAATTATTTGAATTCTGCAGGAATTTGCCTTGCCAAATTTTGTATTCAATTTAACAGGATCTGGTTAAATGGCCTAAAAGAATTCTGCAATTCAGGAGAGTTTACATTTGCATCAGTTAGAGGATGCAGTGTAATCGATTATGTTTTAGTGCCTTCCTCCTTCCGAGACTTTGTGGCAGACTTCTCTGTAGGGGATTATATTAGTAGTGATCATTTTCCTTTAATCTTGACTATTAAAGTCGACTCCCCTTTAAACCTTTTGCCTTCTGTGCCAGTCCAGAGTGAGGAGTCAGCCTTTTTACTAAGAATTCATAGGGGTTCCGCATTAAATGAAAAAATCCAACTACTGTTTAACTCTAGTCCATCTCTAGAGTACAGGTCCCTAATACTTTGTGCTGATGATCCACTACAAACTCTTAAATCCTACAGTTTATTAATATCACATATGATTGATTCATTGAACCAAAATTCAGAACCTTGGAGGAATTCACAGAATAAATTAGGGAAAAGCCTCTCAAATCCCTGGTTTGATAGGGATTGTAGGAACCTGAAAAAACTATTACGTGTCACCTACAGCCATTATAGAGAATCTAAGGCTGTTGCCCTTCCTACTAGTTTTTTCAATCTTAAACTTCAGCTTCTGCAACTCATAAAAAAAGAGAGAAATTATTATATTAATGGCCAGTGGGAGCAACTGATACAAGCGGCAACTTTGAATAATTCAAAACAATTTTGGACCATAGTTTCTGGTGCATTCCATAGGGAAGCTCCCCTCACGTCCCTTATTCCCCCTCATGTTTGGTTTCAACATTTCCTAACAGTGTTCTATGAGGAGGGTAGAAGTGTTTTAGAACCATCTGATTTTTGTTTGAGTGATTTACCTGATTGGCCCCCTGTAGATTCTGATGAGATAAGGGAATTAATTGTCCAACTAAAGGCTGAGAAAGCCCCTGGTCCAGATGTGATAACCCCTGAAATCCTAAAATCAGACCCGGATTGGTGGGCTCCCTTACTTGCAGCCCTTTTTACAATGGTCGATAAAACTGGTTTAATGCCCGAGGCCTGGACAAATGCAGTAATAGTGCCAATCTACAAGAAGGGTGACTGTTCATCCCCCTCAAATTTTAGACCTATTAGCCTCCTCTCTATAATTGGCAAGTTGTACGCCAAGCACCTGTTAGCCAAACTTACTGCATGGATGTTACAACAACAAATCCTAGGGCCAGAACAAGCGGGTTTTCGCCATGGGAAATCCACACTGGATCACTGTATTATCTTCTCCCATCTAGTAAATAAATATACTAGGAAGGCCAAGCTTAAGTTATATACTGCCTTCCTCGATCTTAAAGGAGCGTTTGATTCCATAGATAGACACTTACTTTGGGACAAATTGAATAAAATGAATATTGACAAGCGATTACTTTTTCTTATCAGAAAATTGCATACCTCAACTACTTGCCAGGTTAAATGCTCTCTAGCCGGAAAGTTAACAGCAAAAATTCCATCTAATAAGGGTGTTAAGCAGGGCTGCATTCTAGCCCCCTCCTTATTTAACCTTTTCCTTAATGATCTAGCACTGACATTGTCTGGCACCGACGGTCATAGCCCTAAACTTGGTTCCACTCACGTGCCACTGTTACTGTATGCAGATGACGCTTTACTAATGTCCTGCACGCGAGTGGGTTTGAAGCATCTTTTTAGCCGCTGTCTTGAGTATTTTGAATCTAATAAGCTCCAACTTAACTCTGAAAAAACCAAAATTCTTGTCTTCTCAAGAACTTGGAAATTATTCAAATGGGAGTTTAATGGAAATAGAATAGAGCAGGTTAGACACTTTAAGTATCTAGGTATTCATTTCCAATACAATGCATCTTGGACTGTTCAGCGAAGGTCTGCAACTAATATGGCTAAGGCCAGTGCCCAGGCTCTCTGTCGTTTCTTCTACAATAAGGAAAATCAATTTGTGCCGGCTGCTCTGAAAGTTTTTAAGGCCAAAACATGTGCGCAACTACTATATGGTATGCCATTATGGATTGGTGCGTTTGATTATTCCTTGGAACGCATCCAAGCCAAATTTCTTCGTAAAATTTTGAGAATGCCATGTTGTGTGCCTTATGCAGCCCTATGCCTAGAATTGGGGCAGGTCCCACTTGAAACTAGGGCATGGCTCTTAACTGTTAAATATTGGTTGCGACTACACTATAACTTCGATCCTTCCAGTCTTATCTTTCAAATGCTCTCAGAATCTAGTTACTCTAATTGGCTAGACTCCATCGAGAAAAAGATTAGCACTGTTGGTTTATCTTTAGAGTCATTATCCATGCTCTCACAAACAGAGGCATTTCGTATGATTAAAGTCAGAATTCTGGATATTGAATTACAAAATCTCCACAGCACCGCTAATAAAACTTGTTCTCCCGTGAGTCTAGGGCTCTCGTTTGATGTTGGCCATATGGCTTCCTATCTCTATTCTTTGCAAAGTCCTCAACAGCGTAGGGCCTTTTCATTGGCAAGATTTGATGTTATGCCATCAGCAGTTTTATTTGGTAGATATCACAACATACCCTACCCGGCCAGACTATGTCCATGTAAGTCTGGATCTATTGAAACCATTTCACATATTCTCCTGTATTGTCCTTTTTATCTAAGTATTCGTGGTCGATTTTTGGATCCTATTCTTTTAAATAAGATGGGTCTGGCTGATCCAGATAAGGTCCAGTTTCTTTTGAAGGATGTTACTCCTGACATAACTGTAAACACTGCCTTATTTCTGTACTGGGCCAAAATGATTCATCAAGACAAGGAACAGTTTTGTTGTCCCATTTAACTGTGATCTTATGTAAATGTACTTTAATCCTGATGTCCAGTATTTTAACCTATTTTCTGTTTTTCAACCCATTGTTCTTTTAACCTGTTTTTACATGCCATTAAAGGTTGATTGATTGATTGATTAAAGGTTTGGAACACTTTCCCTATGAAGAAAGGTTAAAACACTTCGGGCTCTTTAGCTTGGAGAAACATCGACCGCAGGGTGACATGATATAGGTTTACAAGATTATGCATGGAATGGAGAAGGTGGAGAAAGAAGTCCTTTTCTCCCTTTCTCACAATACAAGAACTTGCGGGCATTCAATGAAATTGCTGAGCAGTTGGGTTAGAACAGATAAAAGGAGGTACTTCTTCACCCAAAGGGTGATTAACATGTGAAATTCACTGCCACAGGGGGTGGTGGTGGCTACAAGCATAGCCAGCTTCAAGAGGGGACTGGATAAACTTATGGAGCAGAGGTCCATCCGTGGCTATTAGCCACAGCGTATTGTTGGTACTCTCTGTCTGGGGCAGTGATGCTCTGTATTCTTGGTGCTTGAAGGGGGCACAGTGGAAGGGCTTCTAGCCCCACTTGTGGACCTCCTGATGACACTTGGGGGTTTTTTTTGTGGCCACTGTGTGACACAGACGGTTGGACTGGATGGGCCATTGACCTGATCCAACATGTCTTCTCTTATGTTCTTGTGTCTGGTATTTCCCCCCTCCCCCAGCCCACACCAGCCAGATGCCCATGGTAGGCCAAGAGGATGCCCTATAGTTGGGTCAGGGGCAATGACTGTCATATACCCCCATTCGCTGAGCCCTTGATAAAACTGAAAGTGAGAGACAAGACTTATACTGCATTAATTGATTCTGGAGCCACATATTCTTCCCTCCCAGTGGCCCCACCTGAGCTGCCCACCTCATCAAAAACAACATCAGTAACTGGATTCACTGGAAGCCCAGTGACTCAGAGGTCCCTCCAAGAATGCAATATGTCTGTTGAAGGGCACCATCTCTAACATTCCTTTTTATAAACACCTGACTGCCCAATCACCTTGCTTGGCCAGGACTTGCATAAACTTGGGGCTAGTCTGAACTTTAGCAAGTCAGGAGTCACATTACGCCTTCTGATGCAGGAGGCCCCAGATTATTTAGCAGCATTATGCACAGCTGATGGGCCTCAACAGGAACCGAAGAGAGAGACATTAAAAGAACTTTTGCCTGAACTGGACCCTAGCATCTTGGCTGAAGGAGGAATTCTGACCCTAGCCCTGGGGGGTCACTCCAATGAAAATAACAATAAAACCTGGAAAGTCCTCAGTCCACATCATGCAGTAGCCTCTTTACTGCATCAGAGAGGGGTCAAATGGCTCACCCATTCCTGTATGGCCAAATACAAAATTGATCAACAAAGACCAGATGGCATCACCTTCAAAGCCTGCAACCAACTAAACCCATCTCAGATGCTACCTATCCCAGATGCTGACTTGGAACATGCTGGCCTGGAAGTAACTGATGTGGCTACCATGAGTCAGGTGGACCTCCTGGATGTTCCTATCCCAAATGCAGAGCTTGAACTGTTCATCAACAGCAGCAGTTTCAGGATGGATGGAAAGAGACACCACGGAACACGAGACTTTAGAAGTGGGGCCTCTTCCTTCTTCCTACTCTGCTCAGGCTGCTGAACTTCACGCTCCTGATAGAGCTCTCTAATGAGCTGACAGAAAATGTGCCAACATTTTTATGGACTCTAAGTATGCTTTTGGAGTAGTACTTGCCTTCAGACCACTGTGGAAGGAAAGGGGCTTTCTCACCGCTGTCTGAAAATCAATCTCATATGAAGACCAGGTCATGGCCATCCTCAACAGTATCCTGTTATACAAGGAAGAAGCTGTTTTCCATGTGAAAGGACACCAGAGACTCACGACTCCCAAGACCCACGGAAACCACTGAGTGGATATAGCTAAAAGTCAACTGGGTAAGACGAGGCTGAAGGGCTCCTTCCATCCCAGCATATGAGTTGCCAGACAAGCTTGCATATACCTCCAAGAAATAAGAAAGTGTCAAAAAGGAAGGAGCGAAAGAAGATGACAAGGGCTGCCTCATTAACCTGCATGGAAGAATCTGGCTACAACAGTCTCTGCTGAGAAAAGTAATCTGCCACTATCATCTGTCTACTCATCATGGGGGGACTGTTATGGGAAAGGCCTTAACACAATTCTTTATAGTTTCAGGACTGTATCAGGAAGCTGAGCATGAGGCTAGGGCCTGCCTCACCTGCCAACAGGTTAATGTGAAAGGAGGGGGAACTGTTCCCCCTGGGGCCAGGCCTTGGACTAAAAGACCTTTTAAAGTTTTTCAGGTTGACTTTACTGAACTTCCCCAAGTGGGAAAGTACTGATACTTGATTGTCTTTGTTAATCAACTCACAGGTTGACCTGAGGCTTTTCCCTGCACTGCTCCAACAGCAAGGAACATTGCCAAATCTCCTAAACAAAATTCTGCCCAGGTTCAGTTTGCCAGTGGCCTTGAACTCCAACAGTGGAAATCACTTCACTAGCAAAATTATCCAGAAGGTGGAGCAAGCCCTGGGCATCCAATGGCATGTTCATTGGGCATGTTCACCCCAACTGAGTGATCAGATCAAATACTTAAATAGAACCTTAAAGACCATCCTAACTAAGCTTTCCATGTAAACATCCCTAAGATGGACCAATCTTCTCCCCATAGCACTCACACACATAAGGGTAGCAGCCTGGGGCAGGTTGGGATTGTCACTATTTGATGTCTTATACATACGCCTGTCAAGAGTCTTGCCATGAAATCCCTCTATGCTTTATGCTTTGTCTCTCTCACATTTTCGCTTGCCTGCTATAATATCTGTGTAACAGTGTTATCTGAAGAAGACTGCGCCAGCTAGGTGGTAGCCCCGGAAACCAAGGACAACTGGCCAGGCAAGAAACACCTGCAAGAGGCTGGGCCAAAAAAGCTGCGCTTATTCCCCACTTTGCTTTCCTGCTGCCCTTTGAAAAGTTAATGCTTTTAATGAAAGTATATATGTGAGGCAAAGAATGACTCTGTCAGCTGCCATGCCTGCATCATCTTAAGTTCCAATAAAACTAACATTACACCTATGGCCTGTTTATTGCGTCTGAGAGACTGAGGACTTGATAGCACCCATATCCCATAAAACAGCCAGGGTCAGGCATGGTGAATACTGTAATTGGGGATAAAATGTTTTCTGATTATGTGTTTGCCTTGCAGTTCTGTCCCTCTTCCCTCTACAGAGCTACTGCTTGAGTTCAGTCACTCCCATACAACAACCCTGTACATTTGTTTCAACTAGGTGACTGGGTACTGATAAAGGCTTGAAAGAAAGAACCATTGAAGCCACACTGGAAGGGGTTGTTCCAAATCATCCTGATATCTCACAGCACTGTAAAGACTACAGCTCCAAACAGCTGAGTTCACCACACCACGGTGAATTGGGTCCATGATACAAATGGCAACAGAGGCATCAACAGGATTGAGGTGATAAGGCTGTTACCACCAGACGAATCATAGAAAAATAGAATCATAGAGTTGGAAGGGACCTCTAGGGTCATCTAGTCCAACCCCCTGCACAATGCAGGAAACTCACAAATACCTCCCCCTAAATTCACAAGATCTTCATTGCTGTCAGATGGCCATCTAGCCTCTGTTTAAAAACCTCCAAGGAAGGAGAGTCCACCACCTCCTGAGGAAGCCTGTTCCACTGAGGAACTGCTTTAACGGTCAGGAATTTCATCCTAATGTTGAGCCGGAAACTCTTTTGATTTAATTTCAACCCATTGGTTCTGGTCCTACCTTCTGGGGCCAAAGAAAACAATTCCACAACATCCTCTATATGACAGTCCTTCAAGTACGTGAAGATGGTGATCCTATCACCTCTCAGCTGCCTCCTCTCCAGGCTAAACATGCCCAGCTCCATCAACCTTTCCTCATAGGACTTGGTCTCCAGACCCCTCACCATCTTCCTTGCCCTCCTCTGGATCTGTTCCAGCTTGTGTATCACTTCATCACTTCACTTGATCTGGACACTATACTTCTGTTAACACAGTCCAAAATTGTGAACTTCCGGAGTTGGAACATGGCGAGTTGAGACACTTCTCACAAAGAGGAGCAGACCGGAACCTCTGTTCTGGGTAGAGAAGGTGACCTCAATGCCTGCTGCCTACTTTTCTTAGTGAGGAAAAAGGCCAAGACATGCTCAGGAAATTTCTGAGGGGATTTACTTTGGCTTATGAGGAGTCCCAATGGGCTTCCTTATGGGCTTTGAAGGGTCCCTGGCGAAGAATTGCATTCCAGCCTCTACAGAGGACATCCGTGGTCATTAATTTGACTTATATTCATCATGTTTCAAGCTTTCTTTGGACTATTCTAACATCTAAACATTTATCACTGATAAGAACGGTTTTAACAAGAATATATTGGGCTGCAAGGTAAGAAGATCTTTATCTATCATTCCGGGACTAAAATCAATTTTATCTGAGATAAAGATAAAGATTTGGACTTACTAAGCTGTTAAGAAGAGAAGCAAAGTTAAAAGACGAAAAACAACTATTGTTTGGAATACTTGCAGTTTCTGAAAAAAAACCTCATCGTTACTGAGTTGCTGAACTGGAAGACGTTACAGGAAGTGGCGTCATACAAGTATCGCAAGATCTCTCAACCATCGAAATGTGACTTCATGGCAAGAAAAGCAGGAAGGAGCAATTAGAAGAAGGGAACTTTTAAACCTCCTGGCCATCACTAGGACTTGAAAACCATAGAAAAATTGCGGCGGCCATTAAAGGAAGGTAAAAAAATTTAAATATTCAAGAAAAGAGAATAAGACTTTGAAAATTAGTGGAGCCAGCAGATATCAAGATTACAAAGTGAAACATATTGGATTATAATATTGGAACTGATTTTGGTGAAAAAGAAAAAAAACTTCCAAAAGGGTCTGAAAAATTGCGACTCCATTTTGAGCATTTTTAAAACTTTAAAAAATTATGTCTTGAGTTAGGAAGCCCTGAGAACGGCGATTTTGGGCTTATTGAAAAAGGGCATCTCCTAATCTATAAGATCCTATGGTTTAATTTGATTTTGGTGGGATCAGTTTAAGAGCCTATTTTGGTAGTGGAGAAATAGTAATGCCTGACCACAAGCCAGCATCAAAACAGACATGCGCAAGGACTGGTTCACCTGAGGAAGGTATAATGCCTAAAATACATGATCAATTGGATGCTATGGAGGCAAGATTGGTCAAAGTGATGAAAGATCTAATAATGGACAATAAGAAGCAATTAATTAAAGAACTAAAAAAAGATACTGAAACAAATGCAGAGGTGGTGAAGACAGAAATTAAAAAAGAAATTGAAGATTTCAGAAAAGACTCACAAGCAACATTAAATAAAGTACATGTGGTTGAAAATAAGGTGAAGGATCACGATTCCATGATTAATAAATTGCAGTAGTTCTGCAAGATTGTAAGTTAATGGAAAACCAGATACGTCTGAGAGGAGTACCTGAGAATTTTTATTTTATGATTTGTATCCCGCCCTTCCCACAAAGATGGCTCAGGGCGGCTTACAACAGATAATAAAACAAAATTTAGATTAGCATTTACATGTATAAACAATTAAAATAGTCAAAACATTTAAAACCTTAAAACATCAAGTCTTATAACAGTATAAATAGCAAGAGTCTAGTAAGCTACAGTTGTTTCCCATCTCAGTTAGGTGTAAGCTAGCCAGAAGAGGGTTGTCTTACAGGCCCTGCGGAACTGAATAAGGTCCCGCAGGGCCCTCACCTCCTCCAGCAGCTGGTTCTACCATGAAGGGGCCATAACAGAAAAGGCCCTGTCTCTAGTTGATTTAAGGCGGACTTCTTTTGGCCCAGGGATAGCAAGAAGGTTTTGAGTTCCCGACCTCAGTACTCTCTGGGGAACATGTGGGGAGAGACGGTCCTTCAGGTAGGCAGGTCCCAGGCCATATAGGGCTTTAAAGGTAATAACCAGCACCTTGTACCGGACTCGGTATGTTATTGGGAGCCAGTGCAGAGCCCGAAGACCCGGCCGAATGTGCCCCCATCTTGGGAGGCCCAATAACAGCCGTGCCGCGTTCTGCACCAGCTGCAATTTCTGAGTTCGGCACAGGGGCAGCCCCATGTAGAGGGCATTGCAGTAGTCCAACCTCAAGGTGACTGTAGCATGGATCATCCAGGAAGGGAGCCAACTGCCTTGCCCGCCTAAGATGAAAAAACGCGGACTTGGCAGTGGCTGCTATCTGAGCCTCCATCTTTAGGGAAGGCTCCAATAGTACCCCCAAGCTCTTGACCCTATCTGCCGCCATCAGCGGCGCGCCGTCAAAAGCTGGCAAGGGGATTCCCCCTCCCCGGTCCCCGACGACCCAAACAAAGGACCTCTGTCTTCGCAGGGTTTAATCTCAGTCCACTCAGTCTGAGCCACTCAGCCACGGCCTGTAGTGCCCGATCCAGATTTTCTGGGGCGCAGACCGGTCGGCCGTCCATAAGCAGATAAAGCTGGGTGTCATCAGCATACTGGTGACACCCCAGCCCATACCTTCGGGCAATCTGGGCAAGGGGTCGCATATAGATATTAAATAACATCGAGGAGAGAACCGCTCCCTGGGGCACCCCACAGTCGAGTGTGCGCCTCTGGGATAGCTCCCCCCCAATCGCGACCCTTTGTCCCCGACCTTCAAGGAAAGAGGAAAGCCACTGCAAGGCCAACCCCTGAATCCCCGCGTCGGCGAGGCAGCAAGTCAGTAGCCTATGGTCGACTGTATCAAATGCCACTGATAGGTCCAACAACATCAGCACTGCCGAGCCACCCCGATCCAGATGCCATTGAAGGTCATCTACCAGGGCAACCAACACCGTCTCTGTCCCATGGCCTGGGCGAAAGCTGGACTGAAGTGGTTCAAGGAAGGAAGCGTCCTCCAGGAAAGTCTGTAGCTGCCTCGCCACTGCCCTCTCAATAAGTTTGCCCAAAAAGGGCAAATTTGAAACCGGCCGATAGTGTGCCAATTGGGCCGGATCTAAAGATGTTTTTTTTAAGAAGGGGGGCAGACCACTGCCTCTTTAAGCGGCGTTGGAAAATGCCCTTCTGTCAGGGATCTATTTATGATGTCCCGTACAGGATATCTAAGATCCCTCTGGCAAGATTTAATAAGCCAGGAAGGGCATGGGTCCAGTTTACAAGTTGTTGGGCGAGCAGATAAGAGAATCCTGTCAACTTCCTCCAGGCTGAGGGGGCTAAAACCATCCAGAATGTGATCCGAAGACATGCTCGGGGCCTCGGTTACGCTAACTGTCTCAAAACTGGCAGGGAGGTTGACGCGAAGTGACGCGATCTTATCCGCAAAATATTTCGCAAAAGCCTCACAGCCTATTTCCAATTCAATAGAATTTGGCCTGCCTTGTGGCAGTGTTGTAAGTTCTCAAATTATATCAAACAATTGTGCCGGGCGCGAAGTTGCGGACGCAAACTTGGCCGCAAAGTGTGCTTTCTTTGCGGATTTGATTGCCATCTCACAGGCCTTCAAACTCTCTCTATAAGATGTTCGGGTCACTTCGTCTTGAGTATGCCGCCATTGCTCTCCAGTCGTCTGAGTCCCCGCTTTAATTGCCGCAGCTCCTGGTTAAACCAGTGGGCCAGGTATCCTGCAGGGCCGTTAGGAACCGTTCTCAGTCCATCAAGCTCCGCGGGCGAGCTAAAATACGCTCTCCGCCTAAACAGGTTTGGGGTGACACATCCATACGAGCCTTGAGGGCAAAGTGATCCGACCATGGCACTGCTTCCATTGCAATGAAGGAGATGACTTAAAGACATATATAATAAGCACTATTGCTGAGTTTTTGGAAATTGAACCCGATTAATCTAGTTATCTTTAAGATTACATATATAGGGTCAATTCATTGTTTGCCAAGAAAAACAAACTACCAAGAGATGTGGTAATAAAATTTATTTCAAGAGACATGGTGGGAAAGATCTTAAGAAAACTATTTGAAAAAACATTGGAAATTGATGGAAGCAGAGTAAGAATCATGAAAGAGCTGCCAAGAAAGGTTATAAATGACAGAAGATTGTACAAAAAATTAACTGACAAGCTGCGGGAGAATGAAGTGCGATACAGATGGATACTGCCTGAAGGTCTAAGTTTTGAATATGGAGGAAAGAGGATTACAATTACAAATATACAGGAAATGAAATTTTCTGAAGTAAATGAGGGATTTGGGGATACAGAATAAAAGAAGAATTGATATGGATTAAAAATTAATATCTTGGTGTCAGGCTCTGTAACTCTATCATACTGAAATTATAAAATACTAACCAAATGGACTTTTCTATACTAACCCCTAGCCTTTGTGATATTGTAGTCACCATGCATATCAAAGGGGATGTTTGAAGTGTTAACTTTGTTTAGGTTGTAAAGGGAGCAAAGGAACATGACCGTTAATAGATACCGCCACTGGCCAGCATCTTCCCAGAGGCTAGGAGATAAGCAGGAGCTCTCGTGTGAAAGTTTGCACCTTCACTCCCTGTTGTTTTGAGAATAATGTCTTTGTTCAGATATTGCTTTGATGTAGATTCCATAAGACCCAGAAACACCCCTGCCAAGGTATTAGTCTCAACTTCTGTTTCAAGCTATGAGTTTCCAATAAAGTATTACATTGTCTCAAATGAATACAGTCTTGAGTCTCCATCGCCTGACACTTGAAACGTAAATGGACTAAAATTACCACAAAAAAGAAAGGTTACATTTCATTGGATCAAGAAACAAAAATGTAATATAATTTGCTTACAAGAAGTACATATTAAACAATTGGATTATAAAATTTTATGGAATAAACAATTGCGTATGGAATTTTTTTCCTTGGCTAAGGAGAAAAAAAGGGGAGTGATTTTTTATGTTAAACAGGAATTGGATCCAAAATTGATTTTTAAGGACAATAAAGGAAGATATTTAGCTGTGGAAGTGACAATGAATGATAAAAAGACATTGCTGTTGGGATTGTATGCCCCAAATGGGGCGAAAGACTCCTTTAAAGATATTGTGCAACATTTAGACCAAGTGACTTATGAACAAATAATGGTAATGGGAGATTTTAACGGAACAATCATTAATGAGCTGGACAGATCAGGGGGAAAAATAAGGAGGGGAAGTTACCAAAGCCATTTTTTGATTTAGTGAAACAAGAAAGTTTGGAAGATATATGGAAGAAATTTAATCCTAAAGTGTGGGATTATACCTTCTTTTCAGCTAGGCATAACTCTTTCTCAAGAATTGATATGTTATGGATGACAAAAGATCTTGTACTTATGATGAAAAAAATAGAGATTCTTCCTAAAGTTGGGACTGATCACAATCCATTGATGTGGTCAGCAAAGTGTGTGAAAAAGATTAGGAGATGGAGAATAAATGAAGATTTGCTTCAGAAAACTGAGACAGTGGTGTCTCTAGAAAAAGAAACTAAAGCCTTCTTCCAAATAAATGAAAAGGAGGACATTCAATTTCAAACTGTGTGGGATGCATACAAAGCAGTAATGAGAGGTATTTTAATTACAATGAATAATAAAGATAAAAGGGCTAAAGAGAAACAAATGTTGGACATTCAAAAAGAGATTGGGAAAAAAGAAAAGGAACTTAAAAAAAGACTGAAGAAAAAGAAAATAAGAAGGGAAATTACAATATTGCAGAACCAATTGAGACATCTGTTAAATAAAGAGGTAGAATGGAACCTTAAGAGACTTCAACACAAATCTTTTGAAGGAGCAAATAAGCTTGAAAAATACCTGGAAATGAAAAAAAAAAAGGGAAATAAATTTGTGAACAAAATTGTATTGGGAGGTAAAGAAATTGTTGACCAAGCAGGAATTAAAAGGGAATTTTATAAATATTATGCTAAGATTTCAAGCTCAAAAGGTGGAGAAAAGAAAAATAGATGCATATTTACAGAAAATTCAAGTAAATCCCTTAACAGAAAATATGGAAAAGGTATTAAATGAACCAATTGAAAAAATTGAAGTTGAAGCAGCTATAAATTCAATGAAAATGGGAAAGGCACCAGGTCCAGATGGTTTTACAGCAAAATTTTATAAAGTCCTTGCAGAGACAGTAGTACCAAAACTTCAGAAGTTGATGAATATTATAAGGATTGATGGGATAATACCAAATACATGGAAGGAAGCTATAATTTTGTTGATACCAAAAGAAGATAAGAGATACAACAAATGTAAAAAATTATAGACCAATTTCATTACTTAACAATGACTACAAAATATATGCTAGGATATTAGCAAAATGACTCAAACAGTATTTGAATAATTTTTATCAAAGAAGAACAAGCAGGATTTCTTCCCAGGAGACAAATTAGAGACAATATCAGAACTGTTATAGATATTGTTGAATATTATGAGAAGCATCCTGAAAAAGAAGTGGCACTATTTTTTGCAGATGCAGAGAAGGCCTTTAACAATCTGAATTGGGATTTTATGTTTGCGATGATGAAGAAATTGGGATTAGGAGAAGATTTTATAAGAATGGTTAAGGCGATATATACTGAACAACAAGCAAGACTCTGTATAAATGCAGATTTGATGGAGAAAATGATGGTTAGTAAAGGAACAAGGCAAGGTTGCCCTTTATCTCCATTGATATTTATAATGACATTAGAGGTTTTGCTTAGGCAAATACAAGACGACAAAGAGATAGAGGGGTTGAAATTGAAAGGTTTTTCCTATAAATACAGAGCGTTTGCTGATGATGTAATGTTTATCAATGAAAATCCCTTATCTGTGACACCATTGCTGCTTCGTAAAATACAGGAGTATGGAGAATTGGCAGGCTTTTATATAAATAAAGTAAAATCAAAACTTTTGTGCAAAAATATGACAAAGAGTCAACAGGAGGAACTGCAAAGTGCAACAGAGTGTGAGGTCACTTCAAAAGTAAAATATTTAGGTGTGGAAGTTACCATGAAAAATATAGATTTGTATAAAAATAATTATGAAAAGCTTTGGCGGAAAATTGATGAAGATTTGATAAAATGCAACAAATTGAACCTGTCTGTGCTGGGCAGAATCGCTACAATTAAAATGAATGTTCTACCAAGAATTATATTTTTATTTCAAACAATTCCAATTGTGAAGGACAATAAACAATTTACCAAATGGCAAAGAAAAGTTTCAGAATTTGTATGGCCTGGAAGAAAACCAAGGATCAAAATGAAAATTTTAACCAACGCAAAAGAAAGGGGAGGTTTTCAGTTACCAGATCTGAAATTGTATCATGATGCAGTGTGTTTGGTATGGATTAAAGAATGGATGACATAATTAAATAAGAAATTGTTGGTTTTAGAAGGCCATGGAAATATTTTTGGTTGGCATGCTTATATGTTGTATGGGAAAAATAAGGTGGATGGTTTTTTTTCACACCATTATATAAGAAGAAATTTGCTAAGTACTTGGTCAAAATATAAAAAAATATGGTGATGAGAGAAAGCTGCTATGGATAGTGCCAACTGAAGTAATAAAATTATCAGAAACAAGTGAAGGGATGTGGTTAAAGTATAATCAACTATTAAAAATACATGGTGGAAAGGTGGAACTAAAATCAGCTGAAGAATTACAATATAAATATAATTGGTTTCAATTACAACAAATTAAGAGCTTGGTGGAGCAGGACATTAGAAATGAAGGTATAACACAGGAGCAAACAGAATTGGAAAAAATGATGTTGGGTGATAATGAAAAGTTGATTTCAAGGATTTATAAATTACTATTGAAGTAGTCTACAGAAGATGAAGTAGTTAAATTTCAAATGATAAAATGGGCAATCAATTTCAACAAAGAAATACAAATGGAATCTTGGGAGTATTTATGGAAGACCTCTATGAAGATATCGACATGTTATAATATTAAAGAAAACTGTTTTAAAATGCTGTATAGATGGTACATGACACCTAAGAAACTGGCAAAAATGAATAATCAGGTGTCAGATAGATTTCGAAATGTAAAAAACATGAAGGATCTTTCTAGCATATGTGGTGGACTTGTGAAAAAGCAAAACAATTTTGGCAAATGATTCAGAAAGAAATGTCAAAAATTTTAGGTTATGACATCAAGAGGTCTCCAGACTCTTTTTTGTTGGGATTACAAATGGAAAGTTTTCCTAAACCAGATAGAATGATGGTGTGGTATCTGCTTTCAGCTGCAAGGACATTGTATGCGCCGTTATGGAAGCAAGATAAAATACCAGAAAAATGGGATTGGATTTTAAAAGTTATGTCATGGAGTGAAATGGACAAACTTACAAAAATCTTAAAAGACTATGATTTGGAGAAGTTCAGGAAGGAATGGGAGAAATTTCAAAATTATGTTGAAAAACAATGGAAAGTAAGGGGACATTTAGTGATTTTTGACAAAAGCTGAATGGTGTGGAATAATGGACTAAAGTTTATAAAGGGAAAATTTTTCTTTTGAAAAATGAAGATGAACTTATAGAGTTAACTTTTCTTATTTTTTGTTTTTACTTCTTCCATATTGTTATAAAGTTCTAAAATGGAGATTCTTGATTTGTTACCTTGTTTTCTTTTAATTTTAAGTAAACACCAGCGGGGGTCAAGAAAAGGGGATGTGAGGAGAAGGGGGGGGGAAAGCGATGTTTTTATTCTGTATTATTTTTTAATTTTTCTCAAAGATTACTATAATAATATATTGCAAAGTAATAAAATAGTTTTAACTGAACACAGTCCAAAATTGCATTTGCCTTTTTAGCCACCACATCACACTGTTGACTCATGTTCAGCATACGGTCCGCCAAGACCCCTAGATCCTTTTGCACATACTGCTGCCCAGACAAGTCTCCCCCATCCTATAGCCATGCATTCCTATAGCCATGCATTTTTCCTATCTTTATCCCTGTTAAAATTCATTTGATTGGTTTCAGCCAAGTTTTCCAGTCTGTCGAGGTCATCCTGTATCTTGTTTCTGTCTGATTTAGTATCATCAGCAAATTTAATAAGTGTTCCCTCTATTCTTTCATCCAAATCATTGATAAAGATGTTGAACAAAACTGGTCCCAGGACAGATCCTTGAGGCACTCCAAGAGGATGAGGAACCATTCACAAGCAATCTTTGGGTGCAATCTGTCAATCAGTTACAGATCCACCTAACAGGATCCAAACCACATTTTTACCAACTTGTCAACAAGGATAGTATGTGGAACCTTATCAAAAGCCTTACTATAATCAAGATAATGATGTCTACAGCATTCCCCTGATCCAGCAAGGTAGTCACTTTAAAAAAAAAAAAAGAGATCAGATTAGTCTGACATTACTTGTTCTTGAGAAACCCATGCTGGCTCTTAGTAATCACAGCCATCCTTTCTAAATGTTCCAGAAATGAGTGTTCATTGGTTTGTTCTAAAACTTTTCCAGGTATAAACATCAAGCTGATAGGTCGGTAGTTTCCCGGATCCTCCTTTTCTCCCTTCTTGAAGATGGGGACAACATTCACCCACCTCCAATCTTCTGGCACCTCATCTGTTCTCCTAGAATTCTCAAACATAATGGCCAGAGGCTCAGAAATTACATCTGCAAGCTCTTTTAGTACTCTTGGATGCAGTTCATCTGGCCCTGAGGACTTGGTTTCATTGAAAGAAACTAGGTGTTTATGTACTGCCCCTATGCTGATCCTAGATTGGAACTCCATACCCTCTTTATATGTTCTGTTTTTGCCATGTTGAGCCCTGTTTCCCTCAGAAGACTGAGGAAAAGTGTCAAGTCTGTCTGTAAACTCTGGCTCAGTCAGAGAGCATTCTGGGTAGAACCAAAGTATAACCAAATGCTGCTAGCTGAAACCTTTCCCATCCCCTCCTTCCTGTAGTGGATAGTTTTGCTTTTAAATGGAAAGATGTGAAAGCCTTATCTGTGCCTTCTCAGGCTTGGCTCTCAGGAGGGAGTCGAGAGCTCGGAATGATCAAGGCCATCAGCCTGGGAACAAATTGGTAACAACAATGTGTGAATGTGCCCTGCATAATCCCCCCCCCTTAGGAATTCCTCAGAAGTACCCCTTTAAATGCAATGTATCAAGGTATATTCTTTAGTCTTTCAATGCTGGCTTTGCCTCAAGTAACTGTAGCAATAAACTAGCTCTTTGTATCAACAAACGACTGGTTATTGACTCTGCCGACGTGACAAAAAGTAGGTATTGAGCAATTCTGCCCTCTCTTCAACAGCAGTTACAATTTCACTTTCCTGCCCTTGCAATGGGCATACCATGTCCTTGTCCTTTTTTTTACTCTTAGCATCTTTGGCTAAGCTAAGCTCATACTGAGTGTTAGCTTTCCTAACTCTTTATCTACAAGCACTGGTGATTTGTTTATATTCATCCTTAGTTATAAGGCCATCCTTCCATTTCCTAAATGGGTCTTTTTAATTTCTCAAGTCTTTAGAGAACTGTTTATGGAGCCACCTCGGCTTCCTTAGGCTTCTTCCATTTCTTCTTCTCATAGGAATCATCTGTGATTGTGCTTTCAATATTTTCCTTTTAAGAAACTCCCACCCCTCTTGAACCCCTGTCTACTTAAGTATTTTTGATCATGGGATTTTACCCAGCATAGTTCTAAGTTTGTTGAAGTTTACCTTTCTGAAATTCAAGCTATATATCCAGCTACATTTTCCCTTCCCTAAGACTGTAAATTCCAAAATCACATGGTTACGACTGCCCAGGGTGCCCACTATTTCTATCTCATCAACCAATTCTTCCTTGTTTGTGAGAATCAAGTCCAAAATAGCAGATCCCCTTGTTTCCTTCTCCACTTTCTGGAAAAGGAAATTGTCAGCAAGTGAAGTCAGAAACTTTGACCTTTTGTTTTTAGCAGAGTTGGACTCTCAACAGATGTCCGGGTAACTGAAAACTCCCATGATCACCGTATCCCTTCTCTTGGAGAACTTTGTAATCTGTTCTAGGAGTGCCTTATCCAAGTCTTCTGCCTGGCCTGGTGGTCTATATTAGACCCTCACCATAATATCGCTCTTATTTCTTACTCCTTTTATTTTTACCCAGAGACTCTCAACTGAGCTACCATGCTCAGATTTATGTATTTCCTCACAAGTATATACCTCCTTCACATATAATCCTATGCCTCCACCCTTTCTCATTTGTCAATCCTTTTTAAATAAGTTGTACCTCTGGATCCTAATATTGCAATACTATGGAAGTACCCAATTCTTTTGCTACGAAACTATAAACTCTTAACCTGTAATGCTGCTTATATTATTCTAAAATGAATTATACTATCAAGGATGTGTCAGTGCCCCCACTCATGATAAAAAGCTCTGAATGATTTTAAGCCTCATTTACTTCCACTTTATATTGGGTATAATTTTGGCTGTAAATCTTTCCTGCCACAGAAAAAATATTTTATGAAGAAAACTGAATAGGTTAAAACAAAAGAAACAACATACCTTCAGGTTCTTCTGTGCTGCTGGCCACAGTAGTCAGAGGAGCAACAGGAATTTCTGTGGGGAAGAAGAAAAAGCAAAAGAGAAAGAGAAAAATAACAGTGGCATAAAGGAAGTTATTTTCTCCAGTTAAGGAAACCTTACTGGGAACTCTCGTAGGACAAGGTAGATGATAGTAACTGAACTTTGAGACTGCGATCTGGATAGTATTGCAAACAGCAATGACTCCATTGATTTTGATGTATCAGAGTAGCATTAAAACAAGAGCCATGTATTTCTGGAACAATATCTGGTTCCAACAGTGATTACTTTTCATTTTCTGGTGGGGAATTCTAGAAACAGGTGCAATTATCTTAAAATATGTCAATGAAAACTCAGAAAATAAAATTCAATAGCTTTGTGGACAAAGTGTTCCTGAACAGGCATTAAAATTGTCAAAAATATCCAATGAATCACTGAATATGAGAGCTATATTTAGCATCCCCCCCAAAAAAATCCACCACTATTACTATCAGAATATACTATTATCAATTTAGCATAATTAATAAGCACAGGCTCCAGTCTATAGACTTTCTTTAAAAGGGTGGTTAAGCTGGTTAGTGGAGACCTATTTAGACATTCTAAAAACTGGGTACAATCATTATATGCCATCATAACTGTACACATTGGCTTTGCTCCAAATAGCCATGTGTTGATCATTTCATATGACAGAACCTATATGCATACAAATTAAATGAAAATCTATACCCAGCAGTTTATGGAGTGGAGTTTGCAGAAATCAGTCTTTACATATACATGCATGCATGGAAATAGGAGAAGGGGTAGGATTTGCCACTTCAGTTCTGATCCCACTCCATAATTGTACTGAGTTTTTGAACATGTGAATGAAGTCATTTACTGTTTACACAATCAAAATACTGAATTTGATGAAAAGTGGATTCTGTTTAAATCTGTGTATACAGAACATAAAATGATAATGAAACTAAATAACTAAATAACTCAATTGTGTCTGTCCTCCAGTTCTTGTGAACAAATTTATTTATTTATTTACCTTAAATTTCTATCCCACCCTCTCCACGAGCGGACTCAGGGCGGCTAACAACATTTACATTTGCAATTTAAAAACCAATAAAATACAGTTATAATTTAAAACTATTATGTGGTGCTGTACCACTTCAATATAAGCGAGTTCTTCTTTTCTGATGGTGATCACGTAGTATCATAGCTCTATAATGATGATGAAGAAAACACATTATGTATTAATTGACCCTCATATGTGATCCTAAAGGTTCAAAATAATAGATGTGGTGACTTATAGTTATATTATTTTTGTCTCTCACTTGTTCTATGTGGAACTCTCATCCAAGCACTAATGAGACTGTGGTTGCCAACTCTGGGGGGGGGGGGAGATTCCGGAACATTTTGGGGGTGGAACTTGGGGAGGACAACATTCAAGGAGGGGAGAAACCTCAGCAGTGTATAATGCTACATAGCCCACTCTTTAAAGCAGCAATTTTCCCAAAGGGGACTAATTTCTGTTATCATGGAGATCAGTTGTAATCCCAGAGGATAGGATCTTCAGGCTCCTTGTGGAGGATGGCAACCCAAGATAACAGCAACATAGCTTGAATAAGCTTGCTGCATTATGTGCCTTTAGACCACAAGTACTTTGTAAGTACTTCAGAATGTACTGATGTTTATTCAAGATTATCTGAAATGCATATTGGGAGCAGAATCTTGATATCCCATAAAGACTTTGTTATGTCAAGCATGATTTTTGACTTCTGCATTAAGCACCAAGAGAACTCAATGATGGGCATGATGTGGCTGTTCTTTGTTTCCAGGTGCAGCCCTCTGGCTTTCCAAGGTTAATAGGGATTTTGATTTGATATTTTTAAAGGCAAATGGAGATAGGGTCTTCTTCAACAAATGTAAAGATCTCCAGTAGCATAAAATAACCAGAAACAGCAGTGACAACAGGCAACAATAAAGGCAGGAAAAGTGAACAGGAAATTGCTTATGTTTTATGATCCTATAGCAATCAACAGCCATTTAACAAATTTAACAAACCCCTTAACAACATGCAACATGATTATTAAAAATATTTTTTCTACACCTCAAGGTTGGCCTTTGGAACTACCAAACATCATTGGCAATAACAACCAATATGTACCTATAAACATATGAAATCCATTCCCAGGGTTCCAGTGTGACCAAAACTGAACACAAGATGGATGTTTGCTGATGAATGGGTGTCCTATACCAGGGGTGGCCAACGGTAGCTCTCCAGATGTTTTTTGCCTACAACTCCCATCAGCCCCAGCCAGCATGGCCAGTGGCTGGGGCTGATGGGAGTTGTAGGCAAAAAACATCTGGAGAGATACCATTCGCCACCCCTGTCCTATACTATACAAGAGGGGGGGATCTTAGTGTTATCTTACCACTCCACTGAGCAAAGGTTGAAGCCATCTTCCAGCTTAAGGAGACTTCGATCAATTTTGCACTCACCCTTACTCCACCCTGAAGTCCATCTTCTCCGTGTGGCGTCCTCCGATTTCCCACTATTTGTGCCAGGGCTGCAGCAAATATTGCAGCTTTCGTGCAGCAAACAGAAACCGCTAAAAACCAGTTTCTGTTTGCTGCACAAAAAGTGATTGCTGCAGCCCTGACGCAAATAGTGGGAAATTGGGAGGATGCCGTGCGGAGAAGATGGACATGAGGGCAGAGTAAGGTGAGTGTGAAATCGGTCTTCCTCTAACTTAAGTGGTTTTTCTGTTTTCAGAAGAGTTTAATAAACTGAGCCCACTTGTTGGGAGGGAGGGTTAGAAATCGAAGATATAAATAAAAAATAAAAATAAACTGGAGGAAGGCTTCAAACTTTGCTCAGTAGATGGTAGGATATGGTAGGATCCTCACTAACAGACTTGATTCTCAGTGGATCATTCCAGATCTGCTCATGATATCAAGTAACTTCAAAGGTCAGACATGAATCAGACTGGAAAATCAGGTTGCCATTTGATTGTATTCATATAATCTGAGCAGAGGGCAATGAGATGTACAAAATTCATCCATAAACTCATGTACATAAATGCATCCAAAAATGCAATACAGACACAACATGCAGGCCCACTGCACAAATTATACTTTGAATGGTTATACATTACAGACTCACAGCATATATACCCACTCAAACTGTACTTTGCTATTAGACCCAGCCCGGCACTTTGTAAATGAGTTAGGGATTTAAAAGTGCATATGTTGAAAAAGAAATGCACCTATAGTGGTTAATAATATAGGATCATAACATGTATCCATTTAAACAGTAATGTGAGAAATAGCCAACAGTCTATCTAGATAAATGAGTTTATCCAATCAGTTGTTAGTAAACAAGCTAAACTCAGAATTAGTTCTGTTATGGTGTAGAAGGAAAATCCACCTACTTATGCAGGGGGCAATTGGAGATCTGCTTTGCTGGTAACCTTTGGCACATCGATTGCAAGTGATGCCCGTCACGCCATCTTTGCAGGGACATTGCCCTGTGGTTTGATTACAGGTTTTCCCAGCTGCACCCACGGGATGGCAATCACATGCTGTGGGGGGAACATACAACAAGAGGATCAGAGGTGAGAGGCAGGGAGGAGGAAGGGCTTTTTTCCCTTTAAAAAGATTTATTAACTGGCAACAGTATCTGAAGAAAGATGGAAGTTGGTTACTGGCTGGATATTAGGAAAAACTATTTTACAGTAAGAATTGTTCAACAGTGGGATCAGCTACCAAGGGATGTGGTGAGCTTCCCCTCACTGGCAGTTTTTAAACTGCAGCTGGATGAACACTTGTCAGGGATGCTCCAGGCTGATCCTGCATTGATCAGGGAGTTGAACAAGATGGCCTCTTCCAGCGCGTGATTCTAAGCAGGGATTGTTCCATCAGAGATTCAGGGAAGAAGAAGAGGAGGAGGAGATTGGATTTATACCCTGTCATTCACTTAGAGTCTTAGAGCAGTTTACAATCTTCTTCCTTTCCTTTTCCCACAACAGGCACTCTGTGAGGTGGGTGGGGCTGAGAGAGCTCTTTGAGAACTGCTCTTGAGAGAACAGCTCTGAGAGAACTTTGGACTGACCCAAGGTCACCCACAAGATGCATGTGGAGGAGTGGGGAATCAAAATTGGTCCTCCAGATTACAGTCCGCTGCTCTTAACCAACTACACCAAACTGGTTCTCTCTGGATGTGATAAGAACAGCCAGTGCAGGGGTGACAGGGTCTTCACCCTTGAGGGCAACTGATAGATCTTAATATCACTGCATAAGAAACACAATAACCTGTCCCAGAATACCTGAAAGGGAAATGATGGCTTATCTTAGTATGTTTGTCATTCCAATCACCATCTTAGCACCCTTGCCAAGTATTATCAACCATAAACTTCTGGCCAAAGATAAATTTTAAAACATTCAAGTCATCTTTATCATCTAACCTCTGGTTGATGATGTTCCTAAAAGGACAATCTATGTATCTGATGCACTGACTTGGATAGCCCCAGGCGAGTCAGATCTGGCTAGTATTTGGATGGAAGACTACCAAGAAATACCAGGGTTGTGACATAGAGGCAGGCAAGATATATATACCAACTTAAGTTATTTCTGAGTAAATCCAGTTGAAGACTGGAGTTAAATAAGTTGTAGTTCAGTTCAGTTCAGTAGCTAACTTGTTCCATAGATTTCAGTGGCATTTAGTCACAGCTAATCTTAATGCAATTGAGATCTATAGCTACAATATATATAAATTGTAGAATGTAGATTCAGATTTGCACTAGAACATGCACAGAGTGCCAGATACATTTACAGTTCTGATCATAGAATATATTGTACTAACTCTAATCATAGAAGCTGCCTTAATATGTATGAAGTTGCACTTCTCTATGGGACACAGGCCAATAGTAGTCTTAGCATTAAGCCTTTGAGAACAAAGAAAGATAATTTCTTATTCAACTCTCTACTAAGCACATTACATATTACAAAGCCCTTTTTCTCTAGCCGAAGATCATCACATTCTATCATGTTTTGTAAACACCCTTTGAAAAGGACTCTTTTCTCCCTCAGGAGACTCCCCAGCCTGAAAGAGTCATCATACCCCCACACAGTAGAGATTCTGCCTATTGACACATTTTCTGGAACTGAGCCAAATATCTAAAACAACGAACCTGAACTACACCCCTTGGTCATACTAGAGAACCACCATAAACACAGAGTTCCATCCAGATGCTAAATGCCAGGAAGGCAGGGATTGAGGGTACAGATCAAATAAATCCCAAAGCAATTACCTCATCCTGAAGTGATCCTCTATCTCCCAGAATAGAGATGGGCTTCTTTGATCCAATAAGGGAAGCCAAAGGTAAGAACTTTGTGACCAGTCAACTAGACCTGCTTTGTTATCAAAATTGTATAAATATGTTTTGTGAAGGAGAGCTGAGGAAAAACGCAGGATATTGGTACAGAGAGAGAGAGTTAGAGTTGTTTTCCCTCCTGTCATTGATGGCAATAAAAGAAACTCTGGATCAACTCACTTAGACCTCTGGCTGTTGAGTCTCTTAAACTGGGCTGGGGACTCAACTCTTGGCACTGATGGTATGTGCAACAAACCTTTAAAAGCTCTTAATAAAAACCCTTGTTCAGAATTTGGGACTAAAAATCTCTAAAAACAGCAATGCAAAAATCTCTAAAAAGAACAATGATTCTGCTTTCACTGTAGAATCATAGAGTTGGAAGGGACGTTCAGGGTCATCTAGTCCAACCCCCTGCACAATGCAGAATATTCACAAATACCCCCCCCCCCACCCGACACACAGTGATCTCTGTTCTATGCCCAGAAGATGGCAAAAAACAAAACAAAACACAACCCTCCAGGATGGCCAAACTGGAGACAAATTTCTGCCTGACCCCAAAGTGGTGATCAGCATTTCCCTGGCCATGTAAGAAAGGGCCATGAGAAATAAGCACTGATGCAACCCATCCTGCCATCCCTCTCATGATCTGCCTAAATTCATAGAATCAGCATTCTAAATTCATAGAATCAGCATGGCTATCTAGCCTTTGTTTAAAACTCCCCAAGGAAGGAGAGTCCACCACTTCCCAAGGAAGCTTGTTCCACTGAGGAACTGCTCTGTCACAAAATTCTTCCTAATGTTCAGTCAAAAACTCTTCTGGTTTAATTTCAACCCATTGGTTCTTATCCACCCTTCTGAGGCAACAGTGAACATGAACATATGAAGCTGCCTTATACTGAATCAGACCCTTGGTCCATCAAAGTCAGTATTGTCTTCTCAGACTGGCAGCAGCTCTCCAGGGTCTCAAGCTGAGGTTTTTCACATCTATTTGCCTGAACCCTTTTTTGGAGATGCCAGGGATTGAACCTGGGACCTTCTGCTTCCCAAGCAGATGCTCTACCACTGAGCCACCGTCCCTCCCCTATTATTTGTTTATAATAATAAACAAATCTGCACCATCCTCTATATGACAGCCCTTCAAATACTTGAAGATGGTAATCATATCACCTCTCAGCCGCCTCCTCTCCAGGCTAAACATCCACAGCTCCTTCAACCTTTCTTCATAGGACTTGGTCTCCAGACCCCTCACCATCTTCATCCTCCTCCTCTGGACACATTCCAGCTTGTCTATATCCTTCTTGTGGTGCTATGTTTCACTTTGTACTTGAAAAGAGGCTAGACATATTCAAGACGGATGGGTTCATCAATTACTATAAGATCCAACTGTCCTCAGCTAGGGCTTTTTTGGCCCTGACATCCACCTGGTAGAATTCTCTGTCAGAGAACATCTGTGCCCTGGGGAATCTATTATGTTTCTACAGGGCATGCAAAGCAAAGATTTTCTCCCAGGCATTTGGTTGAGGACAGTGATGGGCATTATAAAATCTGGCACTCTCATACCCCTCACTCTCTGCAACCCGTCCCCCAGGAGGCTTGTGGAAGCTGAATTTTCTACCACCATCTTGGAAATTGTACTATCTGCTGATATATGTTTTATGTAATTTAACACTGGAAGATGGCCTAATAAATGGTGACTAAGGGGAACCTCTTCAACCAGAGGCAGTAACCTCTTAATACCAGCGGCCACAGCACACCCTCTATCCCCTTTTTTTGGTTGATCCTTCAATGCAACTGATTGGCTACTCTTTGAAACAGAATGATGGACTAGATGGACCACAGGTTTGATCCAGCCAGGCTGTTCTTATATTTTTAGAAGGGCATCAATGAAATTCACTGACATCACTCACTGCAGAGAGAGTTCACCTACCCATTTTGCTCCAAACAACATTAGCCTACAGACCATTTGCAAAAATGACTTGAACTTTGTGCTATGTGAAATGAACTAGTTTCTTAATTTTCAATCTGTCGGTTATCCACATAAAAGGATCCACAGGCATAGTCACACCTCAGTTTTTAAAAATTCAATTTGTGTTCATTATCTCTGTGTGTGACATGTAAAAAACGTGAAGAGTGGTATCAATGCCATGCTTGGAAAATTCCAGAATTATTTCCCTACAATTGAATATCTGCACTACTCTCTTTGATCACTGGCAATAGAATCCCAGCCTCATTATTCACTTACAGTCATATTATAACTGGTAAGGGCACAAATGCTTCCTACACCACAAGTCTACAGAGGTTTCTGAAACACCAACCATTTTTTAGCATGCAGGTAAAACAAATACTCAGTGGTGTGAGTTTGCAGACTGTAATTAATTCAGTTGACTAAAAATTTCCTGTTGGGAAATTTATTTTCTATTTTATGAGAAGTCCTTATTACCAACCTAGCTACATGAATTTTGATGTACTTCTTGAGATGCCTTTCATTTCACTTTTTGTACCTGTCAAGTTCTATGCAGCATTCATCAATTTCACCTTGTTGATGTAAATCAAATTAGGCTTCATATGGTGATAAGCATGTTCACAGCAAAGACTGGCTTTGCTCAAACTGACCCCCACTGGTCAGTTTGAGCACTATATTTTATACTTTACTGTGACTGTTAATAATACAGGCATTTAGGAGCACAAATTCTGGTGGGCAATTACAAAAATTCAAAGAAAGACACTCTCCCTCTTCCCCCCACAGTTCTGAAAGTTTTCTTCAAAATTGAAACAAAATTAACAGACTCTAGCCATATAGATAACAGGTGACCTTCACTGTAAAGGAAAGGAATGTGTGTTGCTGGCTAGGGCAGAGAGATTATGAATACATTACAAAGAATGTGGGCATACAGGCAGCATCAAAGCAAAAGTATGAGAATAAAAAATACATTAAAATGCAGGTTATAGGATAACATGGCAAGAGCTAAATCTTGATAGTACCAAGCAGGTCTGTAGGGCCTGTGGGGGAAGGTAACTTTGTGCTATGACTTGGGGCCCCCAAGCAGCCCCCGGGGCTTCTGCTGTATCCTTCTGCATCCCCCCACCATTACAATCACACTGGAGAGGCGGCAGGAAGAGCCACCAGCCTCCATGCACTATTTAAAAGGCCCACTGATCAACAGGTTGGGGGCTGCACCTGCCACAACTCCAGCAGGACCGGCCAGGGCATAAGTTAGAAAAGCCCACCACAAGGCATGCCAGGCTCTCCCTTTGCCACTCTGCCTCCGCCACATGCTATCCGGGAGCTGAGCAGGACCTGCTGAGGTCACTCCCACTGGAGATCAGTTGTAAATGGGGAAGATCTCCAGGCCCCAGCTGGAGGCTGGCAATTCTACTTCCACCCTCCCAGTGGCGACTTCCTGATCCCACTGCTGCTCTGCCCTGCTCATGGTGGCCCCAATCAAGTCTTTCTCCAGCTTTCTGGCTTGGGAAAGCCAGCACCCTCCCCCATCCAAGGTGCCAGGAAGGAAGAGAGGAGTGGGCCCAGCTGCAGAGTGGAGAAGGCAGGAGGAGGAGGCTGCAGGACACATGAGAGTTCAGGCCCCAGATTTCCTTGCCTGGGGTTGGGGCAGTGTGGCCCTGTCTCTCTGCACATGCCCAGTGTGGCTCATCCTCTTCCTCAGCTCCCACTCAGTGGCCACAGCAGCAGCACTCGCACCAGAGCCAGGGATCAGCCAGACCAGCATGGGTGGTGAAGAGGGTATGGAAGGGAAGGGGGCAGGAGGAGGCTGTGAGTTGGCTGGCAGCAGTCATCAATTTGGGGCTTCTTGGAGAGGGGTGGGGTATGGCAGGGAGCTGGCAGCTTTTTCCCTCAACAGTGGCGGGAGGGAAGGCCACAGGGGTTTAGCCATTATGTGCCCTCTGAAAAAATAAATAAAAAACAAATTTAATGCCAGTAGTTCACAAAGTAGAATCTTTGCTCACAAGACTCTACAGCTTTGAGGGAACATTGGATGCAGAATTTGTTTTTACCTTTTCTCTTTCTTGGGTTTCCCCCCCATCCTTGGTATGCTCTTTCATCTATTTTCTTATAATTTTACAATTGAAATATTCAAAACAGATTTTGAGTATTCCAAACATACTCATTTTTAACATATGAGTTAAAAATTCAAATTACAATTATAGATGTCACAAATCTAATTTATTTTAAGTGAAAGCTCTTTATATACGGTCAGTAAGAATTCTTTTTTAAAATCCTGGGTGGAGTGGCCCTGTAGTGGTCCAGGTAAAGGTTTCTTGTCCAAAAGGTAACACTTAATAGTCTGTCATTCAGCAGGGGCCTAGGAGGGCCTGCTACTGGCTGCCCCACTCTGCTAAGGATCTACATGGGAGGGCCCAGAGCACCCAGCCATTCCTGTCTTCATTATTAGTAAATACCTCTTAAAATTAACCAAGGATATGTGATAACTCAGACAGTATAACAACAGTTTATTTACAGTGCTCAAATAATGTGAGTAAAAACAGTGAAATATATATACAGTAAAGGTGGGTGCAAATAAACAGAAGCCCTGATGTGTTTAGCTAGACATTCCCTTCCTTTAATACCAAAATTCACCACCTTGGTTAAGGGATCTTTCCTTCAGCCTTGTCTCGTGCAGCCCTTTCCAGAGAGAACACATCGTCTGTGCTTGGCCCTTTTATGCTTTCCTCCCTGGTCCCACCTCTCTCTGGGCCAGTTTCCCTCCAAAACCTTGCCGCCCAATCAGAGGGACAGAGGGGATCCTGGGAGATGTAGGCTTTCTGTAGTAACTCCTAGATAGGCTTCTCTGGAGCCTGAAGGCCTCACTAGGCCCAGGATCATGACAGTCTAGGTGAGTCATTTAGATAATCTCTGCACAGAGATCTTAGTGCCTAGCTTTGTGTGGGGGGCGGGGATAGGAAATAAAGAGGTTAGGGTCCTTTCTATAAGACTTGGTTCTTTTCAGGAAGAAAAGAAGAACCCTCTTTACATTCAAAGAGACGAGATGTTTCTCCTCATCAGACTGAGAACTGTTAACCTCTGTGGTTAAGAGTTTAGCCCAAATTTGCATTAACCAAGCCTCTGGGAACATCCCATAGAGACAAAGAAACAATAGACTCAGGAGTCCTTAAATACATGGCCATTTATTCAGTAGTACTTGCGTTACTGATGTAACAAACATGAATTTGAGCAGACTTCGGAGGATGGTGGAAGACAGGACGGCCTGGCATGACTTTGTCATGGGGTCGCAAAGAGTTGGACTTGACTGTGCGACTGAACAACAAACTTGCTAATTCATAGTTCTAAGATCAAAATCCAATTACAATTCAGGAAGTTCATGAAACAGTTACAAGGAATACATGACTATAAGTCAAAACTAGATGATAAATGTCATCCTGACTTTTGGGGCATTTTCCACAATCTTTCCCCATTCTCACTCTGGCATTTCTTCATATTGTCAGAGAACTCCTTTTCGTATCAAAGAATCCATCTTGAACATGACCACTCTGGTCCTTTTCTAAGCCTAGAACACATTGATCTACCAGGAATACAACTTTACATGAATGAGTGAGCTGCTCTTATACTACTGGAAGCTTAAGATGCCTTTTCTGACTTAAACAGACAAGGTGAGATAGAAAACATGATTAAGTACCAGAAAATAGTGAGCCAATGTTATATTTATACATGGATGTGTATACACTCTTCTTAAACTCAAGAATCTAGCATTGAAATGTATTAAATCTAAGAGTTACTCCTTAAAAATCCCATTCTTAATACTTGGCCTTATTCCCAGTCATTTTTAATTACTTCTGATCAATCCCCAGCTTCCTAGACCACTCAACCATGATCTTCCTTCAATAATGAACAATCTTGTATGATTAAAATAACTTTCATATTAATGTTATATACTTTTTTTACTTCTGTATTTAAACCCTAGATGCTATGTGTGTTTCAGCAGGAATCACGCTGTGAACTTTATAACCCAGATAGCTTCTGGCAAACAGGCTCTCTTCTCTCCTTCCATCCAGAAATGGAATTTTCAGCCCAAGCTAATGTGGCCTACTACCCTTCCTCTTGTTTCTTCTCAATATGTATATTCAGGTTAAAAGGTTTAAATGTCACTCATTGTCAAGTCTGCTATGAGTTACTCAATATCTGTATTAAGTTTGGTTCTGAAGTAAAGGAGTCTGGGTACTTTACAGTGTACACCGGGGGCTGCTAGCCCACTTTCCTGCCCCCTCACTAGAAAGGCCTTTGTTGTGTAACCTGCTTTGAAATGCTAACATGTGAACAAGATAGTGGCGCCTTCCCAGCCTTGTTCTCTGTGGGGAGTATGGGGTGTCAAGGCTTCGGCCTGGGAACGAAAGAAGTAGCATCCTAGTGTGAAGATGTGTTGCATAGATTGCCCCCCCCCCCCGTAGGAATCCTTTAGATTCATACCTTAAATACTGGATTAGTGCATATGTATTTCAGTCCTTCAATCTCTGCCATGGTCTCTAGTTCTGATTACAATAAACTTGTTACTCTATCAAGAGACTCGTTATTGAATTCAGCCGACTTGACATTTTGAAGGACTCCTCTATCTTGGAGTTCAACCTTTCCGGCAACTGAAAAGGCGATGTCCGAACAGTCTCCGGAGAATGGAGGATTCCCAACCAGAGTGGAGGGGGCCGAGACACCCTGGCACATCCATACTGCCAGAAGGACCGCGGCCTCCCCTCCACAGTTTCAGCTGGTGGTGACCCCACGGCAATACCAGCCAAGGACCTCCACTACGCTGATGGATCAAGCCCCGGTCCGACGGGAGACGATCATGACCCGCCACACCAAGCGGGTCCAACTGGATGAGGCCGCCGCCGCCCACCCGGGC
This sequence comes from Heteronotia binoei, assembly GCF_032191835.1. Taxonomy (NCBI): domain Eukaryota; kingdom Metazoa; phylum Chordata; class Lepidosauria; order Squamata; family Gekkonidae; genus Heteronotia; species Heteronotia binoei. Next base: position 81,267,623 of record NC_083235.1, on the reverse strand, counting down.
GAGGCGAGCGAAGGCGCCGGAGCCGCGGGGGCGCAAGCCCCCGGGAGTGGAAGCGAAGGGGCCGAGTGCGGAGCGGATGACGGAGGGGCGAGCCCCAAGGACCAGACCGATGAGGAGTACGAGGCGTTTCGCGCGATGGTCCACAGGGAGATCGACGGGGCGGTGAGAGACCTCAAGGACCAGATGCAGACCCTGACCGCGCAGCTGGGCAGAGCGCTGGGGGTGACCGGGGCTCGCCAGCAACAGCCAGCCCCGACGGGTCCGCGGGGACCCCCGGTTCAACAGGGCCCCGCCGCCCCTCCACCCGGAGCGGCCCCGCAAGCCCCAGCGGCGCCCCCTCCTGCCCCGGTCAGACAAAGAGACCTGGGGGGAGGCCGGGAGCTGGACGCCACGTTCGACGGGGACCCGGAGGAAGTGAACTACTTCGCGATCCAGGCGAACAGCTACATGCACTACTGGGGGGACTCATTCCCCGATGAGATGAGCCGCGTGGACTACCTCGGGTCGAAGCTACGGGGCGCAGCGAAGAAGTGGTATGTGAGCCTATGCGAAACCAACAGCCCGGCCCTCCACTTCGTAAACACTTTCGTGCAAGCCCTGCTGACCCAGTACGAGGACCCCCTGCAAGAAACCCGAGTGCTGGCGGCGCTGCGGAACATGAAGCAAGGGACCCGATCCATCCGAGAGTACGCGGCCGACTTCCAGGCCAACGCCGCCCGGGCTCGGAACTGGAACGAGGTGATGAAGATTGAGCACTTCACCAATGGGCTGAACCCGAGCATCCTGGATAGAGCGCTCACACAAGCCCGCCCCGATACCCTGGTGGGGTGGATTCAGCTGACGGGGGAGGTGGAGACCAACCTGAAACGAGTGGCGATGCTGCGCCAAGCACTGGCCGCCGGCAGGGGAACGCCGAAAGCAAGCCCCGGGAAGGCTGAGCCACCTAAAGTCAAGAAGCAGGCGGTGGCTGCCCCGGGGGGGCCCCGACGTTGTTTCCGGTGTGGGGACCCCAACCATCTGGCCTCCGGCTGCCCCCAATCAGCCACCGGGGCCGCCCCACCGCAGGGAGCCACCCGCCCGGGCACCCCCGGCCCCAAGAAAACCACCGGCCGCCCTAAGGACACGGCGAAGAGCAGCGCGCTCCTGGTGCAAGACGACCTACAAGAGGAGGAGGTGCGTCTGTCAGAGGAGCTGGCCGAGCTGGCGTGGGAAGAGGAGCCGGCGGGAAACGACGCCGACCTGCTTTGAACGGTGCCAACCAGCAGGTCGACCGAGAGGAGGCACCGCTAACGGTGAGACCCACGGGAAGGTTGTACTTTATAGTGGTCAAATTGTTGAACCCAAAGCTAAAAAGGTTCCTACAGATCCGGGCCCTCATAGACTCGGGCTGTAATAGAGAGCTGATTTCCCCCAAGGTGGTGGAGGCTCTGGGGTTGAAACGCTTACAACTGCCCCACCCCATGCACTTTGAACAGATGGATGAGTCAGTAATGGGGGGGGGGGGAACCCTGCACGCAAGAGACTGAGCCGTGCCCCCTGGGGATTGAGGACCACTGGGACTCAGAGACGTTTGTGATCGCGCCCGCCTGTGGCTACCCCGTGGTCCTGGGAGTGGGGTGGTTGGAGAAGCATGAGCCCCTCATCCGCTGGAGAGCCCAGACCATCAGATTTCCCGACCCAAGTTGCAACCAGCACCTTTGGCAGGCAGCATGGGGGCCACGAGCGCCAGCCGCTCGGGAGAGGGCGTGCGTCCTGGTGGAAGAGGTGCACCATGTCCCGGACGCCTACCGCGACCTGATGGAAGTATTTAGTGAGCGGGAGGCCAACCAGCTACCCCCCCACAGGAGCACAGACTGCGCGATAGAACTAATCCCCGGGGAAAGCCTTCCCAGGGCCAAGCTCTACCAAATGGGGTGGGCTGAGAAGAAGGAGCTGCGAAAATTCCTAGACTTGAACTTGAAAAGGGGGTTCATCAGACCCGCGACGGCCCCCCACGCGGCCCCCGTGTTGTTTAGAAAGAAAAAGGACCACAGTCTTAGGCTTTGCACTGATTTTCGTGGGATTAACGCGATTTCCATGTCAAACGCCTACCCCATCCCCCTCATCAAAGATTTGCTAAGCACTGTGGCGGGGGGGGGGGAGATTTTCACAAAGCTTGACCTGCGGGACGCGTACTTCCGAGTGCGCATCAAGGAGGGGGATGAGTGGAAAACGGCGTTCAACACCCCGATGGGGCAAATTGAATATTTAGTCATGCCGTTTGGATTGCAAGGGGCACCTGGGGTGTTCATGAATTTCATAAATGATGTATTGCGGAAATTTCTGTACAAGGGGGTGGTGGTGTACCTTGATGACATCATTATTTATTCGCAAGACGAACAATCCCATGTGAAACTAGTGAGGGAAGTGTTGGCCACCCTGCTGAAGCACCAGCTCTACGCCAAGCTGTCTAAATGCGAGTTCCACCGCACGGAACTAGACTATTTGGGCTTCCGTGTGTCTGGGGACGGGCTGGCCATGGATCCAGCTAAAGTTCAGGCAGTTCTAGAGTGGGCCCCCCCGAGGACACGTAGACAGCTCCAAAGTTTCATCGGATTCTCCAATTTCTATAGGACATTCATTGAAGGGTTCGCCCAGATCGCTCTGCCCCTAACAGACCTCCTGAAGACGAAGGGGAGGGGGGAGGAGGCAAAGCGACCAGGGGCCAGGCTGAATTGGACACCGACTTGTCAGGCGGCTTTCGACCGGCTTAAACAACTGTTCACAAGCGAGCCGGTCTTAAGCCACCCAGATGAGCGGAAGGGGTTTGTGGTCCAATGCGACGCCTCCGATGTCGCCGTAGGAGCCATTCTCATGCAGAGGGATGAGGAGGGGAAGCTGAGACCCTGCGCTTACATTTCGCGAAAGTTCTCAGAGGAGCAGAGGAACTGGTCAGTGTGGGACAAAGAGGCTTTCGCTGTCATGTTTGCACTGAAAACTTGGAGGTCCTGGTTGGAGGGAGCCAGGGTGCCCTTTGAGATATGGACGGACCACAAAAATCTAGAGGCACTAACAGGGAAAAGAAAATTGAGTGAAAAGCAAATCAGGTGGGCGGGCTTCTTCTCCAGATTCGACTTCACCCTGAAGCACATCCCGGGGACCCGCAATTTTCTAGCAGACGCCCTGTCCAGGCTCCCACAGCATGAGAGCCAGAGAGAGGAAGTGGTAGATTCCCTGATCCCCCCCACACAAGTGGCGGCTATGGTCACTACCCGCTCGCAGAGGAAAAAGGAATTGAGTGGGCTAAGCAAAGAACGAATCACCCTAAAGGCCGAACGGGAGGGAGGTGGGCGGCCGGAGGGGTTGCAGAAAAGAAAAGACGCTCTTTGGTACAAGGGGGAGAAACTGTACATCCCGGAAACATTAAGGAAAGAAATTCTCCAACTATGTCACTGCTCCAAATTAGCTGGGCACTTCGGCTATGTAAAAACCTTGCACTTAGTGCACCGGCAGTTCTGGTGGCCGTCCCTAAAGAAGGATGTGTCGGACTTTGTAGCTGGTTGCCCGGTGTGTGTGATGGCAAAAAAGAGGGGGGGGAAACCCCCGGGACTCCTACAGCCTCTGGAAACAGCAAAACGGCCATGGGCCATAGTGTCCATGGACTTCATAGTCGAGCTACCATCCTCCCGGGGGAAAACAGTCATACTGGTGGTAGTGGACATGTTTTCAAAACAAGCCCACTTCATCCCCTGCAGCCAATTACCCACGGCCAAGAAGCTAGCGACTTTATTTTTCGACCACGTGGCCAAGCATCACTCCATCCCTGACAAGGTCATAAGTGACAGGGGGCCTCAGTTCGTTGCCACCTTCTGGCGGGAGTTTTGTAAATTATTAGGGATGGAACAGGGGCTAAGCTCTGCCTATCACCCCCAGACGGACGGACAGACTGAGAGAGTGAACGGGGTGCTAGAGCAGTACCTACGGTGCTTTGTGAGCCTACGCCAGTCAGACTGGGTGGACCTCCTCCCCTTCGCTGAATACGCTTACAACAACAGAGCTCACAGTTCCACAAAAGCATCTCCCTTTGCAACAGTGTTTGGGTATGAGGGAAAGCCGATCCCCATGCTGCCAGGGGGGGAGGGATTGACGGGCTCAAGTTTCGAGCAATGGTGGCAAGGTCCCAGCCAATGTTGGCCAGCCATTCAAGAAAACCTGAAGCTGGCTAAGGAGGCGTATAAAAAACAGTACGATAAAAGCCATGTGCCAGTCTGGGACTTGAAGGTGGGGGATTCCGTATTTCTGTCAACAAAAAACCTGCCTCTGGCACAACCGTCTAGGAAATTGGCTTTTAAGTTCTTAGGGCCATTCAAAATCAAGCGGGTGATCAACCCGGTGACAGTAGAGTTAGACCTCCCCCCTGCCCTTGGTAAAGTCCACCCTGTTTTTCATTGCAGCCTACTGCGCAGATCTCCGGGGCCGTCCAAATGGCATTTGCAAGATTCACCAACCCTCCCCTCGAAGGGGGAGTGCCGGAGCCTCTCGGGGCCCGAGTTCCGGAGCCATAAATGTGAATCGCCCTCCTTGCAAGGCCGCCCGGCAGGGGGGGGGGCCCTAGGGGGGGCAGTATGTCAAGTCTGCTATGAGTTACTCAATATCTGTATTAAGTTTGGTTCTGAAGTAAAGGAGTCTGGGTACTTTACAGTGTACACCGGGGGCTGCTAGCCCACTTTCCTGCCCCCTCACTAGAAAGGCCTTTGTTGTGTAACCTGCTTTGAAATGCTAACATGTGAACAAGATAGTGGCGCCTTCCCAGCCTTGTTCTCTGTGGGGAGTATGGGGTGTCAAGGCTTCGGCCTGGGAACGAAAGAAGTAGCATCCTAGTGTGAAGATGTGTTGCATAGATTGCCCCCCCCCCGTAGGAATCCTTTAGATTCATACCTTAAATACTGGATTAGTGCATATGTATTTCAGTCCTTCAATCTCTGCCATGGTCTCTAGTTCTGATTACAATAAACTTGTTACTCTATCAAGAGACTCGTTATTGAATTCAGCCGACTTGACACTCATTCCTTTTCCCAATCTTTCTCAATCAGCAGCACTCTCCGGGCATCTAATTAAGAGTCTTAAGACCCTTAAAAGAGATGTTAATTCCTTTTAACCTGCTAATTCCCATCATAAAAGCCATTCCCCCCCTTTCTCTCTTCACATAACGAGGTTAAAAAGGGTTTTGGCATCAAGTCCCATGACGATCAATACTTTTGCATATTTACTTTAGCCTCTGTGTACTGAAAGTCCAGGTTATATTATAACAGGGTTCATGATGACCCAATGGAAATTTCTGTCTCTTGTTGAAATTAGGTCTGAACTGAGACAAGCATGAAGACACACACATAGGCCCACCAGAATGAAGAATCAGAAATCCATATGTTTTTCACAGCCATATAGGCATGGCTAACAGATTGTCCCCCCTTCATACCTGGCGGTACTCCTCTCACCAGGTATGAAAAGGTTGAGGGGCTTGAGCCTTTAATTTGCAAGGCTCATCCTTGCCAGAGGTAGAAGTGACAGCTGCAGTAGGAGAAGGTGCTTGGATCTAGAACAGAGCTGCTGGTAAGGAGAGTGAGACTGGATTTAAACTGCTGGGGAGCATTACCTAGGGTTGCTGTGAGAGGTAACTGTGTGTGTGCTTGGTGCCTGCTGGAGAGGGGTTTCTGATTGCTTTTGTGTGTCTTTTGTATAGCTGTTGCTGAGTGAGGAGAGCTTGTTTGTCTAGGGGTAATTGCTGGCCCCACCCTCTGCTGTTGCTCTGGCTGTTGAGTCAGAGGTGGGTGGGGGCTTGAGCTTTTAATTTGCAAGGCTCATCCTTGCCAGAGGCACGAGCCGAAGGGCTCTTAGCCTGTGGCTCTTAGCCTGGGGGTCCAGCTTGGGGGTTCTGTAGATAGATGCATAGTTACCCACAAGTAGTTTCAAGTGGCAGTTGGTAGTGGGATTTTATATATAAGTGAAGATAAAAAATTTTTTTGAAATGGATTGTAGCAGTATGGCTGGTAAAGGAACAGAGGCAGTGATGTGTAAAGACTGTGGGATGTTTGTATTTCTACCTGAGAGTAGCACGAATTACACTTGCAGCAAGTGTAAGTTAGTGGCCTTGCTGGAGGAGAAGATACAGGGACTGGAGGCACGATTGTCCACACTGCAGTGTATAAAGGAAGGTGAGGATTTTCTTGACAAAACGCATGAGGCACTCTTGAAAGGACAAGAGGAGGGAGAGGAAGTGGTATCTCAGCAATCAAAAGAGAACCCAACACAAGAGGAGGGTTCCTCAAATCAGGAGATGTTCTGAGTCCCTGCTGCTCAGCAATAGGTTCCCGGATCTCCCCACAGTAAATGATTATGAACCATTGGAACAAAGCCTACTTCCCCAGTCTCCACAAAGCTTAAACAAAGTTTCTCAGGATCCGGTGGATAAGAAGCCTGGAGCTTCTGCCCCTTAATATAGGAAGAGGAAGGTGGTGGTGATTGGAGACTCCTTGCTCAGAGGGGTGGAGCCCAAAGTGTGCCCATCGAACTTGTCATCCCGAGAGGTCTGCTGTCTGCCGGGTACACATATCCAACATGTGACAGAAAGGATTGAAACATTATCAAGTTTACGGATTACTATCCTTTCTTACTGAGCCATGTGGGAATGAATGATACTGCCCATCATAGCCCTGAACGTATTAGAAAAGACTATGTGGCTCTGGGTCAGAAGGTGAAGGAGCTGGGCATACAGATTGTGTTCTCATCAGTGCTTCCTGTTGAAGGTCGTGGTTTAGGACAAGAAAGACAAATACTTGGCTTCCGGTTTTGGATTCATGGAAGATTGACGTGCTTCTCAGTGAGGAGCAGACCAGACCCTCTGTTCTGGGCAGAGAAGGTATTTTAATGCCTGCTGTCCACATCTTCTGGACAAGAAGGTGGCCAAGACATGCTTATAAAATTCTGAGGAGATTTACTTTGGCTGATGAGGAATCCCACTGGGGTTTCTTTTTGGCTTTGAAGAGTCTCCAAAGAAGAATTGTATTCCAATGTCTACAGAGGATATCTGGAGTTGTTAAATTGACTTAAATTCATCATGAGCCAAAGCTTCTTTGAGACTAATTAATATCTAATGGAATTTGACCAGTGTTTTTTGAAGGATCACGTCTTAAAAAGGTAAAGATCTTTATATATTGCTCCAGGACTAAATTAAGATTTATTTGGAAGAAAAATAAAGGTCTGGATACTAATATAAGACACTAAAACAAAAAAGGAGGAGGTGGGGGAAAATTGGAACTGAGAAAATTAAATCAACGGCTAAAAAAGGGGGAAATTGGAATTGTTGTACATACCTGTGGTCAGCTACCCCCTCTAATACTAGAAGAGAACTGCAGAACAACAAGACGTCACAGGAAGTGACATCATAGAAATATCACGAGACTTCTATATCATAGAGAACGAGACTTCGTGGCAAGAAAAGAAAGTGGTGGCCATTAAAAGAAGGGGGAAAAATAAGCCTCCTAAACCTCTCTAGGATTCTAACCATAGAAAAACATCGGTGGCCATTATAAGAAGGTAATTTTTTGTAAAAATTTTTTTAAAAGAACGGGACAGCTAAAAAGAGTGGAACCAAATATCAACATTTGAAGGTTAAATATACTGGACTGTGTGATTAAAAGCCATCTGGGACCAATTTACAAGAAAAAGATTTTTTTTTGAAAAATAAAGGAAAAATCGTGTGGCCGCCATCTTGGAAATTTTAAATCTTTAAAAAAATAATATCTTGGTTTCGGAGGACAGCAATTCTGGGCTTATCTGAAAGGGCATGCCCTAATCTATAAGACTGTATAGTTTCAAAAGTTTTGGTGACATCAACTTTAGTGCCTATATTTACAATGGGAAGGCAGTAATGTCAGCCCAAAAGCCAGGGAAACCAATACAGACAAGAGCCAAGACACTAGAAGAAGTTAAAAAATCTGAAAAAAAGAACAAATGGATGCCATGGAAGCAAGACTGGTGATAGATTGAAGAATCTATAAGTGAAAGCAAGAAGGAATTTTAAAAAGATGTAGAGGCACTCACTAAAGAAGTTAAAGCAATATCAAAAAGAATTCAAGATGTTGAAGATAAAGTGACATACCATGATGTAAAAATTAACACAGTGGATTCCACTATTTAAAAAAAAATGCAGGAAAAAGCAGTACTGCAAGATTGCAAATTAATGGAGAACCAGATACGTTTGAGAGGGGTGCCGGAATGGAATGGATTTAAGAACATACATAATAAGGATTATTGCTGAATTTGTTGGTGATGACCCTGAAGAGACTAACTATTTTTATGACTATATTTACAAGGTCAATTCAGAATATGCAAGGAAAAATAAACTACCAAGGGATGTGGTAGTAAGATGTGTAACAAGAGACTTGGCGGGTAGAATTTTAAGTAAACAATATGATGGTAATTTGGTGGTGGAGGGCAGTGAAGTCAAAATCATGAAAGAATTACTAAAAAAAGTTCTAAGTGACAGAAAACTATATAAAAAATTGACAGATCAGTTGAGAAAGAGTGAACTGAGATATAGGTGGATTCTTCCAGAAGGTGTGGGTGTCAGACGCTGTAACTTTTCCTGAAATAAAATGCTTAGCTGCACTACTGCCATATTGAAACGCTGTTACTAAACATGAGAAAGACCTTGCATATCAAAGTAGAGAGTTGTAGATTGTTGCTAGTGCTTGGTGTGAACATTTCTTTCCCTTGATACTAACAAAGGCAAAAATTCCCCTTTGAAGATAAAGCGCCTCCAGGGACAGCCGCTTGGCCATCCCCAGAAGATTAACTGTAACAATAAGATAAGAGAAAGAGACTGTGTGAATCTTAGCACCTCAGTTCAGCATTGTTTAGAATTGTGGCTTTGTGTAATACCCTTTGATGTATACCCCTTAACGTGTGCTCTATACTGCTACACAGTATCAGTCTCAATTTTCTTCGTTCTGATGCCTATGGATTATCAAATAAAGCCTAACTTTGCAACAATTCAAGGCCTGGTTAATTTGAGATCCCATCGTCTGACAGTGGGTTTTGAATACAAAGGGAAGAGATGGAGCATTACAAGTGTGCAAGATATGGAGAAATTAATGATGGAAAATAAAGAATTTGGGGTACAGATTAAAACCAGAAAATCATGATGGATTACAAATTACTATCTTGGAATGTAAATGGATTTAACTCACCACAAAAAAGAAGGGCAACTTTTCATTGGATTGGGAAGCAAAAGTGTAACATTATTTGTTTGCAAGAAGTACATATTAAACAATTGGATTACAAATTTTTATGGAATAAGCAATTAGGTTTGGAATTTTTTTCACTGGCCAAGGAGAAAAAAAGGGAAATGTGAAGCAGGACTTAGAACCAAAACTGATTTTTAAAGATGATGATGGTAGGTTTATTGCAGTGGAAGTGATGTTAAACCACAAAAGAACTTTGTTATTGGGATTGTATGCTCCTAATGGAGCTAAAGACTCTTTCTTTAAGGACATTATGTAATAACTTGACCAAGTTACATATGAGCAAATTATGATAATGGAAGACTTTCATTGAACGGTTATGAATATTTTGGACAGATCTGGAGCAAAAAATAAAGGGAAATTGCCAAAATCTTTTTTTGAATTAGTTAAACAAGAAAACTGTGTGGATATTTGAAGAGAAATGAACCTTACAGTGCGAGATTATACATTCTTTTCAGCAAGACATAACTCTTTCTCAAGGATTGATATGTTATGGATTACAAAAAAATTGGGGTTGATAACAAAAAAAATTAGAAATTCTTCCTAAAATAAGTGCAGATCACAATCCAATAATGTGGTTTGTGAAAGACACTAAAAAGACTTTGAGATGGCAGATAAATGATGACTTACTGCAGAAAAAAGAGGTAGTAGAGGCTCTGGAGAAAGAGACCAAAGCTTTCTTCCAAGTAAATGAAAATAATGATGTCCAATACCAAATGGTGTGGGATGCACACCAAGCACTAATGAGAGGTATTTTAATCACACTGAATAATAAGGACAAAAAAGCTAAAGAAAAACAAATGATGGATTTACAAAAAGAAATTGGAAAGAGAGAGAGAGAACTCAAAAAAAGGCCAGGAAAAAAGAAAATCTCAAAGGAAATTACAATTCTACAAGAACAACTAAGACATTTACTAAATAAAGAGGTGGAATGGAATTTTAAAAGGCTTCAACAAAAATCTTTTGAAAGTACTAACAAACTGGGAAAATACTTGGCCTGGCAAATGAAATGAAAAAGGGAAAATAAAACTATCAATAAAATAATTTCGGGAGATAAAGAAATTGTGGAACAGGAAGGAATTAAAAGAGAATTTTATAAATATTATGTGAAATTGTTTAAAAGCCACGTGGTGGATAAAGGAAAAAGAGAGACATTTTTACATAAAATAAATGTAAAACCTTTAACTGAAAATATGAAGAAAATGTTAAATGACCCGATTGAAAAAGAAGAAATAGAGGCAGCAATTAATTCAATTAAATTGGGGAAAGCTCCTGGTCCAGATGGATTTACAGCAAAGTATTATAAAGTTATGAAGGAGACTCTACTTCCTAAGTTTCCAAAATTGATGAATATTATAAGAGTTGAAGGGAAGCTACCTAATACCTGGAAAGAAGCAGTAATCTCATTAATTCCAAAAGAAGACAGAGATGCCACAAATGTAAAAAATTATAGACCAATTTCATTACTTAATAATGATTATAAAATATATGCTAATATATTAGCAGAATGCCTGAAGCAGCATTTGAATAACTTTATTAAAGAAGAGCAAGCAGGGTTTCTTCCCAGAAGGCAGATCAGTGACAATATCAGAACTGTAATTGATATAATTGAATACTATGATAAACATCCAGAAAAAGAAGTGGCTTTGTTCTTTGCAGATGCGGAGAAAGCTTTTGACAATGTACATTGGGAATTTTTGCAGTAATGGAGAAATTGAGATTCGGTGAAGACTTTGAGTGAATGGTAAAAGCGATATATACTGACCAACAAGCAGGACTTTGTATTAATGCAGATTTGACAGAGAAAATGGTAATTAGTAAAGGAACAAGACAAGGATGCCCTCTATCTCCATTGATATTTATAATGGCTTTAGAGATATTCCTTATGCAAGTCCAAGAAGATAAGGAGATAGAAGGTTTGAAATTGAAAGGTTGTTCTTACAAATACAGAGCTTTTGCAGATGATGTTATATTTATAAACGAAAATCCGACTCAAGTTACACCGTTACTGCTTCAAAAAATTAAAGAATATGGTGAATTGGCAGGCTTTTATGTGAACAAAGAAAAGTCAAAAATTCTGTGTAAAAATATGTCAAAGAGTAAACAGGCAGAATTACAAAACTTAACGAATTGTGAAGTGGTTTCTAAAGTAAAATATCTAGGAGTAGAAATTACAACAAAAATATTGATTTATACAAAAATAACTATGAAAAGCTCTGGCGGAAAATTGATGGAGATTTATTAAAATGGAATAGGTTGAACCTGTCCATACTGGGTAGAATATCGGCAATTAAGATGAATGGATTACCAAGGATCATGTTACCAAGGATCATGTTTCACAATTCCAATAGTGAAAAAAGATAAGCAATTTAATAAATGGCAGAGGAAACTTTCAGAATTCATATAGTCTGGCAAGAAACCAAGAATTAAAATGAAGATCTTGATGGATGCAAAAGAAAGGGGAGGTTTCCAAATGCTGGATTTAAAATTATATAATGGCGCAGTTTGTTTGGTGTGGGTAAATGGATAATGTTGTTAAATAAAAAAAAATTATTAACATTAGAAGGCCATGGAAATATTTTTGGTTGGCATGCATACTTATGCTATGGGAAAAGTAAGATGGATGGTTTTTTTCTCACATCATTATATCAGAAGTAATTTGTTAAAGACATGGTTGAAATACAAGAAGTATGGCGATGAGAGGAAACCGCTTTAGATTGCACCGACAGAAGTAATAAAGTTATATTCTGATACTGAGGAAGGAAAACAGATAACATGCAAACAATTGCTAAAAATACAAGGCGGCCAGGTGGAATTAAAATCAGTGGAAGAACTAGATTATAAATATAATTGGTTTCAACTGCAACAAATTAAAAGTCTGTTTGAACAGGATATTAGGAATGAAGGAATAAGACAAGATCAAACTGAACTGGAAAGAATGCTGTTTGGCGATAATGAAAAAATAATTTCAAAGTTATATAAATTATTATTGAAATGGTCTAGATGAAGTGATTCAAATGATAAAATGGGCAATTAACATAAATAAAGATATTCAGATGGAACAATGGGAATATTTATGGGAGAACTCTATGAAAATATACAGATGGTATATGACTCCTAAGAAACTTTCAAAAATAAATAACCAGATGTCTGATCGATGTTGGAAATGTAAAAACCATGAAGGATCTTTCTATCACATGTGGTGGACTTGTGAAAAGGCTATACAATTTTTGCAAATGATTCAGCAAGAAATTTCAAAGACTTTGTGTTAAGTCTGCTGTATTGTTATTAACATGTTGTCTAACTCTGGTTCAGAAGCAAGGGATTCTGGGCTCTTACTGAACACCGATGCTGCTAGCTACCTCTCCTCCCCCCCCCCTCTTCTTAGCTATGCCTTTGTTGTGTAGTCTGCTTTGAAAAGCTGATATGTGAACAAGATTGTGGAGCCTTCTCAAGCTGGGTGTCTGTGGGAGTGTTAAGCGCCAAGGCCTTGGCTTGGGAACGAGGGAGTAACATCCTTGTGCGAAAATATACTGCATAGAGTGCCCCGCCTGTAGGAATCCTTTGATCTATACCTTAAATGCTTGGTTACTGTCCATGTACCCCAGTCCTTCAATCTCTATCATGGTCTTCATTTCTGCTTTCAATAAACTAGTTACTTGGTTTCAACCAAAGACTCGTTATTGAATTCAGCTGACTTGACATTTTGAAGGACTCCTGTTTTGGAGTTCAACCTTTCCGGCAACTGAAAAAGCAATGTCCGATCAGCCTCCGGACAACGGAGAACTCCCAACAAGAGCGGAGGGGGCCGAGACACCCTGGCACATTCACACTGCCAGAAGCACCGCGGCTTCCCCTCCCCAGTTTCAGCTGGTAGTTACTCCCCGGCAGTACCAGCTGAGGACCTCGACCACGCTAATGGACCAGGCCCCGATCCGCCGGGAGGTGATCATGACCCGCCACACCAAGCGGGTGCAGCTGGCCGAAGCCGCGGCTACCAACCCGGGTGAGCCGGAGGAAGGAGCCAAGGCGACCGTGACACAAGCCCCGGGCAGCGGGAGCGAAGGTGCGGAGTGTGAAGAGGAGGACGGGGGGCCGAAACCCAAGGACCCGCCCGACGAGGACTACCAGATGTTCTGGTCAATGGTCCGCCGCGAGGTCGACGGGGCAGTGAAGGACCTCAAGGAACAACTGCAGACCCTAACCGCCCAGCTGGGGGTAACCGGGACCCGCCAGCAACAACCGGTGCCAGTGGGGCCGCGAGGACGGCTGAGCCAACCTCCACCCGTCGCTCCAGCGGGCCCCCAAGTGCCGGCGGCGCCCCCGCGCCGGTGGCGCCCCAAGCGCCGGCGGCCCCCGCCCCAGCCAGGCAGCGAGACCTAGGGGGGGGGGTCGAGAGCTGGATGCAACTTTCGACGGGGATCCGGAGGAAGTGAACTATTTTGCAATCCAAGCGAATAGCTACATGTACTACTGGGGAGATCTGTTCCCTGATGAGGTGAGCCGAGTGGACTATTTGGGGTCGAAGCTGCGGGGTCCTGCTAAGAAGTGGTATGTGAGCCTGTGTGAAACCAACAGCCCGCTCCTGCACTTCATGAACACGTTCGTGCAAGCTCTACTGACCCAGTACGAGGACCCCCTGCAAGAGGCCAGAGCGCTTTCAGCGCTGCGGAACATGAAGCAGGGGGCCCGATCCATCCGAGAATATGCGGCAGATTTCCAGGTGAACGCCGCCCGAGCCCAGAACTGGAACGAAGTGATGAAGATCGAGCACTTCACTAACGGGCTGAACCCCAGCATCCTGGATCGGGCTCTCACCCAAGCCCAACCAGACACGCTAGTGGGGTGGATCCAGCTCGCGGGAGAGGTGGAAACCAACCTGAAAAGAGTGGCCATGCTGCGCCAGGCGCTGGCGGCGGGCAAGGGGGGACCCAAGACCACCCCGGGGAAGGTCGACCCCCTAAAGCCAAGAAACCGCCGGCGGTCGTGCCGGCGGGGCCCCGCCGTTGCTTCCGGTGCGGCGACCCAAGTCACCTTGCCTCCAACTGCTCTCAGCCTCCCTCTGGGACCACCCCGGTGCCGGGGTCAATCAGGCAGAGCACCCCGGCCCCCAAGAAGGCCCCTGGCCGCCCTAAGGATGTGGCGAAAAGCAGCGCATTGATGGTGCAGGAGGAGCTGCAGGAAGAAGAGGTCCGCCTGTCCGCGGAACTGGCCGACCTCGCGTGGGAAGAGGAGCCGGCGGGAAACGACGCTGACCTGCTTTGAGCGGTGCCAACCAGCAGGTCGATCGGGAAAAGGCACCACTAACGGTAAAAACCACGGGAAGACTGTACTTTGTGATGGTAAAACTATTGAACCCAAAATTGAAAAGATTCCTGCAGATTCGAGCCCTCATAGACTCAGGGTGCAACTGGGAACTAATCTCCCCCAAGGTGGTGGAGACCCTGGGACTGGAGCACGCACAACTGCCCCACCCCATGTTGTTTGAGCAGATGGACGAGTCGGTGATGGGGGGGGAACCATGTACGCAGGAAACAGAGCCATGCCCCTTGGGGATTGAGGGCCATTGGGACCTGGAGACTTTTGTCATTGCCCAAGCGTGCGGCTATCCCGTGGTGTTGGGAGTGGGGTGGCTGGAAAAACATGAGCCCCTTATCCGCTGAAAGGCACAGACCATCAGGTTCCCCAACCCAGACTGTAGCGGGCACCTATGGAACCCGGCATGGGGGCCGCGAGCGCCTGCCGCCCGAGAGAGGGCGTGCGTCCTGGTAGAGGAGGTGCACCAGGTCCCGAGCGCCTATCGCGACCAATTGCCCTTTCACCACACCCCCTCCAGCCTAGAAATAGCAGCTCTCCAGCAGCCCGGGCCTCACTCAATGCACGGCAGCCAAGAAGGTCAGAGCGCCTGCTCCGGCTGCAACGCCACTGAGGATGTTCTCCGCAGCCGAGAACGAAACATCTGGTAGAAAAACTTTCTCCAGTAGAACACGGCACTTGAGCTTGAAAGATTCTATAAACCCTAATGAAGTTAACTTTTTTCTTTCTTTTTTTAGTGTAAAATGTCAACTATAGATAAAGTAAAATTATAGAAATATACAGTGTTTTTTGCATATGAGGATTGGGATTAATATATAATAATTAAGATAGATAACAAAATTAAGTATAGTAATATTATAAGACTATTAATTAAGATAGAAAATAATAGTAATAAGTAATTCTGTTCTTATTGCATTTTATTTTATTATAGTTATAAGTTTTTAGAAGGTTCTTAATAGGTTAATATTACCTTTTATTATTTTTGTATTTTAACTTGAATGCACCGGGGAAGTCATAAAAAGGGGTGAGGGAGATGGGAAATGTGATTCAATATGTTTGATGTTTATTTTTGGAGGATTATTGATTAATGTTGCTGAATAATAAAAAACTATTTTACTCAAAAAATAAAGACGAATACTTCAAATAAACAACTGGCTACATCGATGGTGTTGTCAGGAATGATTCAGATTTCTGGACGATGGCTTAAGCTTTCAAGATGGTAGTCTAATATCAGGAGATGGTTTGCACCTTATGGAGGTAGGGAAAAGGGTGTTTGGTAACAGCCTTGCTAACCGAATAAGGAGGGCTTTAAACTAAGTTGTATGGGGGAGCGAGACAATAATTCAAAGCTTTGTATGATGCCAGAAACTGGGGATAAGAACATTAAAGATTTGCAGAGAGTGGCACATACCCTAGGTAATGTTAAGTTGCAGGCTTGCAAGGAAACCAAAACCTCGGGGTGCATAAAATGTGGATTTCGATGTCTCTACGCTAATGCACAGAGTATGGGAAATGAACAGGAGGAACTGGAAGTCCTAATAAAGGAAGGAGACTATGACATAATAGACCTTACTGAAATGTGGTGGGTTGACACAACTGGAATATTATGATTCAGGGGTACAACTTATTTAAAAGGGACAGGCAAATGAGAAACGGCGGAGGCATAGCAGTATATGTGGAGGTATATGCTTGTGAGGAAATATCTGAATCTGAGCATGGCAGCTCAGTTGAGAGTCTCTGGGTAAAAACAGAAGGAGTAAAAAATAACAGTGATATCATTGTGGGGGTCTGCTATAGACCACCAAATCAGGCAGAAGACTTGGATGAGATACTTCTACAGCAGATTGCAAAGTTCTCCAAGAGAAGGGATACAGTGATCATGGGAGATTTCAATTACCTGGACATCTGTTGGAAGTCCAACTCTGCTAAAAATGAAAAATCAAACAGATTCCTGACTTGTCTTGCTGACAACTTCCTTTTCCAGAAAGTGAAGAAGGAAACAAGGGGATCTGCTATCTTGGATTTGATTCTCACCAACAAGGAAGAACTGATTGAAGAAGTGGAAATAGTGGGCACCCTGGGCAGTAGTGACCATGCGATTTTGGAATTTACAGTCTTAGGGAAAGGAAAAGCTATACGTACTCAGACTTATAGGTTGGACTTCAGAAAGGCAAACTTTGATAAACTTAGAACTATGCTGGGTAAAATCCCATGGTCAGAAATACTTAGGAAGAAGGGGGTTCAGGAGGGGTGGGAGTTTCTTAAAAGCAAAATACTGAAAGCGCAATCACAGATGATTCCTATGAGAAGAGAAAATGGAAAAAGCCTAAAGAAGCCAAAGTAGCTCCATAAACAGCTCTCTAAAGACTTGTGAAATAAAAAAAGACTCCTTTAGGAATTGGAAGGAGGGCCTTATAACCAAGGATGAATATAAACAAATCACCAGTGCTTGTAGAAAAAAAGTTAGGAAAGCTAAAGCTCCGTATGAGCTTAGGCTGGCCAAAGATGCTAAAAACAACAAAAGGGTTCTTTTCTTATGTTCAGAGTAAGAAAAAGTGCAAGGATATGGTAGGCCCATTGCGAGGGCAGGAAAGTGAAATTGTAACAGTCTCCCCTCCTCATCTTTCTGCATGAGGATGGCTCCGACGGCGACGGCGGAAGCGTCACATTGCACAATGAAGGGCTTCAGTTCATTAGGGTGGCTTAAGACCGGTTCACTGGTGAACAACCGTTTGAGCTTATTGAACGCCTCCTGGCACTTCTGTGTCCAATTTAGCTTTGCCCCCAGTTTTTTGGAATCTGGACCCTTCCCTTTGGTCTTCAGTAACTCCATAAGAGGTAACATGATTTGGGCAAACCCCGGTATGAAGGTTCGGTAAAAATTGGCAAAGCCGAGGTACGATTGGAGCTGTCTACGTGTCCTCGGGGGAGCCCAATCTAGTACCGCTTGAACCTTAGTCAGGCCCATGACTAGTCCCTGCGCTGATACCCTGAAGCCCAAATAGTCGATGGAACTCACATTTTGACAATTTAGCATACAGCTTATGCTTCAATAATGTGCTGAGAACCTCCCTCACCAACTTCACATGCGATTGGAGATCTTGCGAATAGATAATTATGTCATCCAGGTACACCACCACCCCCTTAAACAAATATTCTCTCAACACTTCATTGTTAAAGTTCATGAACACTCCCGGGGCTCCCTGTAACCCAAATGGCATTACTAGATACTCAAATCGACCCATGGGTGTATTGAACGCCGTTTTCCACTCATCCCCCTCTTTAGTGTGCACCCTAAAATACGCATCCCTCAAGTCCAACTTAGTGAAGACACCCTCCGACACCGTACTGAGTAAGTCCTTGATGAGGGGGATTGGATAGGCATTGGAGGTGGAAATCCCATTAATCCCCCGAAAATCAGTACAAAGTCTGAGTGAGCCATCCTTCTTCTTCCTAAAAAGGACGGTGGTTGCAGCGGGTCGGATGAAACCTCTTTTCAAGTTCTTATCTAAGAATTTCTGCAGTTCCACCTTTTCTGCCCACCCCATCAAATACAGCTTGGCCTTAGGTAAAGTCTGCCCCGGGATCAGTTCAATGGCGCAGTCCATGTCCCTGTGGGGCGGAAGTTCATTGGCCCCCTGCTCACTGAACACCCCTCTCAAGTCCCTATAAGCATTGGGGATCATCTGGACCTCCTCCATTGTCAAGCAGACCTTCTCATTTCGGGGCAGCGGACTGGGACCCCACTCCTTAGTCCAGTGATGGGCTTTACATCTCGGGTCATTAAATTCTATTGTCTGGTCACCCCACCGAATGTCCGGCTCATGCTTAGCCAGCACCCTACTCCCAAAACTACATCATAAGAGGAGAAGGGGGCGATCACAAATGCCTCCTGATCCCAGTGGTCTTTAATGCCCACCAGAACTAACTGAGTCTCTAGCACACATGGCTCTCCCCTCATCACTGACCCATCCATCTGTTCAAATTGGATGGGGTGCGGTAAAGCCATCGTGGGAAGCCCCAACGTGTCCACCAGTTTGGGGGTGATTATGTCCCTTGTGCAGCCTGAATCAATCAAGGCTTTCACCTGCACGAACCTCTTGAGTCAGCTGTTTAGTAAAATTACTGGCACAAAATATAGCGACCCCGTTACTCTCACCCTGAGTGGTACCGGTTTATCAGCGACCTGCTGGCTGGCACCGTTTAGAGCAGGTCATCCTCGTTTCCTGATGGCTCGTCTGCCCAGGACATCTCATTCAGCTCATTGGTGACGGTGGTGTCGTCGTCAAGCATCGAACTCGCGGCTGCGCTGCTCTTCGCCACTTCCTTAGGGCGGCCGGCATGCTTCTTTGGAGTCGGAGTGCTCATCTTGGAGGCGCTCGATTGTGGTCCAGGGGGGTTTGGACAGCTGCTGGCCAGATGGTTCGGGTCCCTGGACTGAAAGCATTTATGGGTACCCGCCGGTTCCCTCCTCCTTGAGATTTTTTCGCCTCCGTCTTCCCTCCAGTTTTCGAGGCACGACCCGACTTATTGCTTTGCTGTTGGCATTGCATGGCCACTCTCTTCATGTAGGTTTCCACTTCTCCCGCCAGCTGGTTCCATCCCACCAGGGTGGTTGGTCTGGCTTGCTGCAGGGCTCGATCCAGGCTGCTCGCTTTGGTATGGAATTCGGCAGCATACTCCCAGATCGTCTTGGAGCCTTGTTGCATATCTCTCAGGGTAGCCAGCACTCGGGTCTCCTGCAGAGGGTCCTCGTACTGGGCCCGTAAAGCTTGTAATAAAGTGGCCACAAAGTCCACCTCTGGGCTCATGGCCTCGTACAGGCTCACATACCACCTTTTGGTGGCTCCCTTCAATTTCAATCCCAGATAGTCCACACAACTGAATTCATCAGGGAAGGTGTTCCCCCAATAGTGCATGTAGCTATTAGCCTGGATAGTGAAATACTCCACTTCCTTGGGATCCCCGTCAAAGGTTGCTTCCAACTCCCTCCCGTGGCCCCCCTCTCGAGGGCCAGGGGGCACCATCGGTTGTGGTTGCAGCGGTGCTGCTGAAGGTCTGGCCACAGGCGGTTGTGGGGCTCTTCTCGGGTTGGTCTTTCCCAGGATTTGGTCGATTTGCCTGTTGAACTCCCTGGCCATCATGGTGGTCATCGCCTGCATCTCATCCTGCAACCCCTTGGTGACCTCTTCAACCTCCTTTCGGACCATCGTTCGAAATTCTTGAGCCATCTTGTCTTCCTTCTCTCTCGGGCCTGGTACCTCAGGGTTCCCAGCCCCTGCGCCCGGGAGGGGTCGGCTTCTGTGCTGGGTACTACTGCGGCCGCTGTGCCCTCTTCCTCTCCATGTCCAGGGCCCTCACCCCCTTCGTTGGCCATTTTCACGCAGCACATGTGCCTGGTTAAGATGGCCCCTCAACGCGCCAGGGCCTCATCCATCCTGGTGGTGGATGTACAAGGCTGCCACTGCCACGGGGTGACCAAGAGTTGTTGAATGTGGAGAGGGGAGCTCGGTCCAGCAACTCTCCGGGTGTCCAGCATGTGCCACGGTGGGGTTGGTGCTCTCGCCCCTTCTTCAGGTTCTGGAAGTTCACTGCTTACTGGAATCTTTTCAGCCATTCAGTTATAAAAGCCAGGGTGGTTAAACTTCTTGCAGGATTACTCTCAAAATGTCAAGCATGTGGGTTCAATGATGAGTCAAAGTTGATACAAAGACTATGTTTATTGAGATACTGATACTTTCTGTGTAACAGGTTCTTGAGAGTAATGCTGCCAATACATTGATACAATACTTTTAAGGCTTACTGTCAGACATTGGAGAGCATTACTGTGTTATTACGCTGAATGTATTCTATAACTTGTACCTTGACATGACTAACTCATTTTTGAACTCTTGTTACTAACTATGAAGCAAAAGACCTTGCATATCAAACAGTCTTAGAAATGTTACTAACGCATGCTGTGAATTCCTCTGCATAACACTAACAAAGCAACAGCTCTTTGAAGATAGCAAGCCTCAAGGAGAGCCAGCAGGGCTCCTCCGTGAGAAAGGGAGCCGCAAGCGATAAGAAGTAGGGAGAGTGTTACTTGTAGCACTAGAGTGTGAGAATGTAGGATTGTTTAGAAATGCTTTGATGTAAGGCCTTAAAACCCATGTATGTTTCAATACTTGCTATCAGTTCCAATAACTGCCTATTCAGAACTTTGAGATATCAAATAAACGCCACTACTTTTGCAAAAAATGATGGTCCGTTTACTTTGAGCTCCAACGTCTGACATTTTGGAACTGATCCAATACGGGTTTATCCGAACCGGCAACCTGTTAGCTGGATGGCCACCAAGGTTCCGGATAATGGAGAATCCACCGAACTCACAGAGGGGCAGGGGATCCGCCAGGTGTTACAGTGGACCGGAGAAAAGGGGGATCACCGCTGCACTTCTCGACACTACTCTTCACTCTGAAGAAGTGGCAGCCCCGCACCTTGACCACACGCATGGATGAGGCAGCCGGACGCTTCAACAACCTGTTCACTGGAATGGGGGCGGAAGGAGAAGAAGCACTGGCCGGGGAGAACCAAGGCGGTGGCCCGGGGGAAGACGAAGGCCGGGGCCCGAGGGGGACGGAGGACATCCAGCTACTGAGGAACGAGATGCGGATCTGGATGAGAAAGATCCGGAACAAACTCCAAATGAGCAATATGCACATTGCGCACGAAGTGCAGAAGCAACTGGACCAGATGCAAGAGCAAATAAGGGCCCCGCCGGGAGAACCAGCACAGCGCCCAGAGCCGGGAGAGCCGCCAGCGGACCCGCCAGTTGACCAGCCAGGGGAGCTGGCTGAGCCTCCTCCAGACTGACCACCCCCACAGCCAGACCAGCCGAGGGGCCCTCCCAGCGGACCAGCCATGCCACCAGCCCCGGCAGGTCCACCACTGATCCCTGGTCCCATGGTCAGACTCTGTTCATTGATACTCTCTTTAAATGCTGATCACTAACCATGCTGATTAATAAAAGATATATGCTTACTAACTTGCATTAGTATAGTAGTAGAAGAGGAGCCAAGTAGAGGCTAGCCCAAGAGTAGCTTCGCAGGAATATCAAAGGTTGTCAATTGGGCTTTGAAGTAAAAAGTGTCTGGGCCGATTCTCACCTCCTCCTAGAGACGGCAAGGACATTGCCGCCGGGAAATGTAACCACCAACTGTAGGAGATAAGGGGGAGCCATGTGAAATGTATTACATGCAAAGAAAGCCTTTGTTTTCGGAATTAGGAGTAGATGTGAACACTTTGATGTATAATGTTAAATACCAATGACTCGAACTACTAGCCATCAGTTCCAATGTCTTTCATGCTGAAGTAACTTTGGAGAATACAATAAATGCAACGTTGTTTCAAATAACTAAGTCTGCTTATTTTGGGAACTTCAATGAACCTTTGCTGACACCCATAGCGCCTCCAGGGCCTATCCTCCCTCCCGGGTGGCCGATGGGACCTGCGGGCCTGCAGCCCATGATACCCTGGGCAGGGGGCCGGGGTCGGGAATTGCAGATCACCTTCAACGGTGATCCGGAAGAAGAAGAGTACTTCACCATCCAGTGCAACAGCTTCATGACCCACTGGGGGAACACCTTCCCTACCGAGCTCAGCCGAGTGGATTACTTAGGATCGAAGCTAAAGGGGGCAGCGAGGCAGTGGTTCGTCAGCCTGTACGAAACCCGAGGCCCTGAATTGACCACTGTGGCGGGGTTCCTGCAAGCCATGCTACAGCAGTACAGCGACCTGCTGCAGGAGGTACGGGCCCTTACTGCCTTGCAAGAGCTACAGCAGGGGTCGAGAACCGTGAGGGAGTACGCGGCCGACTTCTGGGCACACTGCTCCAAGTCCACAGCTGGAATGAGAGAATGAAGTACGAGGCTTTCCACTGCGGCCTTAACGCAAGCATCCTTGACTGATGTTTCCAGCAGGCTCGCCCCACCACCCTAGTGGGCTGGATACAACTGGCTGGAGAAGCACGTAGCCCTGCAACAGCAGCAACAGCAAGGGGTGAAAGGGGGACATGAGCCCAAAGCCAGGACTAAACCTGAGCTGAAAAAGGCCGCGCCCCAAGGGGGTACCCCCAAATTGATTCCGGGGCGCCAGTGCTTCCACTGCAGCGACCCCGGGCACTTAGCAGCCAACTGCCCGGATAAGCCACACGCACGCCCCATGATCCCAAAGCCAGCGGCAGCCGGGCAGAAGAAATCGGGGAACAAGACCAAAGAGCCCAGTCGGGGCAGCGTCGCCACATCCATGGCGCTTGACGAGGATTCTATAATGACTGAGGACTCGGGAGAGGAGTCGTGGGAGCCAGAGCCAGCGGAAAATGAGAGCGACCTGCATTGAGAGGTGCCGGACGGCAGGTCGTGGATTTGATGGCACCACTACGGGTGAGAATAACGGGGGCCCTACTCTTTGTACCAGTGATTTTATTAGACCCGAAATTGAAGCGGTCCATGCATGCCCGAGCCTTAGTAAACTCAGGCTGCACCCGCGAAATCATCACCCCGAGGTTAGTGGACGCCCTAGGACTGACCTGCTAAGTTTCCAAATTAGCAGACTTGTTATTTGAAACAAAGTTGCATTTATTGTATTCTCCAAAGTTACTTCAGCATGAAAGACATTGGAACTGATGGCAAGCAGTTCGAGTCATTGGTATTTAACATTATACATCAAAGCAATGGTAACTAACCCCCCAATTCCCAAAACAAAGGCTGCTTTTACATGTGAGACTTTTCACACGACTCCTTTTATCTTCTAAAGTTGGTGGTTACATTTCCCGGCGGCAATGTCCTTGCTGCCTCTAGGGAGGAGGTGAGAATCTGCCAGGCATTATCTACTTCAAAATCTGCCTAACAACCTTTGATATTCTTGGGAAGCTACTCCTTGGCTATTCCCTACTTGGTCCCCCCTCCAGTATTTTACTATCACCGGTTAGAGAGCATCTATATTTATTAATCAATTTGGTTAGTAACCAGCATACAGAAATCAGCATTCAGAAATAGTATCAATGAACAGAATCTGACACCGGTCCCAGCTTGGGGGTCGAAGGGGGGCCCCGGGGATGTTCTGGGCAGTTGGCAGCCAGATTCGGGTCCCCACACCGGTAGCACTTGATTCTGCGGGTGGTAGGCGGAACTCAGCCCCTGTTCCATCCCAGCCAATTTGCAAAACTCCCGCCAGAAGTTGGCAATGAACTGCGGCCCGCGGTCGCTAATGACCTTGTCGGGGAAGGAGTGGACCCGGACCACGTGCAGGAAAAATAAATAAGATAGTTCTTTAGCTGTGGGCAGTATTTTGCACAGAACAAAGTGGGCTTGCTTGGAAAAGGTGTCCACTAGGACCAAAATTACTGTCCGCCCCAGGGATGGTGGCAGCTCTATGATAAAGTCCATTGATACTACCAACCATAGCCGTTCGGCCATAGGGAGGGGCTGCAACTGTCCCGGCACTTTGCCCCCTCTCCTTTTTGCCATGAGGCAAGTAGGGCATGTCTGCACGTAATCGGAAATGTCCTTTTTCATTTGGGGCCACCAAAATTGCCTGTTTACTAGGTGGAAAGTTTTTACATAGCCGAAGTGGCCCGATAGTTTATTAGTATGACAGTGCTGCAGTACTTCCAGCTGCAAAGTTTTTGGAATGTACAGTTTCCCCTCATGGTACCAGAACCCCCCCTCCTTTCAGCAATCCTTCTGGTCATTCCTCCCCCTCTTTTTCACCCTCAGTTATCAGTCTATTCCCCCCCCCCCAGGTGTCAGGCCGCTGGAGGGTTGCCTTCGACCGGGTTTGCACTGCCCCAGCCACTGCCCCGGGGGGGGGGGATTAGAGAGTATTATTTCCTCCCATTGGCTCTCGTGCTGAGGGAGCCTCGAGAGGGCATCCGCCAGAAAGTTCTTAGAGCCGGGGATGTGCCACAGGGTGAAGTCGAATTTGGCGAAGAAGCCCGCCCACCAGATTTGCTTCCCCATCAGCTTGCGGTGCCCCGTGAGTGCCTCCAAGTTTTTATGATCCGTCCAGATTTTGAACGGTACTCGGGCCCCCTCCAGCCAAGATCGCCAAGTCCTCAAGGCAAACGTAACAGCATACACCTCTTTGTCGCACACTGACCAGTTGCACTGTTCGTGTGAGAACTTTTTGGAGATGTAGGCGCACGGGCGTAATTGGCCCCCATCGTCTTTTTGTAATAATATGGCTCCTACGGCCACGTCGAAGGTGTTGCATTGAACCACGAAGGGTTTAAGCTCGTTTGGGTGCACTAGCACCGGTTCACTAGTGAACAGCTGTTTGAGAGTGTCAAACACTGTTTGGCGCTCTCGAGTCCATTTTAGTCTGGCAGCCAGTTTCTTTGCTTCCGGTCCCCTCCCCTTAGTCTTGAGGAGGTCCATGAGGGGCAAGGCCACCTTGGCGAACCCCTGTATGAATGACCTGTAGAAATTTGCGAACCCGAGAAATGATTGTAGCTGTCTACGTGTCCTTGGGGGTTCCCAGTCTGGTACTGCCTGAATTTTCGCAGGGTCCATGGCTAGACCTTTCCCCGACACTCTGAACCCTAGGTAGTCCAGTTCCTCTTTGTGGAACTCGCATTTGGATAATTTGGCATACAATTTATTCTGCTATAGGGTGGTCAAGACCTCCCGCACGAGCTTCACATGTGAGGGGAGGTCTTTGGAATAAATAATGATGCCACCCAGGTACACCATCACCCCTTTGTACAGGTACTCTCTCAGTACCTCGTTGATAAAGTTCATAAACACCCCTGGGGCTCCCTGTAGTCCAAAGGGCATCACTGGATACTCAAATTGGCCCATGGGGGTGTTGAACGCCGTCTTCCATTCATCCCCTCCTTGATTCTAACTCGGAAGTCAGCGTCTTGCAGGTCCAGCTTAGTGAAAATGGACCCTTCCAATACTGTACTTAGCAAGTCTTTAATCAGGGGGATCGGGTAGGCGTTAGACATAGAAATCCCATTTATCCCACGAAAGTCAGTACAAAGCCTAAGGCTCCCATCCTTCTTCTTACGAAAAAGCACCGGGGCGGCGTGAGGCAATGTGGCAGGGCGGATGAACCCTTGCTTGAGGTTTTTGTCTAGGAACTTTCTTAGTTCCGCCTTTTCCGCCCACCCCATGGAGTAGAGTTTCACTTTAGGGAGAGACTGCCCGGGGATTAGTTCGATGGCGCAGTTGGTGTCCCTGTGAGGGGGTAGCTCATCGGCCTCGGTATCACTGAACGCCCCCCGTAGGTCTCGGTACTCGCGGGGGATAATTTGGACCTCTTCGACCGACACACACAGTCTCTCATTCTTTGGCGGGGCTTTGGGGCCCCACTGCTCTCGCCAGAAGTGGGAGGTGCAGCGCCCATCGGTGAAATCTATGGTTTGGTCCCCCCACTGAATGTCTGGCTGGTGTTTGGCCAGCCACCCCACCCCCAGCACCAGGTTGAAGGAGGAGGAGGGGGTGATCACAAAAGTCTCCAAGTCCCAGTGATCGTTGATCCCCATGGGGATCCTCTGAGTCTCCTCTACACAGGGCTCGCCCTTCATCACCGTCCCATCCATTTGCTCGAACTGAGTCGAGCATGGGAGGGGCTCCCGGGACAGTTCTAACATGTCTACCAGTCTAGGGGTGATGATCTCTCTAGTGCACCCCAAGTCTATCAGTGCTCTGGCATGCACGAACCTTTTCAGTCTTACATTCAATAAAGTCAATGGAACAAACAAAAGCGATCCAGATATCCTCACCCTCAGTGGTGCCAATACATCCACGACCTGCCGCCCGGCACCAATCAGTGCAGGTCACTCCCGTTTCCCGCCAGCTCGGTCTCCCAAGGGTCTTCGCCCAGATCTTCCAGCATTATAGAATCCTCGTCAAGCACCATCGACAGGGCAGTGCTACCCCAGCTCGACTCCTTTGGCTTGGTTGGCTTCTCGGCCCTCACTGGTCCCAGCTTGGGGGTCGAAGGGGGGCCCCGGGGATGTTCTGGGCAGTTGGCAGCCAGGTGATTCGGGTCCCTGCACCGATAGCACTTGAGGGTTGGTGGGGGGGTTTCACGGCTCCCCCTCCTCCTGCCGGGGCCTTCTTGGCTTCGGGCTTCAGGCTCGGCTTGGTTTCTTGGCCGGCCCTACCCCGCTGTTGCTGCTGGCGTTGGAGGGCCACCATCTTCATGTTGGTCTCGACTTTGCCGGCCAGCTGTATCCACCCGATCAAGGTGGTGGGCCTCACCTGCCCCAGGACCCGATCTAGCAGGATGGTGTTTAGCCCCCGCCAGTACACTGTTATTTTCATCATCTCGCTCCAGCCTCAAATCTTGGCACAGTGGGTCCGGAATTCTGCAGTGTACTCCCGGATCGTCATCATCCCTTGCTGCAGGTTCTGGAGCGTGGTGATGGCCCTCATCTCTTGCAGAGAGTCTTCGTACTGGGAAAGTAGGGCTTGGAGGAAGCCCCCCACGGTGCCTAGTTTGGGCCCCCTGGTCTCGTACAGGCTTACGTACCATCTCTGGGCGGCCCCCTTCATCTTCGACCCCAAGTAGTCAACACGGCTGAACTCATCTGGGAAAGTGTCCCCCCAGTAGTGCATGTAGCTGTTCACCTGAATTATGAAATATTCTACTCCTTCGGGATCCCCGTCAAATGTGGCGTCCAGCTCCCGGGTCTTCACCCGCCTCCCCAGCTCTGCCAGGGCCACTGGTGCGGCCGGGGCAGCTGGGGCCGCCGGGATGGCGAGTGGTGCTGCCGGAACAACAGGTGGTGCTGGGGGGCAGTGGCTGAGGCCGTCATAATATCCCACCCCCCCCCGTCAGGGCACGGTCGATCTGTTTCTGGATTTCTTGCAGCATCAGCATCATGTTTTCTTTCATTTCGCGTCTCAGGTCCTGGGCTAGGGTGGATATCTCCCCCCGTAGTGCCTCGATGGGCTCCGGTCTTTCGAGGAGGGTCCTTTTTCCTCATCCTCCGACTCCAACCCTTGCTGCATGTCGTCGAGTTTGGGGGACCCTTTTCCCTTTCACTCGCTTGGTGACAAGTCGCTGCTGCTGCCCAAGTTCCCCTTCTGTCCCGGCCTGTTGAGGATGGCCTCGTGGCAGAGCGTGGCCTCGTCCATTAGGGTGGTTCAAGGTGCGGGAGTACCACACTCTCGAGGTGATGAAGAGCTCCTGTATGTGCGTCATTCCCCCTAGCCTGGCCAGTCTCCGCTGCTCGGTAACGTGCCACGCCAGGGACGTCGGGATGTCAATTGGGTCTGAAGGCTCTCGGTCGCTGGGTGCCTTTTCAGCCATCCGCTACAAAGTTACCAGCACTCATAAACCTTTGTGAGGATCAGTTCCAAAATGTCAGCGAAGGTTCATTGAAGTTTCCAAATGAGCAGACTTGTTATTTGAAACAAAGTTGCATTTATTGTATTCTCCAAAGTTACTTCAGCATGAAAGACATTGGAACTGATGGCAAGCAGTTCAAGTCATTGGTATTTAACATTATACATCAAAGCAATGGTAACTAACCCCCCAATTCCCAAAACAAAGGCTGTTTTTGCATGTGAGACTTTTCACACAGCTCCCCTTATCTTCTACTGTTGGTGGTTACATTTCCCGGCGGCAATGTCCTTGCTGCCTCTAGGGAGGAGGTGAGAATCTGCCAGGCATTCTCTACTTCAAAGACTGCCTAACAACGTTTGATATTTGGTTAGAGAAGGCCAGGGTGCCGTTTGAAATCTGGACCGACCACAAGAACTTAGAAGCCCTAATGGGCCAGAGGAAACTGACCGCCAAACAAATCCGGTGGGCGGGGTTCTTTGCTAAATTTGACTTTGTGCTCAAACACATCCCGGGCTCCAAAAACTTCTTGGCTGATGCTCTTTCACGCTTGCCCCAGCACGAGAGCCAGAGGGAGGAAATCATAGACTCGATCATCCCCCCTTCCGCAGTGGCTGGGGGAGGTAACTACCCGCGCCGGGAAGAAAACGGGGCAACCAGAGCCGGGGGGGGCGGGGAAACAAGCTCATTGAAGAGACAGAAAAGGAGGGAGAGGGGAGGCTGAAAGGTATTCTGAAGGGAGAGGGGAGATTTTGGTACTACGAGGGGAAATTCTATGTGCCAAAGTCCCTCCGATCAGAGGTCCTGCAGCATTGCCACTGCAGCAAATTGGCCGGCCACTTTGGCTATGTAAAAACACTGCATTTAGTAAACAGCCAATTCTGGTGGTCTCAGATGAAAAAGGACATTTCTGAATTTGTGAGTTCATGCCCCATCTGTGTCATGGATAAGTGGAGGGGGGGAAACCCCTGGGACTGCTGCATCTGATCCCCACCGCAAACCAGCCCTGGTCCGTGGTATCGATGGACTTTATAGTGGAACTCCCGGTCTCCCAGGGAAAAACAGTAGTGCTAGTAGTAGTGGACACCTTCTCCAAGCAGGCGCATTTTATTCCTTGTAAACAATTACCGACAGCTAAGAAACTAGCCTACTTATTTTTCCATCACGTGGTTAGGCTCCACTCATTCCCCAACAAGGTCATTAGCGACCACGGGCCGCAGTTCGTTGCCAACTTCTGGCGGGAGTTTTGCAAAATGGCAGGAATAGAACAAGGACTGAGTTCTGCCTACCAACCCCAGACGGACGAACAGATGGAACGCGTAAACAGTCTTCTAGAGCAGTACCTAAGGTGTTATATAAACTACCAGCAGTCCAACTGGGTGGAGCTGCTCCCATTCGCAGAGTACGGCTACAACAATAGCTTGCACAGTTCAACCAAAGCATCGCCATTCCAGATAGTAAATGGCTATGAAGGAAAACCGTTCCCGTTGCTACCCAGTTCCGAGGGAACAGCGCCACCTAGCTCTTGCCAACAATGGTGGGAAAAAGTAAAGAAGGGTTGGACAATCATCCAAGAAAATTTTGAAATGGCAAAAAGGGACTATAAAGCCTATTTTGACAAGAAGTGCTCCCACGAATGGGACTTCAAGGAAGGGGAGAGTGTGTTCTTGTCCACTAAAAACCTTCCGTTACCACAGACTTGCAAAAAAATAGCATATAAATTCCTAGGTCCATTTAAAATCAAAAGGGTGATAAACAGAGTGACAGTAGAACTGGACCTTCCTAAGATGTTTAGTAAGATTCACCCTGTTTTTAATTTCAGTCCTCTTCGCAAGGATCCTGGAGTTACGTCTTGGCACCCCCCCTCCAGAGCCCCACCTATTCAAGTGAAGGGTCAGAGTCATCATGAGGTGCAGGAGGTGCTGGCCTCTAGGGTCCAAAGGGGGGTGTTGTACTATTTGGTTCGTTGGAAGTACTTCCCTACCAGTTGTGATGAATGGGTTAAATCAACTGATCTGAGAGCTCCCTCTCTGTTAAAGAAATTTTACCTACTACACCCAGACAAATCCTGAGCAAGAGCTTAGGGGGGGCAGTATGTCAGACATTGGAGAGCATTACTGTGTTATTATGCTGAATGTATTCTGTAACTTGTACCTTGACATGACTAACTCCATTTTTGAACTCTTATTACTAACTATGAAGCAGAAGACTTTGCATATCAAACAGTCTTAGAAATGTTACTAACCCATGCTGTGAATTCCTCTGCATAACACTAACAAAGCAACAGCTCTTTGAAGATAGTAAGCCTCAAGGAGAGCTAGCAGGGCTCCTACGTGAGAAAGGGAGCCGCAAGCAATAAGAAGAAGAGAAAGTGTGACTTGTAGCGCTAAAGTGTGAGAATGTAGGATTGTTTAGAAATGCTTTGATGTAAGGCCTTAAAACCCATGTATGTTTCAATACTTGCTATCAGTTCCAATAACTGCCTATCCAGAACTTTGAGTTATCAAATAAATGCCATACTTTTGCAACAAATGATGGTCCATTTACTTTGAGCTCCAACGTCTGACACTTACTTCAAAAGGATTCCAAGGAAGGGGGTTGCGGGGTAGCACTCACACATAAACTATCATAAATGTCTACGTTCCCATAGTGTTATCAGGACTCCATCCTTGCTTTCCCCAGATGTCCTGTACTCCCTTACAGGAATGTATGGGAAGGTGCTGATTACTTCTTCTCATGTTAGTTTCAGTTCTCACTAATTCTACTTGTGAGCAATAAAGCAGGACGGGGGGGGGGGGGGGAGGGAAAGAATAACAAAGCTGACAAAGTAGGATCCTCCATGATACTTCACAGACCAGGTTTAGGCAGGACCCTATAACAATCAATTACCAATGGAATTTCACCATGCTTGACAGGAAGAACAGGAGGACTTCTAGCGTCCTGGCCCCACTTGTGGACCTCCTGATGGCACTTGGGTTTTTTGGCCACTGTGTGACACAGAGTATTGGACTGGATGGGCCGTTGGCCTGATCCAACATGGCTTCTCTTATGTTCTTATCTTGGGGTTCAAATTCCTCTTCATCTGTCTGATCTTATAAACTGCATTTTTTTGGATCTTATAGAAACTATTATAAGTACTCTCAAAAAATTGGCAGACGTGAAATTTTTCTGATGTGAAAAAATTCTTTTAATGAAATCATTTTTTCTTTCTAGATTCATCTATCTTTTTAGGATGTTACCAGTGCTCATCCCCCTTCCGTTGATTAAAAAGTGGCAAGGAATGCTTAATAGTTTCATCTGAAATTCTAATATATCAAGGATATGTTTTTCTACTATGAGGCATCCTGTTGACTCTGATGGGTTTTGCTACCCTGATCTCCTCCTTTAGTATAAGGCCGCATAACTGGCTAGTCTTTTCAAATTATTACATCAGGATTTTAAAATAGATTGAATGCTCTTCTATTCTTCCCCTTCAGTTTCCTGAAATTTTATGGAATGAATCATCCAGAATATCTTCTATGGATTCTGCAAGCAGATTTTTATACTTGACTCTTAGTTTCTGGGATCATAGGCATGCTAAACTAGCTCCTTCTATATCACCTTTGTCTACTTATTTTGACCAGTCCTGGTTCCCTCCTGGTTTTCTCCAGATTCCTTAGGCATTCATACCAGCGAAAAGCTTCTTTATCACCTGGTAAGGAGAGGGAGCTATGTCCAACTGTGTCATGGTGCCTGACCAAGGAGCATCATGAGTTAAGACTCAGGGAAAGATACAGGAAAGAACATCAAGATGGCTGCGGTCGAGGAGTCCTAGTGCTAGTGCTCCTCGAGTTTAACAACTTTTTATCGCCACACAAGCTACGCTACCTGTTTAGAGTTTTTCAGACTGAATGATTGGTGGCTGAGGGAGGTGAGGGTGAGTTTTCGAACGCTTCCACCCCGCCTTTTTCCCCGAAAACATCTTAAACGATAACTGCGGTGCCGGGCCAGAGCGGAGTAAAGAGCGGTGGCAGGCGGCGGCAGACGGCATGACTTGTAGTGGGCTACGCTTGAGCAGCGGGAGCTGCGAGTCGAGCCGGACGAGAATCGTGTGTTGCCGAGCCGGCCGAGAACCGTGTGTTGGGCATGGCCGAGGAGTGAGTCATGGGTCGGAGGATACCAGCAAGGGGTTGGGGTGAGCTGACACCAGTAACAACAACATCGGACGAGCTGTGTGGGCGACAACGGAGCTTAGGAGGAGAACGGGACGACTGTCTCGGATCTTCTACCCAGCCCCCCCCCCCGTGTGTGTGAGTGTCTGGAACAGCGAACCGGGGCTTGTCGGACTGGCCTGAAGGGACTGGTAGAACACCAGAAGGGGGCTGAACCGTTGTGCCGTTGATAGGCTGGTAAGGCGTCGGGGATCCTTAGGGTCCCTGAAGGCGACGGCTGTGTGACTAAAGGGGGGCAGGGATGCTCACCCCCCCCGGGCCCCCGAGGTTGTGCAGTGAGTCACCGAAGCCTGCCGGCTGGTTGGATAGTCCAGCATAAGAACACCTTCAATTACCCCCTGCCTATCTACCTACCTCTCTACTACCTCTTAACAACTACTTTCCAACTACTGCCCTGAAAGAGTGGGTACCATATGGATACCGGTACGCCCAAGGATAAAGACAAGGAGAGAGATAAGGACAAAACAAGAATAAGAACACTGTATTGTACTGGCACCAGCACTTTAAAACTAACGCACTTTATTCAGCCTGTTTACATTTACTTTCCCTGTTTACATCCCCTGTTCTAACCCTTACCCCAGCGGATCTAAAACTGCCAACTTAATAATAATGTGGATTGTGATTTGTTAGTTATTTAAATTAGATTGTTGATTGTTAGCTAAACTGAGGAAATTGAATTGTGGCTAATTAATTGGGGAAGAAGAATTATTGGGAGGGCTTTTCATAATTAAGGAGCTTTTAGAACTAAATTAATTAATTTTAGCTAATGATTTTATGGGAAGATTTTGGGTGGGGCTTTTACTTAAATAGCTATTAGAGTGATTGGCAGATTAGTTTTTATAGACAGATCAGCTGGGTGGAGGAGGGTGGAGGAGAGGGCAGTTTCAACCACTCCATCGGTTTAGGTGGACATTAACAGGAGATGACTGGCCTGGGGATTCCAGTATTCCTGGGGAGGGGAAGATATGACGGTGGGACTAGGCAGAATTTTAAGGGAAGGAGACCGAGACATGACAGTGCTCGGCCCCCTTCCAGCCTACGTCCCATCCCGACGATGGCAGGTAGTGGGACCAGATTAAATCACCCGCCTCCAACACTGGTGTTATGCAATGCCAGGTCCATTAATAATAAGACCTCTACCCTTCGGGAGTTCCTGTCCGAACAGGATATGGACCTGGCCTGCGTGACTGAGACCTGGGTGCACGAGGGGGAGACTGTAGCTCTCTCCCAGATGACCCCCCCAGGATACTCGGTCTTTCACCAGTCCCAGACTAGCGGGCGGGGGGCAGGAGTGGCACTATTTATACGGGAGGCTTACTCCTTTAGGGCTCTCCTGGCCCCAGAGATCCCGGGCATTGAATGTGCTGGCCTGATGTGGGATGTTGGGGAGGGGTTGGCGATCTGGCTGGTGTACCGACCGCCTAACGCACCGGCCGGCGCCTTACCATCCCTGGTGGAGGCCGCGGCGGGCTGGGCACTGGAGTGCCCAAGGCTATTGGTCTTGGGTGACTTCAACGTTCATGCTAATGACGCGGCCTCCACCCAGGCAATGGACCTGGTGTCATCCATGGTGACACTAGGACTCTCCCATGTTGTTACAACGCCCACTCATCAGGCGGGACACATGTTAGACCTGGTCTTTGCGGTGGGAATATCAGTGAATGATATTGCAATGGAAGCAGTGCCATGGTCGGATCACTTTGCTCTCAAGGCTCGTATGGATGTGTCACCCCAAACCTGTTTAGGCGGAGAGCGTATTTTAGCTCGCCAGCGGAGCTTGATGGACCCAGAACGGTTCCTAACGGCCCTGCGGGATACCTGGCCCATTGGCGATTCCCTCGATAATCTGGTAGAGTCATGGAATGACGGACTCTCCAGAGCCATCGAGGTGATCGCACCTAGGCACCCTCTGCGCCCCCGCCTGAAACCGTCACCCTGGTTTACCCGGGAGTTGCGACAATTAAAGTGGGGACTCAGACGACTGGAGAGGCAATGGCGGCGTACTTGAGATGAAGTGATACGAACATCTTATAGAGAGAGTTTGAAAGCCTACGAGACAGCAATCAAATCTGCAAAGAAAGTATACTTTGCGGCCAAGATTGCGTCCGCAACTTCGTGCCCAGCACAATCGTTTGATATAATTCGAGAACTTACAATGCTGCCACAAGGCAGACCAAATTCTATCAAATTGGAAATAGGCTGTGAGGCTTTTGCGAAATTTTTTGCGGATAAGATCGCATCACTCCGCCTCGACCTCCCCGCCAATTTTGAGACAGTTAGTAAAACCGAGGCTCCGAGTCTGTCTTCAGATTATATTCTGGATGGCTTCAGCCCCCTCAGCCTAGAGGAAGTTGACAGGATTCTCTTATCTGCTCGCCCAACAACTTGTAAATTGGACCCATGCCCTTCCTGGCTTATTAAATCTTGCCAGAGGGATCTTAGATATCCTGTACGGGATATCATAAATAGATCCCTGACAGAAAGGCATTTTCCAATGCCGCTTAAAGAGGCAGTGGTCCATCCCCTTCTTAAAAAAACATCTTTAGACCCAGCCCAATTGGCACACTATCGGCCGGTTTCAAATTTGCCCTTCTTGGGCAAACTTATTGAGAGGGCTGTGGCGATGCAGTTACAGACTTTCCTGGAGGACGCTTCCATCCTAGACCCACTTCAGTCTGGCTTTCGCCCAGGCCTCGAGATGGAGACGGTGTTGGTTGCCCTAGTAGATGACCTTCAACGGCATCTGGATTGGGGTGGCTCGGCAGTGCTGATGTTGTTGGACCTATCGGCTGTGTTCGATACGGTCGACCATCAGTTACTGACTTGCCGCCTTGCCAACGCGGGGATTCAGGGGTTGGCCTTACAGTGGCTTTCCTCTTTCCTTGAAAGTCGGGGACAAGGGGTCGCGATTGGGGGGGAGCTATCCCGGAGGTGCACACTTGAATGTGGTGTGCCCCAGGGGGCGGTTCTCTCCCCGATGTTATTTAACATCTACATGCGACCTCTTGCCCAGATTGCTCGAAGGTATGGGCTGGGGTGTCACCAGTATGCTGATGACACCCAGCTCTATCTGCTTATGGACAATCGACCGGTTTGCGCCCCGGAAAACCTGGATCGGGCACTACAAGCCGTGGCTGAGTGGCTCAGACTGAGTGGGCTGAGGCTAAATCCTGCGAAGACAGAGGTCCTTTGCTTGGGTCGTCGGGGACCGGGGAGGGAAATCCCCCTGCCAGCTTTTGACGGTGCATCGCTGATGGCGACGGACAGGGTCAAGAGCCTGGGGGTACTATTGGAGCCTTCCTTAAAGATGGAGGCTCAGATAGCAGCCACTGCCAAGTCCGCGTTTTTTCACCTTAGGCGGGCAAGGCAGTTGGCTCCCTTCCTGGATCGCGTTGACCTAGCAACAGTGATCCATGCTACGGTCACCTCGAGGTTGGACTACTGCAATGCCCTCTACATAGGGCTGCCCTTGTGTCGAACTCGGAAGTTGCAGCTGGTGCAGAACGCCGCGGCCCGGCTGTTATTGGGCCTCCCAAAGTGGGGGCACATTTGGTCGGGTCTTTGGGCTCTGCACTGGTTTCCAATAATATACTAAGTTCGGTACAAGGTACTGGTTATTACCTTTAAAGCCCTATATGGCCTGGGACCTGCCTATCTGAAGTACCGTCTCTCCCCACATGTTCCCCAGAGAGTACTGAGGTCGGGAACCCAAAATCTTCTCGCCATCCCCGGGCCAAAAGAAGCCCGCCTAAAATCAACTAGGGACAGGGCCTTCTCTGTTATGGCCCCTACATGGTGGAATCAGCTGCCGGAGGAGGTGAGGGCCCTGCGGGACCTTATTCAGTTCCGCAGGGCCTGTAAGACAACCCTCTTCCGGCTAGCTTTCACCTAGTCTACATCTAATCTGATACGGGAAATGTTTGGTAGCTTACCACGTAGCTCTGTTATACATATTGTTATACTGTTTAAAGTTTTAGGTTTTAATTTTTTGAATATTTTAAATCTTAATATTTTATATGCTTGTTTAAATTATGTCTAATTATTTGTTGTGAGCCACCCTGAGCCACTTGTGGGAAGGGCAGGATATAAATCATTAAATAAATAAATAAATAAATAATTCATCTAAGTTGACTAGATTTGTAGCTATCTCAAAAAATGGTAGGCTCTTAGATAAACTGTCATTGGAGTGCAAGATAAATGAGGCACTGCCTTGGTTTCAATATTTACAAATTAAGCATCTGCTTGAAACTCTCACAAAGGCTAACAAAATTAAGAAATCTTTTACTGACTTCAAACAGCTTTTACTGCAGGAACAAGTGGAATATTAGGATTCAGGGGTACAACGTTTTAAAAGGAACAGACAAATGAGAAAGTGTGGAGGTATAGCAGTATGTGAGGAAGGTTTATATTTGTAAAGAAATATGTGAATCTCAGCATCACAGCTCAGTTGAGAGTCTCTGGGTAAAAATAAAAGGAGTAAGAAATAACAGTGATATTATGGTGGGGGTCTGCTATAGACCACCAAGCCCCTTGAATAGGTTTGGGCTATGGAGGGCAGGGGTGCCAAGACGTAATTCCAGGATCTTTTCAAAGACGGCTGCAATAGAAAACAGGGTGAATTTTACTAAACAGTTTAGGCAGTTTGAGTTCCACTGTCACTTTGTTTGGATCTCACTTGGATGAGATACTCCTACAACAGATTACAAAGTTCTCCAAGAGAAGGGACACAGTGATCATGGGAGATTTTAATTACCCGGACACAGCACCGTATGGCTCAAGGGGCTGGAGAGGGCGGTGCCTCCTTGCATTTTTTACAGGCTCCCTCCCACAGCCTTGGCTTCCCTCCCCCTTGTCAGGCAATAAAGTTTCAAAGCAACCAGACCTTGAATTGATACAATGTTAGGCTTTATTTGATACTCCATATGCACTAGAATGAAGAAATTGGGACTGATACAGTGTAACAGTGCAAGGCATACTTAAGAAGGCTACATCAAAGATTTCTAAACAAAACCCACAATTCTAAACATTGCTGAGCTGAGGTGTGAAGGTTCACATGGTCCCTCTCTCTTATCTTATTCCTATGGTTTGTCTTCTGGAGATGGCCAAGAGGCTCGTCCCTGGAGGCACTTTATCTTCAAAGGGGAATTCTTGCTTTTGTTAGTATTAGGGGGGAGAGAGAGGTTCACATCAAGCACTGGCAACAATCTACAACATTCTACTTTGATATGCAAGGTCTTTCTCATGGTTAGTAACAGTGGTTCAATATGGCAGCGCTTAAGCTAAGCATTTTATTTGAGGAAGAGTTAGATTGCCTGACATACTGCCCCCCTAAGCTCCTGTTAGGGGTTTTTCTGGGTGCAGTAAGTAAAATCTTTTGAGAAGAAGGGGGGCTCATAGATCTGATGATTTCACCCATTCGTCACAGCTAGGTGGGAAGTATTTCCACCGCACTAAATAGTACAGAACCCCCCTCTTCAATTTGGCATCCAGCACCTCCTGCACCTCAAGATGACTCTGACCCTTCACTTGAATAGGTTTGGGCTATGGAGGGCAGGTGTGCCAAGATGTACTTCCAGGATCTTTTCAAAGACGGCTGCAATGGAAAACAGGGTGAATTTTACTAAACAGTTTAGGCAGTTCGAGTTCCACTGTCACTTTGTTTACTACTTGTTTTATTTTGAACGGCCCCAGATATTTGTAGGCCAGCTTCCTGCAAATTTGTGGCAGTGATAAGTTCTTAGTTGATAGAAAAAACTGTCTCTCCCACTTTGAAATCCCATTCGGGCGAGTGCTTTTTATCGAAATGGGCTTTATAGTCTCTTTTGGCCATTTCTAAGTTCTCCTGAATAACGACCCATCCCTTTTTTAGTGTCTCCCACCATTGCTGGCAAGAGGTGGGAGAAGAGGCTTCTTTGGTGCTGGGCAGCATAGGAAAAGGTTTCCCTTCATAAGCATTCACAATCTGAAAGGGGGTCGCTTTGGTGGAACTATGCAAGCTGTTATTGTATCCATACTCGGCAAACGGGAGTAGCTCCACCCAGTTCGATTGTTGGTAATTTACATAGCACCTAAGGTACTGCTCCAGAAGGGCGTTCATGCGTTCCGTCTGTCCGTCCGTCTGTGGGTGGTAGGCGAAACTCAGCCCCTGCTCTATGCCTGTCAGGCTGCAAAACTCCTGCCAGAAGTTGGCAACGAACTGTGGTCCGCGGTCACTAATGACCTTGTCAGGGAATGAGTGTAATTTAACAATATGCTGGAAAAATAAATACGCCAACTTCTTGGCTGTAGGGAGTTGTTTGCATGGAATGAAGTGGGCTTGCTTTGAAAAGGTGTCCACTAAAATCACTGTTATTCCCTGGAACACCGGTAATTCTATGATAAAGTCCATCGACACCACTGACCAGGACAGATCCGCCGTGGGGGTGGGCTGGAGGAGCCCCGGTGTCTCCCCCACCCCGTTTTTTTGCCATGATGCAAATAAGGCAGGTGGCCACAAACTCAGAGATGTCCTTTTTCATTTGGGGCCACCAAAACTGTCTATTGATCAGATGCAATGTTTTTACATAGCCAAAGTGGCCCACCAGTTTGTTGCAAAGGCAGTGCTGTAAAACTTCCTGGCGGAGGGTTTTGGGAACATATAGCCTCCCCTCATAGTACCAAAAAACCCCTTCTCCTTTCACAATCCCTTCCGGTCTCTCTGCTCCTTCTCCCTCGGTTTCCGCGATCAGCCTACTGCCCCCCTACCCATGGTTCTGGAGCTTTCTGTCAGAACTTGTAACTTTCCTATGTGCCTTTAGCCAAACTGACTCCATGCTGTAACCCGATACTAACACACTGTGCCCAGCTTCAGGCCACTAACACAAATTCCTCAGCATTTCAAACAAACTGTGATCAGTGAAGGATGGCAAATAACCCCTAGTCAACATCTGCAGGTGTCCTTTGAAGCTAGGTCGACCAGGCCTTCTTAGCAGGGTTCCATCCTCCCTACTGATAACAGACTCTGGAAAACGGACAGTTGTCTTCAGCCGTGTGAAAGATCGTTTTATTACGGTTGCTACAACCGCATAAAATGTAACTAATGGTAGTCCTTGGCATCAGTGTTATCCTGTACCTTCAGCTCTGTAGTTCTCAATAAACGCCTATACTTTTGAATCAAAGTCTTGGGCCTCGTTTGGAGTTCTTCCAGTTCTGACATTATAACACTGATCCCTTTATTCTGGGACTTATCCGAACTGGCAACCTGGCTGGATGGCAGCAAAGGCTCCAGACAATGGAAAGCCCAGCGCACCGCCGGAGGAGAGGCCGCTAGAGCCCGGGGTGACCGCGACGCAAAGTCAAAGACCCGGCACACTTCTCCACGGATGCTTTTCCCTCGCGAAGTTGGAGCCCGCAGAAATCCACCGCCCTCATGGACGCGGCGGACGAGAGATACCGGGTGCTTGCAACCGGCGCAGGAGGAGATGAGTGGGACCTCGACAGGGACGAGGGAGCGATCCCCGGGAGCAGGGACCCAACCAGAGTGCTCCACAACGAGCTGTTCGACTGGGTGAGAGATATCCATGACCAGGTCCACCAGTCGCGAGTGCAGATGGCAGAGGAAATGCAGCAGCAACTGGGCGCGATCCGAGACCAGATTCGCGCCCTACAGGGCGTCCTACCGGCAGCCCCGGTCGGACCCCCTGGGGGGGGCCCGTCCCGCCGGCGCCGCCGGCCCCGGCAGCCCTAGTTGACGGCAGAGGGGGCGGCCCTGTCGGACCCCCGGCGCCCGCCCCACCGGGCCCCGCAGCGCCAGCAGCCCCGGTGGCACTGGCGGCCCCGGCGGCCCCAGTCACCCTGGCAGTCCCGGCCGCCCCTGCACCAGGCCCTGCCGCTCCTCCACAGCCGGTCCCAGCAGGGCCACCACCCGCGCCTCCCGCGGCACCCGGAGGGGGCGATGGGGGGGGGCCGCGAGCTAAAGATCACGTTCAACGGGGATGGGGACGAGGTGGAGTACTTCACCATCCAGTGCAACAACTTTTTTACGTACTGGGGAGCGAGCTACCCCACGGAAGGGAGCCGAGTGGACCACATAGCCTCAAAGCTCAAAGGGGCCGCGAGGAAGTGGTATGTGGGGTTGTACACCGGGCGGAAGCCCGAACTAGCCACGGTGGCCAATTTCCTCCAGGCA
Organism: Heteronotia binoei; assembly: GCF_032191835.1. Classification (NCBI taxonomy): domain Eukaryota; kingdom Metazoa; phylum Chordata; class Lepidosauria; order Squamata; family Gekkonidae; genus Heteronotia; species Heteronotia binoei. Next base: position 81,227,310 of record NC_083235.1, on the reverse strand, counting down.
ATGCTCCGGCAGTACAGGAACCCCCTGAGGGAGGAAAAGGCGATCGAAGCCCTACAGAGAATCGAGCAGGGGAACCGCACCACGCGCGAATACGCCACCGAATTCATGACCCACTGTGCGGCGGTGAGGGGCTGGAGCGAGCTAATGAAATACTCGGCGTTCAAAAATGGCCTGAACGCGAACATCCTCGACAGGTGTTACCACCAGGGGAGACCCGACACCCTCGTGGGATGGATCCAGCTGGCGGGAGAGGTAGAGACGAACCTGCAACATGTTGGAATGCGCCGCCAGCAGCAACTGGGGAAGAAAGGGGGGAAGCCAGCCCCCTCCACCACCAAGGCTGAGGGGAAGAAGCCGCCAGCAACCTCCACGCCGGTCGGGGCCAGCAGGAAGTGTTTCAGGTGCGGAGACCCGGGGCACATCGCCGCCAACTGCCCGGTGAAGCCGGCGCCGGCCACCCCGCCGCCCAAGCCCTTCCCAGGCACCCCGAAGAAGGGAGGAGGACGCACCAAGGAGCCCAGTCGGGGCGCCGTCGCCGTATCCATGGCGATTGACGAGGATATTACCACCATTGTAGAGTCAAACGAGAAGTCATGGGACCCCGAGTCGGCGGAAAACAACAACGACCTGCTTTAATCGGTGCCGCAAAGCAGGTCTGGGAAACGCCAGCACCAATGACGGTGAGAGTTACCGGGGAACTTTTATTCATGGCCGTGACTTTATTAAACCTGAGCTTAAAGCGTTTCATGTACGCCTGAGCCTTAATAGACTCCGGGTGCACTAGGGACATCATCACCCCACGCCTAGTAGAGGCCCTGGGTCTAACCCGGCCCCCCCTACCTCACCCCATCCAATTCGAGCAGATGGACGGGTCTGTAATGAAAGGGGAGCCGTGCACTCAAGAGACCCAAGCCGTGCCGGTAGGAATGGAGGACCACTGGGGGATAGAGACATTTGTGATAGCCCCGTCCTCCTCTTTCGATATAGTGGTGGGGTCGGGATAGCTGGCGAGGCACCAACCCAATATACGGTGGGAGGAGCAGATTGTGCGATTCCCGGACTGGCGGTGCGAGCATCACCACTGGTGGTCCGAGTGGGGGCCCAAAGCGCCACCTCAAAACGAGAGACTGTGCTTAACGATAGAAGAGGTGAAGTCAATCCCGAAGGAATACCGGGATTTGCAAAGGGGCCTTTAGTGAACAGGAGGCAGACGAACTGCCCCTGCACCGCCCCACTGACTGCGCCATCAAGCTAATACCGGGACAGGAGCTGCCGAAAGCTAAACTCTACTCGATGGGCTGGGCGGAGAAAGCGGAACTGAAAAAATTCTTAGACAAAAACTTAAAGCAAGGGTTCATTCGACCAGCCACGGCCCCCCACGCGGCCCCTGTGCTGTTCCGCAAGAAAAAAGATGGCAGTTTGAGACTTTGCACAGATTTTCGCGGGATAAACGGGATTTCTATGTCCAACGCCTACCCGATTCCATTGATAAAAGACCTGTTGAGCACGGTGGCAGAAGGCAAGGTGTTCACAAAGCTCGACCTCCGCGATGCGTACTTCCGTGTGCGGATCAAAGAGGGAGACGAGTGGAAAACGGCGTTCAACACGCCGATGGGACAATTCAAATACTTAGTGATGCCTTTTGGGTTGCAGGGGGCGCCGGGGGTATTCATGAACTTTATCAATGAAGTGCTAAGAGAATACTTGTATAAGGGGGTGGTGGTGTACCTTGATGACATCATTATTTATTCAAATGACCTCGAATCGCATGTACCGTTGGTGAGAAAAGTATTAACCACCCTATACCAAAACAAGCCGTATGCCAAATTGACCAAATGCGAGTTCCACAAGTCGGAACTAGACTATCTGGGGTTTAGAGTGTCGGGGGAAGGGCTAGCGATGGACCTCGCCAAAATCCAAGCCGTCTTGGATTGGGAACCACCTCAAACCCGACGGCAGTTACAATCTTTCCTCGGGTTCGCAAATTTTTACCGCGGGTTCATCAAAGGGTTCGCCCAGGTCATGCTACCCCTCACCGAACTCCTCAAGACAAAAGGAAAGGGGGAGGAAGCGAAGAGACCCGGAGCATGCCTGGTTTGGTTGCCCGAATGCCAGCGTGCCTTTGACGAATTGAAAAGACTATTCACGAGCGAGCCGGTCCTAGCCCACCCCAATGAATTAAAACCCTTTGTGGTGCAATGCGACGCTTCCGATGTCGCGGTGGGGGCCATACTCATGCAAAAAGACGATGAGGGGGGGCTCAGACCATGTGCGTATATCTCCCATAAATTTTCAAACGAGCAGAGAAATTGGTCCGTGTGGGACAAGGAGGCGTTCGCGGTCACTTTCGCCCTAAAAACATGGCGGTCGTGGCTCGAGGGGCCCTGGGTCCCATTCAAAATCTGGACAGACCACAAGAATCTAGAAGCCCTGACCGGCCGGCGCAAACTGACCGCGAAACAAATACGGTGGGCAGGGTTTTTCGCCAAATTTGACTTTGTGCTGAAGCACATCCCGGGTACTAAGAACTTTCTAGCTGACGCGCTCTCACGCATGCTCCAACACGACAGCCAAAGGGAGGAGGTAGTAGACTCTCTCATACCCCCCTCGGCAGTAGTGGGGGGAGTCACCACCCGTTCTGGAAAGCAGACGGGGACCCCGGAACCGAAAGAGAGGAAACGCTTCGTGGCCGAGACAGAAGCAGAGGGAGGGGAACGGCCCGAAGGCATTGAGAAAGGAGAGGGAGGGCTCTGGTACTACAATGGTAAAATCTACGTGCCAAAGAGCCTACGGGGGGGCGTCCTAACGCAGTGCCACTCCAGCCGCCTGGCGGGGCACTTCAGATACGTAAAAACCCTGAACCTATTAACCAGGCAATTCTGGTGGCCACACCTGAAAAGGGAAGTGTCAGAGTTTGTAAGCTCTTGCCCAACATGCATCATGGCAAAACGAAGGGGGGGAAACCACCCGGCCACCTAATCCCCCTCCCTACGGCAAACAGACCCTGGGCGGTAGTTTCAATGGACTTTATAGTAGAACTACCTCCTTCCCAGGGGAAAACGGTGATCCTGGTAGTAGTAGACACCTTCTCTAAACAAGCCCACTTCATCCCCTGTAAGAAATTACCCACTGCGGGTAGGCTGCAAGATCGAGGGATAATTTACAGATGGATGATTCCGGAGGGGGTGCTGTTTACATACGGTGGTGTAAGATACAAGATTGACTCCCCAGAGAAGGCAGAGGATTTTATACTTAATCAAGCTAGAACGTGGGAGAAGAAAGTGGATAGAAGGATTTCTAAAGGAAATTGGAGCCCAGGAAGGCAATTAGACCCAGTTGAGGCTGTAGATGACCGTTCACAAGAAGAAAAGACCGAAACTGAAATTGAACAAGCGCAAGAGCGTGGGCAGAGAGAGACAAGAGCTCAAAAGAAAAAGAAGAATTTTTTTTAAGGAAGATTAAGATATTGTTTAGATTCCTAAATGGCGAATAGTTTAAAGATTTTGTCGCAGAATGTAAATGGCCTGAACTCGCCCCAAAAAAGGAAACGTGTTTTTCAGCAATTAAAGAAATTAAATTTGGACATTATATGCTTGCAGGAGACTCATTTAAGAAAACGGGATGAGGCATATTTGTTTAATAAGAAGCTAGGTAATATGTTTGTGACCTCACAACTGGAAAAAAAAAAAGGGGGTTTGGTGACCTATGTTAATGAGCGATTGCAAGCCAAACTGATTTTTCAAACAGAGGATGCAAGGATGCAAGGTATAGAAATAATTACGGAAACAGTAAAGTTTTTGTTAGTTAATATTTATGCACCTAATGTTGAACAGACCCAATTTTATAGAGATTTATATGCAAAGATCAGTGTATACAATTATGATGAGATTTGTCTATTAGGAGATTTTAATGCGGTTACTTGTCCCATTCAAGATAGAAATTCCATAAATCATAAAAAAGGAAGGAAAAAATTAGGTAGTAATACACTACCGGATATTTTTTTCAGAATGGTAGATGAGTTTATCCTGGTAGATCCCTGGCGAGTCATATATCCAAACAAAAGTGATTTTACATTTTTTTCTGGGAGACATAATTCCTGGTCGCGCATCGACATGTTCTGGGTGACAGCTGGACTAATTAAAATATTGGAAGATGCAGAAATATTACCGTGCACAATAGCGGACCATAATCCGATTATGATATCTATAAAAGATGTTAAGAAAAGACCAGGATGGAGGTTTAATATGAGGCTTTTAGATGATAAACAATTTGTGAAATTTATTAAGGAGGAGATGAAGGTATTCTTTCAGATTAATTCCCAGAGAGAGACTTCCCACAGATTACTGTGGGAGACTAGTAAAGCGTATATGAGAGGGTTAGCAATAAGTTTTAATAATTTCAAAAAACGAGAAGAGAATAAAATTTTAACAAATTTAACTGAATTGCTTAGGCAGAAAGAGAGTTACTTAAAAGAGAAACCTTCGGTTCAACAAATTAAAGCTGAAATGAAGTTAGTACAACACAAGATACATTTAATATTCTTAGATGAGATGAAAAAGAAGATTCAATATACCAGATCTCAATTTTTTGAAAATGCAAATAAGCCAGGTAAATGGTTGTCATACAAGATAAGAAAAGAGAAAGAAAAGAAAATAATAAGGGTCTTGAAAGATAAAGATGGTAGTCAGAAAGCAGCAACAGAAGAAAAGAAAAAAATAATATGGGATTTTTACTCTCAATTATATAGTAAAGATGAGGTAAATTCTGATAAGATAGAAGCTTATTTTAAAGACAAAAAAATGATACAGAACTTAACCGAAGAGCAAAGGATTAGTCTAGCAAGTCCAATTACAATTGATGAAATTGAAGAAGTATGGGCCAGACTAAAAAAGAACAAGGCAGCAGGACCAGATGGGCTGCCAGCCGAATATTACATATGCTTTAAAGAGGATATTATAATCCAATATAAAAACCTGATTGAGGAGATTTGGGAAACTCAGCTAATTCCGGAGTCTTGGAAAAGGGCAAATGTATCACTTATTCCCAAAACATCAAAAGACCTAGAGGATATTAAGAACTACCGCCCGATTTCTCTATTAAACATAGATTACAAGATTTATACCTCTATTTTAGCGAATAGACTTAAAAAAATTCTGGCAAATATAATCCATTCTGATCAGGCTGGATTCCTCCCGAAAAGATATATGCGAACAAACATCAGGATTATATCTAATATATTAGAATATTACGATTTACATAGAGAAAAACAGTTGATTCTTTTGTTTATTGATGCCGAGAAGGCTTTCGATAATGTTAATTGGGATTTTATGATCAGAGCATTAAGGGAGATGAGTTTTGGCGAGATTTTTATTAAGAACATACAAGCTCTGTATACAGAACAAGTTGCTAGATTTATTATTAATGGAGACTTAACAGAAGAGGTAAAGATACATAAAGGCACAAGACAAGGATGCCCACTCTCTCTGCTGCTCTTTATTTTATTACTGGAAATCTTAAATAACCTAATCAGGGCTAATAGCAAAATCAAAGGATTAGAAATTAAGAAAGAGTCGTATAAGATTTTAGCATATGCCGATGATTTGGTATTGATATCACAGAATAACAGAGAATCCGTGGAGGAGATTTTAAAAGAATTAGAAGACTATGGTCAGGTCGCGGGTCTAAGAATAAATAAGCAAAAATCTAAGATGCTCAATAAAAATATCTCCCCACAAGAGGTGAGAGAGCTTGAAAGATTAACCGGATTTAGTAATGAAACAAAAATAAAATATTTGGGGATAACTTTCTCCAATAAGTGTAGCAATCTATACGATAATAATTATGTACCTCTGTTAAAGGAAATTGACTCCTCTTTAAAAAAATGGGCGAATATGAAACTGTCTTTTATGGGAAGGATAGCGTTAATTAAGATGATGGTCCTTCCTAAAGTCATGTTCCTGTTTCAAATGATTAGTTTTGGGATAAGGAAACCCTTCTTTACTAAAATAGACCAACTAGTAAGAGCCTTTATTTGGCAAGGTAACCGATCTCGGATAAAATGGAAAACTTTAAAAGACAAAAAAGATATGGGCGGATTGGGACTCCCAGATTGGGAAACATATTATGTTGCGTGTGTCACACTTTGGCTAAAAGAATGGATCCGGCTGGAGAATACGCGTATATTAGCCTTAGAAGGCTCAGATCTACAATCAGGTTGGCATGCTAATCTATGGTATGTGCAGAAAGGGCAGAAATATTTTAAAAATCATTTGATCCGCAAAACCATTTATGAGGTCTGGTTAAAAATTAGAAGATTGATTTATGTTAAGACACCAAGATGGATATCTCCTGAAGAGGCGTCAATTTTGCCTCAACTGGTTAACTTTAAAAAGATAATTAGATATCAGGATATTTTGGATGATAAAGATAACTTAAGAGGAAAAGAAGATCTAGACTCTAGAGGGATAAGTATGGATTGGTGGACCAGAAATCAAGTAATAACCAAATATAACTCAGACAAGGCGAAAGGATTTACAAAAGTAAACTTCGATTTTGACAAATTGCTATTAAGGGAAGAGGAGAAAATAATTAAGAAAGTTTATAATTATATGTTGCAAATTAAATTAGAAGATGAAGTGGTTAAAAACTCTATGGTGAAATGGGCGCAGAATTTACAACGTAATATTAGTTTAGAACAATGGTCCAATTTCTGGAAAAAGAATTACAAAGTGATAAAGCCAATTAATTACAGGGAAAATTTTTTTAAACTATTTCACAGATGGTATCTTACCCCGGTACAGATAGCTAAATTTAACCGTGCAATGTCACCTGTATGTTGGAAGTGCAAAGTAGATATTGGTTCATTTTATCATATGTGGTGGAACTGTAAAGTGGCCAAAACTTTCTGGAAAAAGATACACTGTATGATAAAGGAAATATTAGCTAGAGATTTTGTCTTTGAACCAGAAGTGATGCTATTATCATTTATTAAGAATACAGTTCCACAAGCAGAAGAATACATGGTGATTTATATTATAACTGCGGCAAGGATAGTGTACGCTAAGTACTGGCGTCAGGAGAGGGGTCCGAACCTGAGTGAAGTTATCGAAAAAGTCTTGGATGCCGCCGAAATGGATGTACTTTCAAATATGTTAAGAGGAGAATCTAAAGATGACGCTGTTAGAAACTGGGGCAAGTTTTATGAATGGTACGAGAAAAAAGAAAATATTTTTATCACTGATAAAACCGAAAAAACTTAAAAATAATTATTATCTAAAAATTATCTAAAAATGATTTGTTGTATTTATAATTTGTTCTGAATTCTATAAAGCAGATAAAAAGTCGTGTAATTGTAATGTAACGATCTAAAGTTAAACACTGTTTGTATTTAAGTTAAGATAGATGCCGCGGACATTCTCCTCAAGGAAGTTTATTCAACTCTACTTATGTAAATAACGTGTATATATTATGTGACAGTAAGTTGATGAAGTGGGTGTATTAATGCCATTGACATTGATACAAAGAAAATAAAAATTATTATGGCAAAAAAAAAAAAAGAAAAAAAAAAGAAATTACCCACTGCAAAAAAGCTAGCCCAGCTATTTTTCAATCACATGGTCCACCTCCATTCATTCCCAGATAAGGTCATTAGCGACCGCGGGCCACAGTTCGTTGCCAACTTCTGGCTGGAGTTCTGCAAAATCGCTGGCATAGAGCAGGGGCTTAGCTCTGCCTACCACCCCCAAACAGACGGTCAGACGGAGAGGGTGAACGGGCTTTTAGAGCAATACCTCCGGTGCTATATCAATTACCAACAGTCAAACTGGGTGGAGTTGTTAGCCTTCGCCGAATACGGATACAATAACAGCCTCCACAGCTCCACCAAAACCTCCCCATTCCAAATCGTGAATGGGTATGAGGGGAAGCCTTTCCCACACCTCCCACTGCCCGCGGGAGCCCCCGAGCCAACCTCCTGTCAACAATGGTGGGAGGGGGTACGCCAGGGGTGGAAGGTGATCCAGGAAAACCTGGAAGAGGCCAAAGAGGAATACAAGCGGCACTTTGACAAAAAGCACTCCCCCCAGTGGGAGTTCAAGGAGGGGGAAAAGGTATTCCTGTCAACAAAGAACCTCCCCCTCCCCCAATCCTGCCGCAAACTGGCCTACAAGTACCCCCTCTCCCCCAATCCTGCCGCAAACTGGCCCCTTCAAGATAAAGAGGGTGATCAACAGGGTAACCGTGGAACTGGAACTGCCCAAATTGTTAAGTAAGATCCACCCTGTTTTTCATTGCAGCCTTCTTCGCAAAGATCCTGGGGCTACATCCTGGCACCCTCGACCTCCAGAGCCACCTCCTACTCGAGTGAAGGGCCAGAGCCACCATGAGGTGGAGAAAATCCTAGACTCCAGGATCCAGCGGGGGGGTGTTGCAGTATCTGATTCGATGGAAGTACTTTCCCCCGAGCTGTGACGAGTGGGTCAAGGCTAGTGATGTGTCAGCCCCTCAATTGCTTAAGAAATTCCACCTACTGTACCCACACAAGCCCAAGGCGAAGAGCTTAGGGGTGGCAGTATGTCAGAACTTGTAACTTTCCTATGTGCCTTTAGCCAAACTGACTCCATGCTGTAACCCGATACTAACACACTGTGCCCAGCTTCAGGCCACTAACACAAATTCCTCAGCATTTCAAACAAACTGTGATCAGTGAAGGATGGCAGATAACCCCTAGTCAACATCTGCAGGTGTCCTTTGAAGCTAGGTCGACCAGGCCTTCTTAGCAGGGTTCCATCCTCCCTACTGATAACAGACTCTGGAAAACGGACAGTTGTCTTCAGCCGTGTGAAAGATCGTTTTATTACGGTTGCTACAACCGCATAAAATGTAACTAATGGTAGTCCTTGGCATCAGTGTTATCCTGTACCTTCAGCTCTGTAGTTCTCAATAAACGCCTATACTTTTGAAACAAAGTCTTGGGCCTCGTTTGGAGTTCTTCCAGTTCTGACACTTTCGTTCTTTTCCCTAATCATGTTGTCACTGCTCCTGCCACTGCTGAGGGGGGAATAATGGAGTCTATCACCTCCTCCCTCTGGCTCTCATGCTGGGGCAATCGGGAGATAGCATCGGCTAAAAAGTCCTTCAACCCTGGGATGTGTTTAAGGGTGAAGTAGAATTTGGCAAAGAACCCGGCCCACCGGATTTGTTTTGCGGTTAGCTTTCGGCGGCCTGTGAGCGCTTCTATGTTTTTATGGTTGGTCCAGATCTTGAATGGGACTCTTGCTCCTTCTAACCAAGACCGCCATGTTTTGAGAGCGAAAGTTACTGCAAATGCCTCTTTGTCCCAGACCGACCAGTTACGCTGCTCTTGAGAAAATTTTTTAGAGATATAAGCACAGGGTCTCAACCTCCCCTGCTCATCCCTCCGCATTAATATGGCTCCTACGGCCATGTCGGAGGCGTCGCATTGGACTACAAAGGGCTTTAGTTCGTCTGGGTGGGCGAGGACCGGCTCGCTTGTGAACAAGCGCTTAAGTTTGTCGAAAGCCTCTTGGCACCTGGGCGACCAGGGTAATTTGGCCCCAGGTCTTTTAGCTTCCAGCCCCTTGCCCTTAGTATTAAGAAAGTCTGTTAGGGGCAGCATCACCTGGGCAAACCCCTGAATGAACCCCCTGTAAAAATTCGCGAATCTGAGGAAGGACTGTAACTGTCTACGTGTCCTCGGGGGTTCCCAGTCTAGCACTGCTTGTATTTTGGCTGGGTCCATCGCCAACCCTTTCCCGGAGACCTGGAATCCCAGGTAGTCAAGTTCCGTTTGGTGGAATTCGCATTTGGACATCTTCGTGTATAACTTGTGCTCATACAGGTTGGAGAGCACCTTCCTCACCAGTTGTACATGGGATGGTAGAATTTTCGAATAGATAATGATGTCATCCAGGTATACCACCACCCTCTTGTACAAGTACTCTCTTAGCACTTCATTGATAAAGTTCATGAACACCCCTGGGGCCCCCTGGAGTCCGAAGGGCATTACTAGATATTTGAACTGGCCCATCGGCGTGTTAAACGCCGTCTTCCACTCATCCCCCTCTTTGATTCTAACTTGAAAGTAGGCATCCCTTAGGTCCAGCTTGGTGAAGATGGACCCTTCCGACACCGTGCTTAGTAAGTCTCTGATTAGGGGGATGGGGTAGGCGTTGGACATGGAAATCCCATTTATCCCGCGAAAGTCAGTGCAAAGCCTAAGGCTTCCGTCCTTCTTTTTCCGAAAGAGGATGGGCCCGGAATGGGGTGCGGTTGCCGGCCTAATGAAACCCCTTTTTAAGTTCTTGTCAATGAACTTTCGCAATTCCGCCTTTTCCGCCCACCCCATGGAGTACAGTTTGGCCTTTGGTAGTTCTTGGCCTGGGATCAGTTCGATGGCACAGTTGGTACTGCGGTGGCGGGGGGCAGCTCATTGGCTTCCTCCTCGCTAAACACTTTGCGTAAGTCCCGGTACTCCCTTGGGATCGATCGGATCTCTTCTACTGACACACACATCTTTTCATTCTTTGGGGGTGGGTTTGGCCCCCATTTTCCTAGCCAGTGGTGGTGCTCGCACCGTTTGTCGGTGAAGTCTATGGTTTGTGCTCCCCACTGTATGTTCCGGCTGGTGTCTGGCTAGCCAGCCCACCCTTAGCACCACATCGAAGGAGGAGGAAGGGGCAATGACAAAAACTTCTACCTCCCAGTGTTCTTCTATCCCTACTGGCAGGCCCTGGGTCTCTTCCACGCATGGCTCCCCCCGCATTACAGACCTGTCCATCTGTTCGAATTGGATTGGGTGGGGTAGGGGGGTTTGAGATAGTCCAAGGGCATCCACCAGCCATGGGGTGATAATCTCCCATGTGCACCCGGAGTCAATTAGGCCTCGGGCGTGCATGAATTGCTTGAGTTTTGGGTTCAATAAAGTCAAGGGGACAAAGAACAGGGCCCCAGTTATTCTCACCCATAGTGGTGCCGTTAGATCCACAACCTGCCTCCCGGCACCGTTCAGGGCAGGTCACTCTCGTTTCCCGCCAGCTCTGGCTCCCACGATTCCTCGCTTAGGTCGTCTACAATTATAGTATCCTCGTCCAGCACCATCAAGGTTGCGGTGCTGCCCCAACTGGGCTCCTTGGACTTCCCCGGCATCTTTTTTGGTCCCACCGCTGTCGGCTTTGGGTTAAGGGGGGGGACTCGAGGTTTCTCAGGGCAGTTTGCCGCCAGGTGCCCCGGGTCGCCGCAATGGAAGCATTTTCGGCCCGTGGTGGGTTTTGGGGTCCCCCCTTGGGCTGGCACCTTCTTGGCTTCGGTCTTTGTGCCTGACCAAGCCTCACGTCCCCCCCTTTCCCTCTTGCTGCTGTTGCCATTGCAGGGGTATGTGCTTCATGTTCGTTTCAACTTCCCCTGCCAGCTGCATCCATCCCACTAGTGTGGTGGGGCGGGCCTGGTGGAAAGCCCGATCCAGGAGGCTAGCGTTGGGGCCTCGTTGGTACGCCTCGACTTTCATCATCTCGCTCCAACCCCGGATCTTCACGAAGTGAGCCCTGAAGTCCGCTGTGTACTCCCTTTCCGATTTCGACCCTTGTTGCATATCGTGTAGTGCGGTAAGGGCCCGAGTCTCTTGGAGGGGGTCTTCGTACTAGAGAAGCATGGCCTGTAGGAAACCCTTGATGCTGGTTAGCTTGGGGCCACGGCTATCATACAGGCTCACTTACCATCTCCTGGCTGACCCCTTCAGCTTCGAGCCCAGATAGTTCACCCGACTGGGCTCGTCAGGGAAAGTGTTCCCCCAATAGTGCATGTAGCTATTGGCTTGTATGGTGAAGTATTCCACTTCTTCTGGATCGTCATCGAAGGTAACATCCAATTCTCGGTTCTGCCCAAACTCCCGGGGCCCGGGGTATGGTAGTCCCGGCGGTCTCAGAACTGCAGGGGCCCCGGGCTGGTCGGGCACCACGGGCGGCGCCGGTGGGTCCTGAGGCACCGGTGGGGCATCCACTGTGGCCGGTCCCAGTGGGGCCGGTGGTGCAGGTGTTGTTGGCGGCCCTCATCCAAAGTCGCAAAGCAGCAGCCGGTCGATCTGCCTCTGCACCTCCCTGGCCATGAGAGCAGTGTTGGCCATGAGAGCGTGGATCTCGTCCCTGAGGTCTTTGGCCATGGTTCTCATTTCCTTCCTCATCTTTTCCATAATGTCTGTTTCTTTCGGGGGGCTTGCATTCTCTGCCTCTGTCGGTCCCTCGGCTGCGCTCCTCGTCCAACCCAACTCGATCTCATTCATCATCGTCCCGGCCCGGGTTGCCCTCGTCCAGAATTTTTTCCATTTCTGTTTGTTCTCATCTTATTCCTTCAGTTTTAACATCGCTTTCCACCAAACTTTTTATTTGTTGCATTTGAAACCAATCATACTTATTATTCAACTCTTCAGCAGTTTTCAATTCCATTTTACCACTTTGTATTTTTAATAATTGATTATATGACATCCCTTTTTCCTCTCCTGTCTCAGCTGTTATTCTTATTACTTTTGCTGGCACTATCCATAGTGGTTTTCTCACATCGCCATATTTCTTATACTTCATCCAGACATTTAGTAGATTATTTCTTATATAATGGTGAGAAAAAAAACCATCCGACTTTTTCTTTCCATAGTATATATAAGCGTGCCAGCCGAATTTATTTCCATGACCTTCCAAAGTTAAAAGTTTTTTATTCAACAGCATCACCAATCTTTTATCCACACTAGACAAACTGCTTCATGATATAATCTTAAATCTGGTAATTGAAATCCTCCTCTTTCTTTAGCATCCATTAAAACGTCTGCAGATGATGAATATGCAACAGCTATTCGGAGATCCCTCAAAGCCTCAAAGGAGCCCCCCACACCGGGACTCCCTTTCAGCCAAGGTAAATCTCCTCAAAGTATCTGTGCATATCTTGGACAATTCTCTAGCTGAGAAATGTAGGCAGAAGGCATTGATTTGCCTTTTAATACCCTGAACAGAAATGCCAGCCTGCCCCCGTTAGGGAAAGCAACGCAGCTCACCATTTTCCAACCCCGGAAGTCCACCACACCTTCATGGATATTAAATGACCATTTGCCAGATCAATTGCTTGTTTTGTTTTCAGGTCTCTCCTTGGCCTACATTCCTTCTATTGTAAATACTGCCTGGCGGTGGGGAAATGTAAATCTTGTCTCTTTTCTTTTTCAAGCCTCCTTGTGTAGGCCACACTGAAAAAGAAAAAAAGTCTTTTTAAAATGAGAAAATGGTATTAAAATGAGTTCTTATTGCCTACAGTACATCTTGTCAAGCATTGTAAACCCATTCTATATTGCTGAAGTCAAACCTTAGAATTTAGATGGTAGAAATGTTACTAACCCAAAGTTAAAATGTGAGCACATCAAAGTAGCAACCCCCACCTTTCTTCTTTCACTTTTACTAACAGATGCAGGAATGCCCTCTTTGAAGATGAGACCTCCTGGGACGTGTTCCCAGGCCTAGCAAGGCCTGAACCCAGGATGCGATAGCCGCAATAGAGATAAGGAATCCAGAGTGTGAATTTCACATGTGAATGTAGAATTGTTTATAGAACCTTTGATGTGCCATTTTAAAGCTTGTATTCTAGTGTTACAAAGTATCAGTCCCAATCTTCAGCTCGAATGAGCCACATGGATTATCAATAAACCTAACTTTGTTTCAAAATCCAAGGACTGGTTATTTTGAAATCTCATGCTTGACACATCTACAATCCCTAAATTCTGTTCAGACAGAAGTTGGATGGAAATTTTTGTTATATCCATATAAAAGCATACAAGGACTATTTAAAATAAAGAAGTCAAGATGCAAAGTTGCAGTGTGTTTTCAATAGGACTTGAGGATATTTTATTTGATTGTTTGTACCTGAGGAAGTGTGCTTGCACACAAAAGTTTCTACTTTGAATAGTGCTTTGTTGGTCTTAAAGGTGCCAGAGCGGAGTGATGTTCTGTTTCTGTCTGTGTAATTGCCCTGGGGGGAACTTGGTTTTTGAGCAACAGGCACAAGAACTGCTCTTTGAACCAGGACCCAGCACATGTCCCCTAGGAGAGAATCCCTTGAATGTAGGGGCATATGATATATTAGGGATGACCAAGAGACACATGCAATAAATGTCACATGTTTGAGAGCCATAAGACATGAATGTCAGATATTTGAGAGCCACAGGGAGGGAGGGCAAGAAGGGAGGAAGAAAGACAAATAGATTGGGGGGAGGTGGAGGTGGAAAGAAAGCAACTTTAAATACATCTGTCCAACTCTGCTAAAAACGAAAGGTCAAATAAATTCCTGACTTATCTTGGTGACAACTTCTTTTTCCAGAAAGTGATGAAGGGAGCAAGGGGGTCTGCTATCTTGGACTTGGTTCTCACCAAGAAGGAAGAATTGATTGAAGAAGTAGAAATAGTGGGCACCCTGGGCAGTAGTGACCATGTGATTTTGCAATTTACAGTCTTAAGGAAGGGAAATACTGTATGTAGTCAGATGTATAGGTTGGACTTCAGAAAGGCAAACTTCAACAAACTTAGAACTATGCTGAGTAAAATCCCATGGTCAGAAATACTTAGGAAGAAGGGGGTTCAAAAGTGGTGGGAGTTTCTTAAAAGTGAAATATTGAAAGTGCAATCATAGACTATTCCTATGAGAATCTCTCCACCTTTTCCACTATCAGGTGCTGATAAGTGTTGGTCCCTTTAAGGTGGAGGGGGGTGTTCCTGAAAATGAGGGGAACTCCTGTGGCCCACCTCTCTTTACCCCCTGCCTGAGATGGATGCTGGACTTCACCCCCTTGCCTCATGGCCCCTGATTACTTTTGGCAGTCCTGTTCATTGCTGTGATACAATGCCTCCACTGACTGCTGTGTTGCAATTGCTATAGATGCTAGCACACCAACTTTGCAAACATTGCAAACCCACCACTTCTGGCCACTGCACAACATATGCCCTTAGGGAATAGACTAGCACAGCCACTGTCATGTGGTGGCCAGATGCTGCGGCACAGGCGTCAGGATTGCTCTACTCATCACTCAAAACTCTTTATCAGGTGATTTGCACAGAGATAGCACATTCTCAGTGACATGTGGAACAGAACATTGAAAATATGCACCACTTCAAGTAGATTAAGTTAGGATAATGCTTCTTAGGTGATCCATTTTTCACACAAATGTCACAGGGCACCCATTCAATTCTTGTACCACCATATAACTACTGCATTACTTGAAAGGCATTTAAATCATTCTGTAAAAATGACTAGCCAGTAAATCTGTGGTTTTTAAGAAGACAAATTATGAGACAGAGCTGTAAAATCACTTTTCCTTGGCTCTCTAGTGTATATCTGATTCCAGGGGAGAGCTTTCTGCTACCGCCGTTACTTTGATCAGAATGCATTTATATGTGGATTACATATATTTTACTCTGTGTGTATGTGTTTGTATGTGTACACAGCAAATCTGTGTCTGACTGTATTTATGAAAGAAATGCCCTTTGTCCTCCCAAATACCAGCCCTATTTAATGAAGCCCACTGTTTAATGGTATGCACACCTGTGAGAAAGGGAGAGAAGGCAAGCTTTTGATGTCAGAGGCCCATTTGCTGATCTGAATAACCTCAACAATCCATTCACACCTTTGTCTTTCTTCTCTTGTGTCTGAGTTCGCTTTTCCATGTCTTTGTTTTTACTTGTCTAGTCACATGTGTCCTGAATAGCTGCTCAAAGCCATTCAACATTTTTGTATGTGTGCCTATGCTTATGCGTTTGAAGAGGGGGGACTGGAAAGAAGGCTGATAAGCTGTGACAAGTTGGACAAAACAGACTTCTGATCTTTTTCTTTTAAAAAAAAACCCAGAAAGCATTATAGTTTCCTGAACACAGCACATAGTCAAGACAAGAAGGGCTTTCAGAACTAAGAGGGCCAGGACTCTTTCCCCCCAGTGGCAGTTGCAAGACAACTTCCCCCAGCTTTACATACCTTCCAAAATTAGCTTCAAAAGGGGGAAATTGCTACAGGAGTCCCAGAAGCTCAAAAATAATTTCCATGGGCTTCTTCAGCTCTCCCACAGCTGAGTATGTTGTAGAAGAAAACTGGAGAAAACCAGGTATAATATATTTTCCTCAGGAGCAGAGTTCCAACACCAACCCCTGACAGCATTCTCACAGCAATAACTTTCCCCTCAAATCTGGGCTCCCAACTGTATCCTCCACTCTTCACTCATTTACTACAAATCCACCAACTACAAAACAGAAATTGGGGGAAACAGGGTGGAGGGAGATCACTGAAGGAAGAATGGAATAAAAGGGATTTTTCTGCTGCTCAAATAAATTAAGGATGGGATAATTTTCAAAAGATATGTATCAGTGGACAGCTCCCATGAGGAAAAAATAATACTATGGCCAGAGTTTCTGGCACGGAATCACTCAGTACCCAGGACAGTAACCATTTAACCCCCAAAGACTTTGAAGTTACTTGATAAGCAGCATAGCACTTCAGGTCTTTAAAGGGTGCTACACTACTCTTTCCTTTCCTCTTAAAAGAACACCACTTTGAAGGATAAAAAGCTTGTATACTGGGATAACAAGATCCAGGGTCAGATGTTAATAAAAAAAAGGTCTCTGCCTTTATATCCATCATTTTATTCTACCAGTCTCTATAACACTCTCTTAAATAGGCAAGTAGACCAAAAACGAAAAAAAAAAACAAGTTGGGAATCACTTAAAATTATGATTCTAAAAATGACTTCTTTCTTATGAACTTCTTCTCCATGGGAAATCTTTAGCATTGCTTTACACGCTGCTCCTGGAGAAAATGTTTGCACCTATATACAATACTGGTTTTTGTCTAGGAAAACTCCCAAATGGATAGTTGCTACTTGAGAGTTTTTACTGCATAGGTTGCAAGATTAACAACACAACCCTATGCAGATTTACTCCAGTCTAAAGTTCATTGAAACTCTGCACATTATTGCAGTGTAAATCATACAGATTTTGTCACATGTCCTGACAAATCCACATGCTATATTGTCTTTGACAGGGGGGAGAGTAAACATTCTATGTGCCTTCCTTCCTTTCATTTTTCTATTCTTCACTCCTCTCTCCAACCTCTCCCTCATTCTTTCTCTGTCTCTCTGTCTTTCTATCTTTTTCTTTCATTCTATCTTCTTTCTTTTTATTTTTCTTTCTTTCACTCCTTTCTCCCCTTTTTCTACCCCTCCCTTCCTTCCTTTCTCCCTTTGAGCTGGAGAACATCTTGGGTGTTTCCCACTATCATGTCAGGGAGGCAGAAAATAGAATCTTTATTCTTCCTGTGATACTGGAACACCCATCTCCTCAGTTTCTTTCCTGCCTCGAGAAGGAGAGCTGCTATTTCGTTTAGTTCTAAACCTTTTCCCTTCTAGGAGTGTATTTTTTCTGCTATTCTTTCCTCTTCCAACCTTACTCGCTTCCTTTCTATTTTATTTAATTTTCTTCTTGTGCCTTTAGCTCTTTGTAGACTCTTACTTTAAACTCCTTCCTCCTCTAGCCCCCCCTTTCGATCGGTGAGGGATTAGAGTTAGACCGGCTTGCCTAGAGACAATTTTGCCACGTAGCCACTTAGGTGCTAATGGAAGGCTTCCGGGACAACCTTTTAGAAGACACACCAGTCCCCAACACTTCAGACGGAGCTACAGGGAAGGAATCCAGTGCCTGCATGTCCTCTCAACTTGTTTCAGCTCCCGGCAACGTTTCCTGCTTGAGTGAAGTGCGTCAGTACAGTCAGAAGTGCCCAGGCTCCTCCTTATCCATGGCTGAATCCCCACATCCCCGGCAAGTTGCCAGAGACAGCAGCCATCTTGATGGGGGTGTGGTGGTGTGAAATGATGGCAATTGGCTCCAGGACTCTCAAGCTGCAGCTACAACCCCTGTTCCCAATCTCCAGTCGTAAGACTTCATTATCATCATCAGGGCAAGCCTCTTCTGTGAGCCTGGTCCAGGACATACAGTCTGGTAATGTACATCCCCTGCAGGGGCCTTTTCCTAGAGAGTTCATGAGTATGTTGCAGCAGACCATTAGAGCAGAGATTTTTAATGCCTGCTGCTCAGGGGCCATGGAAAATAGTTCAGTGGGATCGAGATCCCCCTCTTCTCCTCCCCCTAGTCCGCGACGCCCCAAGCAGCATAACCCTACGGAGGGAACTGGCTTACCAAAGCAGCCAGGATGCAGGTCCAAGATTATAGAGATTCAGGGGATGAATCAGAGGGAAACCCTTCTGATTCTGAATTGCAGGCTAGAGATGTGAAAGACTTTATCCCTAATGAAGAGGTGGAGGACATTAGCATCCCTGAACAGTCAGTTCATTTCTTTAAGTCGGATGATTACCAATTCTTGTTATCCAGAGTTATCGTGGCCCTAGCACTTCAGGATTCTTCCTCTGAAGAAGATGCTTCTACTTCTTCTACTAACCCTAGGAATAAAGCCACTGGAGATAGGGAGTATTTTCCCGGCTCACATACGTCAGCAAATGTTTTTCCTTTTCCACAATTCTTTGAAAGGCAACTAAAAGCTGAGCGGGCGAAACCTAATTCAAATAGACAGTTTCCCAGTTTTGTTAAAAAGCTGTATGATTTACCTGCTTTTGCAAATGAGATATTACAGGTCCTGGTAGTGGATGCACCTGTGGCAGCACTCCAGTCTTCTGGATTTGTTTCGGAAGATGGCCATGGTTCTCTCAGGAATAACTGGGACAGAAAAATAGACTCAAGAGATCTCATGAAGCAGTTGCCATGGCAATCAAAGCTTGTGCTGCATCTTCTATTGTTTCAGAGCTGCCATAGCTTGGGCTAGGAGATTAACTCAACTACTACCTGAGAATGATAAAAGACTACTTGATGGTACCAACAGGCTACTCAAAGCTACAGAATTCTCTGCTGATGCGTCACTTGATGCTCTCACATTCTGTTCCAGAGGCCTTTCTTCAGGAACCATGGCCAGAAGAGGGATTTGGCTCAGGGTATGGCAAGCAGACAGTCGCTCTAAACACATAGTGATTTCTTATTCTTACCTGGCAGGGGAGACACCTTGATCATTGTATTGTTTTCTATTATCCTGATTTTTAATTGTATATTTTAAATTTTCATTTTATTATAATGTTATCCACCCTGAGCCCATTCCTGGGAAAGGGCGGAATACAAATCGACTAAATAAATAAATAAATAAAGTGCAAATCATTCAGACACCATTGGCAACTATTTATTTTTATTTTTATTTATTTGTGATTTATATCCCGCCCTTCCTACTAGGTGGCTCAGTGCTGTGATCTATGCTGTGATCACCCCCTTTTCTACTAGCTCTCTGTAGCAGCTTCTAGGCACAGCTTACTACTCGATCTGTTGTTCCTACTCCTGCTACCTGTCTCCATAAGTGTTCCTGTTGCTGTGAATTATGCAGTGTTTGGGATCTATGTGTAAGAGAGGATTGATTGGAGCTTGGATACAAAAGGGGAGAGGGGAGGCTTTGACTTAAAGTGCCCCCTTTCTGAAGATTGGACTTTCTAGTGAGGTCTGTCAAGCATGATATTTCTGATATTGAATTAATATACATTTGGTGTTCATACTTCCCCCTCCACTCTCTCTCTTCACTATTCCCCGTTTCTGAATAAAGGATTCTCTTCAAAGCTTTCCCTACCTGTAGACTCTAAAGGATGCGGGATATGCAAGTAATCTCCATACTGTAAATTAGCAGTACCTCCCCCGAGTTCCCATACATATCTGCAAGCCAGGAATGTGTGGGAACCGAGAGATGTTGTAGTATCCAAATGGCTAGTTGATAGTATGCTTTGAACCTTCTGTCCAATTCACATCTGTATGTTATGTCTTGAAGCTATCTGAACTTTGTCTTTGAAGTAGCCTTTAAGATGCCATGCTATGTAGCTATGTAGCACTTCCAAGGTATCGTTCCTTGGGCAAGTATTGGATTATCAATAAAGCAAGTCTTTGATTTAAATGATAGCTTGATTATTCGAAATACCGGTGCTTGACAGGTCTGTGTTTTACTTACATAGACAAAGTACTAAGCTTTACTATGAAGAAGAAATCCGAGGTTATGTTTTAAGCTTTTTGGAAGATTTTAAAAGTTTCTGTGAATTCCAGAAGAGATTGAAACAAGGTTCCTGCTTTTCTAGCGCTCTCTATAATTGGTTGGATTTATTTTCTTTGGCTGACTGGTCGGAATTTGGAAATTTTGGTGGGATTATAAAATGCTTTAGAACCTTGTTGTTGTGGATTATTTGCTGTGACTCTTGAGAGCCTTTGAGGATTTAATGGATTTATAATAACTTTTTGGCACGCTTGGGTCAGAATATATTGAAAGGAGTTGGATGCAATTTGTGGACTGGCCTTTTTGGATTCTGGACTCTCTGCTGGGAAGTAACTCTGAGCATTGTGAACTGTGTTTGTTCTGTTTGGTCTACAAGCCGGGAAGAAGAAGATAAAGATTAAATATAGACACTAGCAGTAAGCTTTGTACACTGTAATTTTTATTGAATTGAATTATGCAGTGAACATTAACACTAATTATTAATGCTGCTGACTTCCGGGTTCCAGCATCTCAAGCTCGGTGGGGTGCATGCAGCTCGCTCTCTGCGACCCTCCCAACCAGGCGGTGGGGGGGTGCCACAGCTGTGGTATCTTGAGGAAGATCCTGGAGGGGTCTTCCAATGGCAAGGGGCTCTACAGAAGCCAGGGAAATGGCAGCAGTTGTCCCTGTTTCTCCTGTCTGCCCCAATACCCCATCGTCGCAGTTGCCATGATGGCAGTAAGAGATGAACACCTGACTGCTTTTCTTCCTTAACAAGCTTCTACTATACCATATTTCTACCTTAATCACCAAAATGCTATCGTGCAAGTAAGTTTTTCTTTTTACTACTACCAATTAATGGATCTTCTGTCAGAACACCAATTTGGACTGTTCAAAAAAAGGGAAAGAGGAGAATATCTCCCCCCCCCCTTTTCCCCCAAGGAAGGCTTTAAAAAGACAAAGAACAAACTTAAGAACTTCTTATAACTTAAATTGGACTGAACATGGACATTTGAATGGATTTGGCTTACAACTAACCAAACTATAATGAGAGCATTATTTTATTTTAATACAGTCCAAACAAAAATCTGCTATATTTTTTAAGAGAAATGCTTTTGACATCTGATTGGAATTGAAATAATTATAACCAAATTGTAAGAGGAAAGTTTATGGCTGGAGGAGATTGAGAAATATAGACTATCTGGGACTTTGAGTTGGTTCTTTAACTTTGATAATCAGACTGAGTTACATTGTGGAGAAAATGGCGATTCAACCTGAAGTGCTTTATTAAAAAGATATTATGATTGCCATATCATCCTTAAAGCAGGAAATCGGTCTGCTAGCAGAATTAATACAGGACAAGATGGAAATCTTTATTTTAAAATACAGCGAAACTGAAAATCTACACGAGCGGAATGATGAAGGGACCCCAGTGATGCCTACGGAGTAAAGAGAGGCTGAGAAAGATCCAGTGGGAAAGGAGTTGGAAGAAATTAAAATGGAGACATTGTGCGCAGTTACAAAAAGGAGGCGGAAATCAAGCTTGATTAAAATTTGTGCAGGAGGAAATGATGGTGTGGAGATCCTATTGCATTTAACAAAATGGATATATATGCTAAAGCAGGGTTTCCCAAAGTTTTCTTTCCGTGGCCCAGTTATTTTTACACTTCTCCTTCAGGAGAGACAGGAATTATGTCATTTCCTGTGGTGTCAAAGACCAAGTGATATCACTTCCGGGGCACACTGAACCAAAACTCCACCTTTTCCTGTGATGTCACTTCCAGGGCACTCCCTCAAACCTGCCTCTTCTTCTAAAGTAAATTCATTTTCAGAAAAATCTCTCTGAAACTCATGCTGAGCCAAAATGGGGGTGGAAAGTGGGTGATCCTCTTTTCACCCTCACACCTGCATGCACCTATCTGTTTGTGTATTCTTCTCCAGCTTGCAAGCACTCCTAATGCCCATCTTCAATTGCCTGCACCACCTACACTTCCCTTTCTCAACAGCACTGGCCAGTGTATGCAGTTGGGAGTTCTGTTGCCATTGCCATCAGGAATGCCAGCACTGTGTTCCACCCACACTGGGCCCTGGCAGTTGCTGATACATTTAGTAGGCCCTTCCTTTAGTTGCTACTACTGGAACCCTGCCTCAAGCTACAACCAGGCTTGTTTGGTTTCAAGAAAATCTTTCAACAGCTATTTTTCATACTTTTCTTTGGTTGAAATACTGGGAAATTGCTGTGAAAGGTAGCAGAGAATTGTACTGCAATTAATGAATTAATTTCAAGTTATATGAAGTTCATACAAGCTTTTCTGCAGTTATCCCCAAAAGGATATTTATGAAGGGCTTGCAGCTTTTTACTGGCTGTTTTACATGCCTTTAAAAGCAACCTGTTGTGCAGATACTTAGCCAATGAACTACTTTCATCCTTTTTAATATCTACAGAAGGAGTTTAATTTTGGTGTCAGACAGCTGTTAAAAGCAGGACCAGTAAAATGGTGCCAAGTTCATAGTACCATCTCTTTCAGTGCTGTTGAGATATACCACAGTAATCTCCAATAATCTCTTTCAGCCCCACACCTCTTACTCTCACTCACTCACACAGAAATCTCATAGAAAACCACCTGACTACAACTGGGGGTGCCAATTTTTCATTGGCAGAGCTCCTATGTCTGCAATAACAGTATGATGAACAGAAAAGTGTCATCCAGCAAAAATGGAAGGAAAGAAAGAAAGTGAAAGAATGAAATGGAAGGAAAGGAAAAGGAAGACATGGAAAGAAGGAACATAAACATAAGAGGAGCCATGCTGAATCAGGCCAGTGGACTATCCAGTCCAAAACTTCCTCATACAATGCCCAAAAAGCACCAGAATGTCGACCAGTGGGGCCAGGGCACTGGAAGCCCTCCCACTGTTGCTCCCCCCCCCCAGCTGGTGGCTGACAAGACCAATGCGGGACAGGCAGATCCGGCCACAGTGGCTGCAGGGAAAAGTATGATTTGGGGTTGGTGCTGTAGCAGTGCGATTCTTCCTCAATCTCCTTTTGTCCTCAAGACCAGCTATGCGTGCGTTCTCAAAGGAAGAGACAGCCTGGTGGATGGTGTGCCTCCATGCTTTGCGATCTGAGGCTAGGTCAGACCACTGGTGATGGTTGATGCGACAGGTGCCAAGGGATTTCTTCAGGGAGTCCTTGTACCTCTTCTTTGGTGCCCCTCTATTTCGATGACTGGTGGAAAGTTTGCCATACAGAGCAATCTTGGGAAGGCGGTGGTTTTCCATCCTAGAAATATGCCCTGCCCAGCGCAGCTGCATCTTCAACAGCAGTGCCTTGATGCTTGTAACCTCCACCCTCTTGAGGACTTCAGTGTTGGTCACAAAGTCACTCCAGTGGATGTTGAGGATGGTGCGAAGGCAGCGGTGATGAAAGCGCTCAAGGAGTTGCAGGTGATGACGGTATAAAACCCACGATTCGAAGCCATAGATGAGGGTTGTCATCACAACCGCTTTGTAAACATTGATCTTTGTGCCTTTTTTCAGATGCTTGTTGCTCCACACTCTTTTGTGCAGTCAGCCAAATGCACGGTTTGCCTTTGCCAGCCTATTGTCAATCTCCTTGTCGATCTTGGCATCTGAGGAGATGATGCACCCCAGGTAGCTGAACTTCTGGACTGTCTTCAGAACTGATTCACCCACAGTGATGCAGGGAGGGTGATAATCTACCTGGGGTGCAGGCTGGTGGAGAACTTCTGTCTTCTTCAGACTAACTTCTAGGCCGAATAGCTTGGCAGCCTCTGCAAAGCAGGACGTCATATGCTGCAGAACTGATACCGAGTGGGAGACGAGTGCAGTGTCATCAGCAAACTGTAGCTCTCAGATAAGTTTTTCCATTGTCTTGGAGTGAGCTGTCAAGTCTGATGTTTCAATAATGAGACCTTTTTGATAAAAGTTTCTAGTTTATTGTAACATGTTGTTGGACTATAGAATGAAGTTGAAAGACTGGCGAGTATACAAACAAAGCAATCATATAAGGTATACATCAAAGGGATTCTTAAGGGAGGGGCACTCTATGCAGGGCACATTCACACATTGATGTTACTATTTCGTTCTCAGGCCTGTGTCGGCCTTGAGCATCTTCTTGGCACCAGCTTCCCCCCACGCTCCTCTGAGAAGGCTCTACAATCTTGTTCCCATATTCCCATTTCAAAGCATTGCTACATAACAAAGGGTGGGAGGGAGGAGAGGAGAGTTCGAGCTAGCAGCATTGGCATACAGTGTGGTTTTACCCAGGATCCTTTTCCTGAACCAAAGAAGTAACTTAGCTACACATAGAAATCATAGCAGACTTGACATACTGCCCCCCCTAAGCCCCCTCCATGGCGCGTGGCTGCGGAGGAGGCTGCGTTGTTTTACAATCCCTGGCTTCTTGACTGATGAGGCAGCGGTCGACCGGCAGGGCAGTGAGGGCTCCTGATGGGGGAGGATGCCAACTCAACGGCCCGGGGTCCCGGCAGAGCAGGCTGCAATGAAACACAGGGTGGATTTTACCTAAAGCAGGAGGGAAGTCTAGTTCCACAGTTACTGGATTGATCACTCTTTTAATTCGGAAGGGCCCCAGGAATTTCTAAGTCAGTTTCCTGGATGGCTGGTTGAGAGGCAGATTTTTGATCGACAGGAACACAGAATCCCCTACTTTGAACTCCCCAGCTGGGGCGTGTGATTTGTCATACTGCTTTTTGTAAGATTCTTTTGCTGCCTCTAAGTTTTCCTTGATGGTTGGCCAACTGCTACTCGGCCCCTGCCACCATTGTTCAAAAGCCAAGGGGGTCCCCTGGCTGTTCCCCCCAGGCAGCAGAGGGATCGGCTTCCCCTCATAGCTGAACACTGTGGAGAAGGGGGAGGCTTTGGTGGAACTCTGCATACTGTTGTTATAGCAATACTCGGCAAAGGGGAGCACATCTACCCAGTCGGACTGGCGTTGGTTCACAAAACATCTTAGGTATTGCTCCAGCACCCCGTTCACCCTCTTTGTCTGTCCGTCCGTCTGGGGATGGTACGCTGAACTCAACCCTTGCTCCATTCCTACTAATTTGCAGAACTCCCGCCAGAAGGTGGCAACAAACTGCGGCCCGCGGTCGCTAATGACCTTGTCGGGAAATGAGTGTAATTTTATCACGTGATCGAAAAACAGGGCCGCTAGTTTCTTCGCCGTGGGCAGTTGGGGGCAGGGGATGAAATGCGCTTGCTTAGAAAAGGTGTCCACTACTACTAGGATGACTGTCTTCCCCCGGGAGGGGGGAAGTTCCACTATGAAATCCATGCCCCCCCTTTGCCCCGAAGATGGCGGCACCCAAGCCAAAGAAAGCATCGGGAAAATCGAGGGAGCCCAGTTGGGGCAACACACTATCGGCGGTGCTTGACGAGGATTTTACCAGAGGGAACAAGTCAGAGGAAGAGGCGGAGCCGGCAGGAAACGGGGACGACCTGCCCTGAGTGGTGCTGGAAGGCAGGTCAACGCCGCACCGGCACCACTGCGGGTGAGAATATCTGGAGAACTGTTTCTGGTCCCTTTGACTTTGTTAAACCCCAACTCCAAGAGGTTTATGCACACCCGGGCCCTAATTGACTCAGGGTGCACCCGGGAAATTATCACTCCAAGATTAGTTGAAGCATTAGGATTAGCATGCACCCCCCTGCCCCACCCACTCCAATTCGAGCAAATGGACAGGTCAGTAATGAAAGGGGAGCCATGTGTGGAAGAAACCCAATTTTTTTCCAGTGGAGATTAAGGAACACTGGGACATGGAAGTGCTGGTAATTGCCCCCTCCTCTTCGTTTGACATGGTGGTGGGGGTGGGTTAGCTGGCAAAACACCAACCAAACATCCAGTGGGCAGAGCAAACCATAGACTTTGATAGCAAAAAATGCACCCACCACCACTGGTCATTAAAATGGGGGCCCTCACCTCCACCTAAGAACGAGAGACTGTGTTTAATGATAGAAGTGCAGTTCATCCCTAAAGAGTACCGGGACTTACACAAAGCGTTTAGTGAGGAAGAAGCAAATGAACTTCCACCCCATAGAAGCACAGACTGTGCCATAGAACTCATACCAGGCCAGGAATTACCCAAAGCAAAACTCTACTCAATGGGATGGGCGGAGAAGGAGGAACTGAGAAAGTTCCTGGATAAAAACTTAAAGCAGGGATTCATTAGACCAGCAACCGCACCCCACGTGGCCCCGGTACTGTTCAGAAAGAAGAAGGACGGGGGGTGGGGCTTAGACTTTGTATGGCTTTTCGTGGGATAAACGCCATCTCCATGTCAAACGCCTACCCAATCCCCCTGATCAAAGACTTATTAAGCACGGTGTCAGAGGGATCCATTTTTACCAAACTAGATTTGAGAGATGCCTACTTCCGGGTCAGGATTAAGGAGGGAGATGAATGGAAAACGGCATTCAATACGCCCATGGGACAATTCGAGTATTTAGTAATGTCGTTTGGGCTGCAAGGCGCACCGGGAGTATTTATGAACTTCATCAATGAAGTACTGAGGGAATACCTGTACAAAGGGGTGGTGGTGTACCTGGTTGACATCATTATCTATTTGAAAGATGTACCCTCCCACATAAATTTGGTAAGGAAAGTACTCAACACGTTGCTGGAGCACAAACTATATGCCAAATTGTCAAAGTGCAAATTTCACCAAGAGGAACTCGATTATTTGGGATTTAGAGTCTCGGGGAAGGGACTAGCTATGGACCCGGTCAGAATACAAGCCGTGCTAGACTGAGAACCCCCGAGAACACGTAAACAACTCCAATCATTTCTCGGGTTTGCAAATTTCTACACGGGGTTCATAGAGAGCTATGCTAAAGTCATGCTACCCTTGACCGACCTATTGAAAACCAAGGGGAAGGGTCCGGAAGTGAGTAAACCAGGAGCCAAACTAGCATGGTCCCCCAAATGCCAACAAGCGTTTGACAAACTAAAACAACTGTTCATGAGCGAGCCCATTTTGGCGCACCCAAACGAACTCAAACCCTTTGTGGTGCAATGTGACGACTCCGATGTAGCCATCGGAGCAATATTGATGCAAAAAAGATAACGAAGGCAGATTAAAACCATGCGCGTACATTTCCAAAAAATTCTCTAACGAGCAGCGCAATTGGTCAGTTTGGTACAAGGAAGCATTTGCGGTGATGTTCGCATTGAAGACTTGGCGCTCATGGCTATAGGGGGCGCGAGTGCCGTTTGAAATTTGGATGGATCACAAAAACCTAGAGGCACTAACCGGGCACCGAAAATAAACTGCCAAACAGATCTGGTGGGCGGGGTTTTCTGCCAAGTTTGATTTCACACTAAAACACATACTGGGCTCCAAGAATTTTCTGGCAGATGAACTCTCCCGGCTACCGCAGCACGAGAGTCAGAGAGAAGAAACTATAGACTCCCTCATCCCCCCCTCGGCAATAGCAGGGGAAGTAACCACATGATCAGGAAAGAAAACAAGGTCCCCAGAACCATGGGGGGGGGCAGTAAACTGATCGCCGAAACAGAACAAGAGGGAGAGGATCACCCGGAAGGGCTCTCCAAAGGAGAAGGGGGGGTTGGTATCATGAGGGGAAACTGCACGTCCCGAAAACCCTCTGCCAAGAAGTACTGCAGCACTGCCACAACAGTAAACCAGAAGGGCATTTCAGCTACGTAAAGACGCTGCACTTAG
Organism: Heteronotia binoei; assembly: GCF_032191835.1. Lineage (NCBI taxonomy): Eukaryota > Metazoa > Chordata > Lepidosauria > Squamata > Gekkonidae > Heteronotia > Heteronotia binoei. The sequence goes on along the minus strand of NC_083235.1, from coordinate 81,199,495 downwards.
TAAATAGACAATTCTGGTGGCCCCATATGAAAAAGGATGTTTCTGAATTTGTAACTTCATGCCCCATGTGCATTATGGCCAAAAAAGAGGGGAGGGAAAACACCGGGTTTACTCCGTCCCACTCCGACTGCAGAGAGACCATGGTCAGTAGTATCGATGGACTTTATAGTCGAATTACCGGTCTCTCAGGGGCACACAGTGATTTTGGTGGTGGTGGACACTTTCTCCAAAGAGGCTCACTTTATTCCGTGGAAACAAATACCCACCGCCAAGAAACTGGCCTGCTTATTTTTCCACCACGTGGTTAGACTACACTCATTCCCCGATAAGGTCATTAGTGACCGTGGCTCGCAGTTCGTTGCCAACTTCTGGCGGGAGTTCTGTAAGGTGGCGGGCATAGAACAAGGACTAAGTTCCGCCTACCATCCCCAAATGGACAGACAGACAGAGCGTGTGAACAGGCTTCTCGAACAATACTTACGGTGTTATGTAAATTATCAACAGACAAATTGGGTGGAGCTACTCCCCTTTGCAGAATACGGGTACAATAACAGCGTACATAGCTCTACCAAGACGTCGGCATTTCAAATTGTGAGTGGCTATGAAGGAAAGCCATTCCCATTGCTACCAGCTCCGGAAGGAACAGCGTCACCTGGCTCGAGCCAGCAATGGTGGGAAACTTTAGCCGAGGGGTGGAAAGTGATCCAGGAAAACAAGAAACTGCTAAACAAGACTATAAAAAACACTTTGATTAAAAACACTCGCCTGAATGGGATTTCAAAGTGGGGGACACCGTGTTTCTGTCAACCAAGAACTTACCATTGCCACAACCCTCCCGGAAATTAGCGTATAAATACTTGGGTCCCTTTAAGATCAAACGAGTTATAAATTCAGTAACTGTGGAATTAGAACTACCAAAGATGTTTAGTAAAATTCACCCTGTTTTCCATTGCAGCCTTCTGAAAAAAGACCCTGGATCTACATATTGGCATCCACGCCCCACGACGCCCACTCCTATTCAAGTGTAGGGTCAGAGTCATCATGAGGTGCAAGAGATATTAGATGCCAAAACAAAACGAGGAGTACTACACTATCTAGTCCATTGGAAATACTTTCCCCCTAGCTGTGATGAATGGGTCAAATCATCAGACCTCCGAGCACCCTCACTACTGAAAAAGTTTTACCTACTGCACCCAGACAAACCCCGAGCAGGAGCAGGATGTCAGGCTCTGTAATGCTTATAACTAATAAATGTAACATACTAACCATATGGACTCTTAGTACTCTAACCCAAGCTCTTTCCTGTAATGTAGTTACTGTGCATATCAAAAGAAACAGCAATTGATGTGTAAACATTGTTGATGCTCCCAGGGAACAAAAGAATGCAACCGTTAGTAGATAGCTCGGCTGCAAGGCAACTTCTCAGGGAAAGGAGATAAGCTGAAGCCCGTGTGAAAGTTTGTATCTCCAAACCCTTGATGTTGTGGGAATGGGAGCTTTGTTTAGAAAGTCTTTGATGTAGAATCTTTAAGAATAGTTACCGCCTAGTTCCAGGCATCAGTCTCAATCTCTGTATCCAGCTATGAGTTTCCAATAAAGTATCATTTTGTTTCAAATGAATATTGCCTTGAGATTCCATCACCTGACACCATCCCATAACAAAAAGTTAGCTCACTTCATGGGTCAGTGCTTGCCTTTTAAATCCCCATTCAAATCGGGTGAACTTACTTCTCAATAATTGTGCATATAGGATCTGGCTATTAGAAGAAAATAAATGCCAAGTACACACAGAGGACAAAACAAATGAGTACACTGGTGATTTCCTTGTAGTTGCTCCCTTAACACACATACCTTTGCATGCCTTCCTATGAGTGATTGGTTTGGTCACGTCCCGATAGTAGCCTTCCTTGCAGTAGTGACAGTGACGTCCTGCTGTGTTGTGCCTGCAATTAAGGCAAACACCTCCACTCTTGCGACCAGATAATTTGTAAAGTTCCATGTTAAAACGACACCTCCTGGCATGCAGGTTGCAGTTGCATGCTGAAATGAAAGAAGACAAAAGCAGAAATATCACTATTAGTGATGGCTTTTACAGAACAAGGGATAAGGCCCGTTGTGAAAGAAAATACAATGAGCTCTAGAAAGAGGCTCTGGGTGAGTGCCCCTCCAACCCTTAATATCTTCCTGCCCACTCAAGTGAAGGCAGAGGGAGCTGACCGCTGCCATCTGGAGAGCAGTTATAATTCTGAGTGATCTCCAGCTCTGGTCTAAACTGGGAAGTACTAACATTGACAAACACCTTTTACATCTAATAATGTAACTCCATAGTAATATACCATACAAAATCAGAGTAGGCATCTCAGGTTCCCTGACAGAAAGCATCTCAGTAGTCAGAGGTGTGGAACAGGTTGTGTTCTCGCCCCCCTCCTTTTCATCCTCTACATCACATCACTAAGGGCGTTTTCGCACTGACCTTCAAGTGGCGCGACCACCCTCTTCACACCGGAGGATCTGCCCGGATTTCGCACAAGAAGCGCCGGCGCACCCAAAAGAGCCGGCTACTTCCGTCGCGAAACCCGCTCAAACGTTTTCCTGCTTCTTGGTGGTTTCCGTTTGAGCGGGTTTCGCGACGGAAGTAGCCGGCTCTTTTGCGTGCGCCGGCGCTTCTTGTGCGAAATCCTGGCAGATCCTCCGGTGTGAAGAGGGTGGTCGCGCTACTTGAAGGTCAGTGCGAAAACGCCCTAAGAGGTTTTCAGGCTCTGATCTCTTCCCTCCTCATCTCAGCTCATGGAAGATTCCAGTCCTTCTTTATGCTGGCATGGTTCTGTTGTCTGTCTACATTTAATGTATGTACAACTGAACATGCAATTGATGCCTCATATCAATCCAGGTATTGGTTCCCAGTTTCATTTGTAAAGTGAATGTGAATTGGCTCTTACATACATGGAGGTGTTCATGTGTTTACTGTAATGTGAATAGGGCTTCTATCTCATGCAGATAACAAAGGCATGATAGTTATCAACTTCTAAGTTGTTATAACTCTAATGTGAATGGCCAGTCTCTACTATGCACTGCCTTGCCATTCTAAAGCAGCAAATCAGTCAATTGAAATAAAGGATAGTTTCCTTAGCAAAGGAAATGCTACATGAATCTGAGTGGCAGAGTTTTGACAAGAAAGGTAGCTCTTAATATTTCGGGGCGGGGGGGGGACACTTTCAAACTGAAAATATCTCTGTGACTTCTTGGTCCCAGATGTCAAGACCCCGGCAGTTCAGCAACTCACACCAATCATAGAAAGGTTAAGTTTATTACTGACAGTCCTTAGGGCACAACAGGCTTTTGTTTCCTTGCTCGCAAATACCCATGGCTAAAAGACTAGCTCAACTATTCTTCCAACATGTGGTGAAACTACACTCATTCCCAAATAAGCTAATTAGTGACCGAGGCATCCAGTTCGTTGCCAACTTCTGGTGGGAGTTTTGTAAATTAACCAAGATTGAGCAGGGCTTGAGTTCTGCGTACCATCCCCAAACGGATAGCCAGATGGAACGGATAAATGTGCTGCTGGAGCAATACTTAAGATGCTTTGTAAACTATCAGCAATCGAACTGGGCAGAATTGCTCCTATTTGACAAATATGAGTATAATAACAGTATACACAGGTCCACTAAGTCTTCCCCCTTTTTGGTAGTGAATGGGTATGAAGGGAAACCTTTTCCGCTACTCCTGGGGGGGACGATGCCTGCAATACCTTCAACTTTTCAGCAATGGTGGTGAAAGTTGGGGAAGGCTTGGAACAATCATCATCATCATCATCATCATCAACATCATCATTTTATTTACATCCCGCCCTCCCCGCTGAAGCAGGCTCAGGGCGGCTATCCAGGAATATCTGGAATTGGCTAAAGAGAACTATAAAAAACATTACAATAAGCACCATTCTCCCGCTTGGAATTTTAAAGTGGGAGATACAGTGTTCCTCTCTACCAAGAACTTGCCTTTACCACAAACTTCTAAAAAACTGGCATACAAGTTTTTGGGACCGTTCCATATTAAATGAGTAATTAATAAAGTGACTGTAGAACTTGAATTACCCAAACTGTTTAGTAAGATACATTCAATCTTTCATCCCAGTTTACTTTGGAGGGTCTTGGCACCCCAGCCCCAAGCTCCCAAAACTATACCAGTGGGGGATCAGAATCACCATGAAGTAAAAGAGATCTTAGAAGCTAAACTGAAGCGGGGTGTATTGTATTTTCTAATTAGACAGAAACATTTCTCAACAGCACACGGTGAGTGGGTAATTAGCTCCAATGTGAGAACGCCAACACAGATTAAACAATTCTATGCTAAATATCCTTCAAATCCCTGGAGAGGGGCTTAGGGGGGGCAGTATGTCAAGCGTGCTTATTTCTGTGACATAATGGGTTCTTATACACAGAGCAGATCTCCTGCTCTTTACTGCTCCCCCCTTTCTTTACAACCATGGGCAAGTAATAAATCCATCTAGCCTAAGGATGTTTATGCTACAGGCTGGCTGGTACCACTTTCAAGTTGCCTTTCCCACAGGTTCACACAGACAGTCCTCATCTTCTGCTAGAGAAATGTGAGAATGGGAGATGTTTTTAGTAGCCTAAATTCCTTAGTAAGAAAAGAGATAGTGTTTAGCAACCTTTGAACCCATGACTCAAGTATGCATCTGTAATGTAACCTTTGAAGATATCCTATATAGCAACTGTGTAACTCTGTATACGTCATTACTCTCAAGGCTTGTGTCCTTGGTACAGCTTCTGAGTTTCTTAAATAAAACAGCCTTGATTTAAAACAAAAGACTGCTTATTGAGAAATATCAACGCTTGACACTGGCCTCTGTGCCCTTGTTTGTTAGTCCTCCAGGACAACTCATTGTCTGCTGCATGAAACAGTATGTTGAACTATATGGACCCTAGATGAACCACTGGTCTAATCCAGCAGGCTCTACTTTTATTCTAGGTATTTTTTAAAAAATAAGCTCCCATGGGCATGCTATTATGCAAGGGACTTCCATGGTATGAATGTGGCTGCCTATTAAAGGACATTTGTTTATGAAACTAAATCTAAAGTACTGCCAGTGGAATCCTAAAACTGTTTCCCTGGGAGTAAGACACACTTACTAGACCTTTCTGGATTGTTCTCTATATCAGGATTTTGTTGCAAACTCAAAATTTGGGCATAATGTTCTTCTGGTTAGAATCCAGACCTTCTGGTTAGAATCACAGACTTTCCAGAAAACCTATTTAATATCTTCAACCTGACAACCACATGAAACATAGCTGTAATAGCACAGCTGTAATATGACAGTAGAAAAAGAACAAAAATGAAAGAGCTCAATATTAGGGATGTGCATTCGGTTCGGCCGAACCGTATTTACAGCCGAATCAGTGCTGATTCGGCTGCATACAGAATAGGCTGCAGCCAATTTCCACAGGTGCCCATTATACGGCAGCCGAATAGGCTCACCGTATACTTACGAATAGCTATTCGTAAGTATGCGGCTGTCAATTCAAAAGGCGGCAGATTAGCTTCTGCAGCTTCAAAGGAGCTGTTTGCCTCCTTTGGCGCCTTTAGTGGCCTCTTCCCGCCTCTCCCTGGGATCAGAGAGGGGGGGAGGGGGAAGAGGAGCCCCAGCAGCCAATCCAAAGTATGCATTTGCAAAATGCATTGCAAATGCATGCTTTGCACTTGCAGGGCTTTTGTGCAGCTGATGGCCCAGCCATCAGCTACATTGTTGTTATTTTGATCTCTTGCTTAAGGAGTCTTCCTGCTGGACTCCTCCATTGCTGTGTTGGTGTGTGGCTTGGTGTGTGTGAGAGAAATTGTGCTGCTGCTGGTGGCTGGCCCTTGGCTTCAGCCTGCTGCTGCCTGCTGCTCTCTCACTCAGCCTTACTTCCCTGGACTCAGAGATGACAAGGTAAGACAGTTTTGGGGTTCTTGTTTTAGTTTTTGTTGGTAGAGTCCCTTTACTTGTCCAGATTTGGGTGGGTGAGTACTGGGTGGGGTAGGGTAGCCTATTTGGGGTTGGGGTTAGGTTCTGCTGGGGGTGGGGGGGCTGGGGTGGGTGGGGGGGTTTGCTAATTTGCCCATATTTTAATTTAGTGAGAGGACTTTTAAAAGTGCAGTGTCCTTTTACTTCTCCTGATTTGGGTGGCTTGGATTTCTTGGGGTTAGGGTGAAGGGGTTTTTTTTTGGGGGGGGGGGAAGTTCCTGTATTGTTAAAAGTTGAGTTTTTTTACTGTTTCAGTGTTTGATTTGTTGCTGCTGTGTTATGTTGCTGCTGTGTTACTTTTCTCTTCAGGTTATTGGGGGGGGGGGGGTGTTGTTGACTGATTTGGCCTGAGCTTTCTTGTTGGTGAAAAGGCCACTTTTTAACACTTGGCCTTTTGTGATTCTGCTGGTTTTGTTTTGGTTTTTTTAAATTACCTCTGGTTGGTGTGGGGGTTGGCGAGGGTGTGTGTGGGCTGGGTCACTTTCTTGTTTTTATAGAGTACATTGTGTGTTCTGTGGCAGGGAAGCTGGCACCTGGGTGAGAGACCCAGAACCAGCAGGTTTGTTGTGGTTGGCCATCTCTCCCTGTGTTGTTTGGGGCAGGGCTGGAGAGCTGGCATCTGGGTTTGCTGCAGCCAGGTCTGCAGAGCAGACCTTGAGCAGATTGTGTTTTGTGTGGCAGTGACGTTGGCAACTGGGTTTATATTGCTTCCAGGCCTGCAGGGTTCATAGAGTAGATAGAGGGATATAGTGCATTTGGGTCCTATAGAGATTCTCTGATGTGGTTAGGTTTGGCTTTGGGTGCCCCAGGAATTGGACCCCTTGGTCCAATTTTTTTTGGCCTTGTGGGTTTTGTGTGGGACAGTGCCTTGAAGCTGCACAGCAGTTTGGGGGGCTCTCCTCAAAACCCCCTGCTCCCCAGAGCCACTTTCCCACGACAATTACAGTGAGGAAGTGGCTAATTGGGCTTTCCCCATCATTGTTAGCAATGGGCCTTTTGGGGAGCCCAAAGGCAGGGACCCCCTGGCCCAATCTTTTTGGGACTTGGGGGGGTTGGAGGGGAGAATCTCCTGCAGGTCCCCTGAAAATTTGGGGGCTCTCCCTCAAACCCCCTGCCCCCCAGTAGCCTCTAATTATGCCCTATGTTGCCATTGATTTCAATGGCCCATAGGGTATAATGATGGAATAGGGGCACCCTCTTTGGGTGCCACTGGAATGGGATCCCCTGGCCCAATCTTTTTGGGACTTGGGGGGGTTGGAGGGGAGAGTCCCCTGCAGGTCCCCTGCAAATTTGGGGGCTCTGCCTCAAACCCCCTCCCCTCCAGGTGGCTTCAATTATACCCTATTTGCCATTGATTTCAATGGCCCATAGGGTATAATAGGGCCGTATATTCGGAAATAGCCGCGCATTACCGTATATGCGGCTATTTCGAATACGGTATTCAGTAGTATATGGGGAATCCGAATTTTTTTCCCCGTATACTTCCGAATCCGTGTAATTCCGAATTTTTTTTTTTTGCACATCCCTACTCAATATTATTAAACTATTGTCATTGAGTGGCTATTGGTTTATCCCATGAATCACTTATATCCAAATTGACTTTGTAACATCTCACAGGAAAAGCTGTTAAAAAGATTGTCAAGAACTAAGGTCATTCAACACTTTGCAGAAATGAGAAGTCATTCAAGCTGGATGTTGCTGCTATTGAATAGTTGCAACAATGATGGTGGAAAGTACTATCAAAGCATTACCATCTTATGGTGACCCTGTAGGATGTTCAAGGCAAGAGACAAACAAAAGTGGTTTGCCATTGCTTTGTTCTGCATTCACAACAGTAGAAGAAAAGACAGTTTGCTTACCTGTAACTGTAGATCTTCGAGTGGTCATCTGTGCATTTACACTCATGGGATAGAGCGCCTGCACCGATCCCTGAATCAGTATCTGAAAAGTCCGGGATTTTTCTGCTCTTGGCACCAATGGGCATGCGCAGGCATCCCAGTACGCATGCTCACCAGCGCCAGTGCGGGGATCCCGCCAGTTCCTTTCTGACCGCTAAAAGCCCCTACTGGAGGGAGACCGTCAGCAGTGGGGAAGGAGGGCGGGTAGTGTGAATGCACAGATGACCACTCTAAGATCTACAGTTACAGGTAAGCAACCTGTTGTCAGGCTCTGTTCATTTACAATATTAATGAAAGCTGTTACTAACCTTGTTGATCAATGCATAGAAATGCCCACTAACATAGAAGCCGGGGTAGAAAGGAAGGAGGGGGGAAAAGTAGAGAGCAATTTCCCATGAATATCAAAGTTTGCCAAGGTCTCTTTGAAGTAGACAGTATGTGCCAGATTCTCACCTCCTCTTCGGCGGCACCAAGGACATTGCCTCTGAGAAATGTAACCACCAACTGAAGAGATAAGGGGGGGAGCGTTGAGAAAAATCTCACATGCAAAAGCAACCTTTTGTTTTGGGAATTAAGGGGTAGAAATGAATGCTTTGATGTAGGGGGTTAAATGTCAATGATTCGAACTGATCTCCATCAGTTCCAATGCCTGCCATGCTGGAGTAACTCTGAAGTATCCAATAAATGCAACTTTGTTTCAAAATACCAAGTCTGCTTACTTGTGAGCTTCAATGAACCCATGCCTGACATTTTGGAACTGATCCCTACGAAGGCTTATCAGCGCAGGTAACTTTGTAGTGGATGGCAGAAAAAGCACCCGGCGACCAAGAGCCTTCAGAACCGATTGACATCCCGAAGTCCCCGGTGAGGCACGTTACCGAGAAGAGACTGCACAAGCTAGGGGGGACAACACACATACAAGAACTCTTCATAACCCCGAAAGCGTGGTACCCCCGCACCTCGACTACCCTAATGGATGAGGCCACGATCCGGCACGAGGCCATCCTCAACTGACCGGGCCTGAAGGGGAACCCAGGAGGCGGCGGGGATTCGCCACCGAGCACGTATGGAGGGGAGCGGTCCCCCAACCCTGACGACCACTGACAGGGGTCGGAATCGGAAGATGAGGATGACGAGACCTCGCCGAAGGGCCCGGAACCAGTCGAGGCACTGAGGGGGGAAGTGTCCACTCTAGCCCGGGACCTGAGGCGCGAAATGAAGGAGAACATGGCCCTGATGCTGCAAGAGGTCCAAAAGCAGATCGACCGAGCCCTGATGGGGGGAGTCAGGAGACTGACTCGCCTACCACCCGCGGCACCCCCGACCGCTCCGGCAGCGCCAGCGGCCCCAGCCGGACCAGGGAGGCGAGTGAAGTCCCGAGAAGTAGATGCTACATTCGACGGGAACCTGGAGGGAGTGGAGTACTTCATAATCCAAGCAAACAGCTACATGCACTACTGGGGGGACACCGTCCCAGATGAGTTCAGCCGAGTGGACTACTTGGGGTCGAAGATGAAGGGGGCCACCCAAAGATGGTACGTGAGCCTGTATGAGACCAGGGGGCCCAAGCTAGACACCGTGGGGGGTTTCTCCAAAGCCCTGCTGTCTCAGTACGAAGACCCGCTGCAAAAGACGAGGGCCATCGCGACGCTCCAGAACCTACAGCAGGCGACGATGACCATCCGGGAATATACCGCCGAGTTCCGCACCCACTGCGCCAAGATCCGGGGCTGGAGCGAGATGATGAAAATAACGGCCTATTGACTGGGCCTGAACGCTAGTTTGCTGGATCGGGCCCTGGGGCAAGCGAGACCCACCACGTTGCTTGGGTGGATACAACTAGCAGGTGAGGTCGAAACCAACATGAAGATGGTGACTCTCCAACACCAGCAGCAGCAAGGGGGCAAGTCCGGGTGGGAAGCCAAGCCCGGCACGAAAGCGGAGGCCAAGAAGGGCCAGGGGGGAGGGTGAGCGGCAAACACCCCCCTTGACCCGCAAATGCTATCGGTACGGAGACCCGAACCACCTGGCGGCCAACTACCCGGAGCCCCCTCCCCGGGGGCCCCCGACCCCTAAACAGGGACCGGTGGGGGCCAAGAAGCCAACCAGACCTAAGGAACTGAGTCGAGGCAGCACCGCTCTATCGATGGTGCTAGGATACTATAATGCTGGAGGACCTAGGGGAGGACCCCTGGGGAACCGAGCCGGCGGGAAACGGGAGCGACCTGCACTGATGGGTGCCGGACGGCAGATCGTTGAAGTCACGGCACCGCTAAGGGTGAGCATATCTGGCTCCCTTTTGTTTGTCCAATTGACTTTATTGAGTGTGAAACTGAAAAGGTTCATGCATGCCAGAGCCCTCATAGACTCAGGGTGTATGAGAGAAATCATCACCCCCTGGCTAGTGGAAATTCTAGAACTGTCCCGAGAGCCCCTTCCCCGCCCGATCCAGTTTGAGAAAATGGACGGGACAGTGATGAAGGGTGAACCCTTTGTGGAAGAGACCCAAAGGATTCCGGTGGGGATCGCCGATCACTGGGACTTGGAAATTTTCGTGATCGCCCCCTCCTCTTCCTTTGACCTAGTGCTTGGAGTGGGGTAGCTAGCCAGGCACCAACCGGACATCCAGTGGGAGGAACAGACCATAGACTTCACCGACAGGCGCTGCAAGTCTCACCTCTGGTGGGAGCAATGGGGCCCCAAAGCCCCACCGAAGAACGAGAGGCTGTGCGTGTCGGTTGAAGAAGTACAAAGCATCCCTCATGAGTACCGGGACTTACGGGGGGCATTTAGCGAGATTGAGGCTGATGAGCTACCCCCCCCCCCCCACCGGGACACGGATTGCGCCATCAAACTAATCCCGGGCCAATCCCTCCCCAAAGCGAAGTTGTATTCCATGGGGTGGGCGGAGAAAGCGGAACTAAGGAAGTTCTTGGAGAAGAACCTCAAGCGGGGTTTCATCTGCCCCGCCATGGTGCCTCACGCTGCCCCAGTCCTCTTCAGAAAGAAGAAGGACGGGAGCCTTAGACTTTGTACTGACTTTCGTGGGATAAACAGGATTTCCATGTCTAACGCCTACCCGATCTCCCTAATTAAGGACTTGTTAAGCACCATCTCGGAGGGGTCCATCTTTACCAAGCTGGACCTACGGGACGCCTACTTCCGAGTAAGAATAAAGGAGGGGGGCGAGTGGAAGACAGCTTTCAATACCCCTATGGGCTAGTTCAAGTACCTAGTGATGCCTTTCGGATTGCAAGGAGCCCTGGGGATGTTTATGAACTTCATCAACGAAGTGCAGAGGGAATACCTGTACAAGGGGGTGGTGGTGTACCTGGATGACATCATTATTTATTCCAAGGACCTCCCCTCACATGTAAAACTGGTGCGGAAGGTCCTGACCACCCTGTATCAGAACAAACTGTACGCTAAGCTGTCTAAGTGCAAGTTACATAAAGAGGAACTGGATTACCTAGAGTTCAGGGTGTCCGGAAAGGGTTTAGCCATGGACCCGGCTAAAATACAAGCAGTGCTAGACTGGGACACGTAGACAGCTTCAATCATTTCTCGGGTTTGCAAATTTCTATAGGTCATTCATTTAGGGGTTCGCCAAGGTGGCCCTGCCCCTCACCAACCTCCTAAAGACGAAGGGGAAGGGACTGGACGCTAAAAAACCGGACGCCAAACTAACCTGGACCTGGGAATACCAGAAGGCGTTCGACACCCTTAAGAGACTGTTCATGAGCGAACCGGTGCTAGTGCACCCTGACGAACTTAAGCCTTTCGTGGTTCAATGTGACACTTCTGACGTGGCCATAGGAGCCATACTAATGCAGAAAGCCAAGGGGGGCCAACTACGGCCGTGCGCCTACATCTATAAAAAAATTTCCCAAGAGCAACGCAATTGGTCGGTGTGGGACAAGGAAGTGTTCGCAGTGACTTTCGCATTAAAGACTTGGAGGTCCTGGTTGGAGGGGGCACGAGTGCCTTTTGAAATTTGGACAGACCACAAAAATTTGGAGGCACTCACGGGGCGCTGGAAAGCAGATCTGGTGGGCGGGCTTCTTTGCCAAGTTCGACTTCACCCTGCAACACGTCCCCGAGGCAAAGAATTTTCTAGCTGACGCCCTCTTGAGGCTTCCGCAGCACGAAAGCCAGCGAGAGGAAGTAGTAGACTCTCTAATACCCCCAGAAGCGGTGGCTGGGGTGGTGCAAACCTGGTCAAAAGCGAAACCCAAAGAACCAGATCCTTGGGGGGGGGGGAATAGACTGATAGTGAAAAGTGAGAAGGAGGGGGAGAAATGACCAGACAGACTGCTGAAGGGCGAGAGGGGGTTCTGGTACTACGAAGGGAAACTGTACGTCCCCAAGACCTTATGGCTGGAGGTTTTACAACACTGCCACACTAACAAGCTCTCCAGTCACTTCAGTTACGTAAAAACCCTCCACCTAGTGAACTGGCAGTTCTGGTGGCCCCAGATGAAAAAGGACATTTCTGATTTTGTGCAGACCTGCCCAACCTGCCTCATGGCTAAAAGAAGGGGGGGCAAGGTACCGGGGCAACTGCAACCCCTCCCCACGGTGGAGAGGCCCTGGTCAATAATATCAATGGACTTTATTGTAGAGCCGCCCCCCTCCCAAGGGCGGGTGGTGATCCTTGCTCTGGTGGACACGTTCTCTAAGCAGGCTCACTTCGTCCCGTGCCGTAAACTACCCACGGCTAAGGAATTAGCGTACCTATTCTTCCTGCACATGGTCCAGGTCCACTCATTCCACGATAAGGTCATTAGTGACCGCGGGCCGCAGTTCGTTGCCAACTTCTGGCGGGAGTTTTGCAAATTGGCGAGAATGGAGCAAGGACTGAGCTCAGCCTACCACCCACAGACTGACAGACAAAGTGAGCAGGTGAATGGGCTTTTAGAGCAGTACCTAAGGTGCTACATAAACTTCCAACAGTCCAATTGGGTAGAGCTGCTACTGTTTGCCGAGTACGGATATAACAACAGCCTTCACAATTCCACTAAAATGACTCCATTTCAGGCGGTTAATGGCTATGAGGGAAAGCTGTTCCCTTTGCTGCCAGGAGGGGCAGACGACTCCAAGCCCACAGACTGTCAGCAGTGGTGGGGGCGCCTGGAAAAGACTTGGAAAGTAATCCAGGAAAACCTGGAAATGGCAAAGAGGGATTATAAAGCTCAGTTTGACATAAAGCACAGCCCAAACTGGGATTTCAAAGTGGGGGAGACCGTGTTTCTTTCAACTAAGAACTTGCCGTTGCCACAGACTTCCAGGAAACTGGCCTACAAGTTCCTGGGGCCTTTTAAAATAAAGAGGGTGATCAACTGGACTTGCCCAAACTGTTTAGTAAAGTGCACCCTGTTTTCCATTGCAGCCTTTTGCGTTGAGATCCGGGTGCGTCGAGGTGGCACCCTCGTGGTCCGGAGCCCAAGCCCATCACGGTGAAGGGGCAGAAGCACCACGAAGTCAAGGAGATCCTGGACTCTAAGATCCAAAGGGGGGTGCTTTACTACTTGGTGCGCTGGCGCTACTTTCCGCTCAGCTGCGATGAGTGGGTTAAAGCCACTGATCTAAACGCTCTGCAACTGCTTAAGCTATTTTACTTATTGCACCCAGACAAACCCCGAGCAAGAACTTAGGGGGCACAGTATGTCAGGCTCTGTTCATTTACAGTATTAATGAAAGCTGTTACTAACCATGTTGATCAATGCATAGTAATGCCCACTAACATAGAAGCCGGGGTAGCAAGGAGGGAGGGGGGAAAAGTAGAGAGCAATTTCCCAGGATTATCAAAGGTTGCCAAGGTTTCTTTGAAGTAGACAGTATGTGCCAGATTCTCACCTCCTCTAGGGCAGCTGAAGGAACCACATGCAGCAGCGATGGCTGAAGGGTGATGAGCATGGCTATGTTTTCATGGCAGACTTTTTTGTACAGGGTGGTTTGCCATTGCCTTCCCCAATCATCTACACTCCCCCCCCCCCAGCAAGCTGGGTACTCATTTTATCGACTTCAGAAGGATGGAAGGCTGAGTCAACCTCGAGCTGGCTGCCTGAACCAACTTCTGCTGGGATCGAACTCAGGTTGTGAACAGAGGATTCCAACTGCAGTACTGCAGCTTTACTACTCTGCACCACAGGGCTGTTAGTATAGAGCATCACAAATACGTACCAGTTTATACCAGTTTATCTTTATAGCACCAGTTGATACCAGTTCACCTTTATAGTGCGGTGGCAGCAGCAGCAGCATCTGTTTAAAATTGGTCACATCATGTTTCCACTCCTTCTGCATTGAAGCACAGATAATTGTGGGCTCCCATTCTAGCTGAAGCTGGCTGCCAGTCATGAGTAAAGCTCACTGTTGCAGGGAAGGCTCTCATTTTTACTGCTGTCTGTGAAACTGCTCAACTTATGCATTAGCAGGAACTCAGAAATTATTCAGGACAGTTTGCAGTCTCTCTGAAGCATAGAAGCAGCTCTTATTAATATCACACTGCCTTATTCCTGTCCTAAAGAAAACATCTTGACCCGGAGGGTAAATTCCATTACAAGAAATCATGCTCATTTAAAACCCACACTTCATTTGGAGTCACAGTGCAGTTTACAAAGACAACCTGTGAGTTAGGTGGGGCTGAGAGAGCTCTTTTGAAAACTGCTCTTGAGAAAACAGCTCTGAGAAAACTTGTGAAAGGAGTGAGCAAGTGAAAGAGTCAGCGAAGGAAAAGGTTGCCTCCACTTCTTCCTCAGCAACTCTAGGGCAGCTGAAGGAACCACATGCAGCAGTGATGGCTGCAGGGTGATGACCATGGCTTCATGCCCCCCAGGCCGGGGTGGGGAAAAGGTTTCATCAGCTGGTGCAATTGAGGGAAGGACTGCTATTTTAATATTATGCTTCTTCTGTACCTGGAAGAAGAAGATGATATTGGATATTCCGCCCTCCACTCAGTGTCTCAGAGCGGCGTTTCCTCCCCCACAACAAACACCCTGTGAGGTAGGTGGGGCTGAGAGGCTATCTCAGAAGCTGCCCTTTCAAGGACAAAAATGAGAAGGATGATGTCACTGTGATTTCTGCCCTCTCTTGTTTACAAGATCATTCTGCTGAGTTCAGCACTAGGAGCTTCTATTGCTCCTGCGCCCACGTGTAAGGGATCTCTACACTGTTTCCAAGACTAATGATGGCAAGGAGCAGTTCTTGCAAGCATATCCTTTACTGATCCCTTTACTTTCTCAGCTGAATGTGCGAATCAAGTACATTGAAGAGGTGGAGTGATGGAGGTATTCTCTGGTGATTATATAATATTATCTGATTTTTGTTTTATGTTGTTCTTATTGAGCAATGAAAGTGTGTTTGGACAGGCCCTTGTTCCACAGCAGCAAAATGTGAGCTCTCAATTGGTAGGTTGAGCCCTTCTCTCCATACAATGGGGGAAAACATTCAAACATGTAACTACCACCCCATCAGAACTGGTATAGTTGAGGTAAGATTCTCCCTCTTTTAATTCAGCAGATTGAGCCTAAGGATCTCTCTCTGGTGTCTTTTTTTTTAGGAGCTCAGTTCAATTTAGGGCTCAGTTTGTCTTAGTTGGCATTTCTCAGCTTTAGATGACTTACCTCATAAGTGTCAGACAATGGAACTTCAAATCAACCAGACTTTGATTTGATACAAAGTATAGGTTTTATTAGAGAACCCATGACATCTGAATGAAGAGAGGTTGGAACAGATACATTGTTGCACATGAGCACATAACTTAAAGAATTCTACATCAAAGCTTGCTATGCAAAAACCCACACATCTAAACATTGCTAGGTCGGGGTGCTAACTTTCACACAGGTACTTCCTCTTATCTCTTTGTCTAGCTGTTTCACAGGGATGGCTGAATTGCCAGCCCTGAGGCCCTTATCTTCAAAGGAAAGTATCTTTTGTTAGTTTGCAGGGAAAGGAATGTTCACAACAACTGTTAGTAACATTCTGTGACCTCTACTTTGATATGCAGCAAGCTTTCTCATGGTTAGTAGCAATGCTTAGAAAATGGAGTCAGTTATGCTAAACAGTACTGTAGTTGTATACCAGTGTCTGACATACTGCCCCCCCCCCCAAGCTCTTGCTCAGGGTTTGTCTGGGTGCAGTAGGTAAAATTTCTTAAGAAGCATAGGAGCCTGGAGGTCGGATGACTTGACCCACTCATCGCTGCTGGGAGGAAAATATTTCCAGCGCACCAAGTAGTGCAATACCCTCCTTTTTATTTTGGCGTCTAACAGCTCTTGCACCTCATGGTGACTCTGGCCCTTAACTGGAATAGGTGGAGGCTCTGAAGGGCGGGGGTGCCAAGACGAGCCGCCAGGGTCTCGGCGAAGAAGGCTACAATGAAACACAGGGTGAACTTTACTAAATATTAGGGAGTTCCAATTCAACAGTCACTTTATTGATCACCCGTTTGATCTTAAAGGGCCCCAGATACTTGTAGGCCAGTTTCCGACAGCTCTGCGGCAACGGCAGGTTCTTAGTCGATAGGAACACTGTTTCCCCTACTTTAAAGTCCCATTCTGGGGAGTGCTTCTTATCGAAATGAGTTTTATAGTCCCTTTTGGCTGTCTCT
Source organism: Heteronotia binoei (assembly GCF_032191835.1). Classification (NCBI taxonomy): domain Eukaryota; kingdom Metazoa; phylum Chordata; class Lepidosauria; order Squamata; family Gekkonidae; genus Heteronotia; species Heteronotia binoei. Next base: position 81,182,964 of record NC_083235.1, on the reverse strand, counting down.
AGATTTTCTTGGATGACTGCCCACCCCTTTTTTATTTCTTCCCACCATTGTTGACAAGAGGTAGGTGGCCCTGTTGCTTTTTGGCTGGGCAGCAGCGGGAACAGTTTCCCTTCATGGCCATGAACTATCTGGAATGGTGTTGCTTTGGTTGACCTATGCAAGCTATAATTGTATCCATACTCGGCAAATGGTAGCAGCTCAACCCAGTTAGTTTGTTGATAGTTCACATAGCACCTTAGGTATTGTTCCAGAAGGGCGTTCATGCGTTCCGTCTGTCCGTCCGTCTGCAGGTGGTATGCGGAACTCAAACCTTGTTCTATGCCCACCAGCTTGCAAAACTCCCGCCAGAAGTTGGCAACGAACTGTGGCCCGCGGTCGCTAATGACCTTGTCTGGGAATGAGTGTAATCTAACAACATGTTGGAAAACAGGTAGGCCAGTTTTTTGGAAGTGAGGAGTTGTTTGCAGGGAATAAAATGCACCTGTTTAGAAAAAGTGTCCACCACTACCAGGATTACAGTTTTGCCCTGAGATGCTGGGAGCTCTACTATAAAGTCCATAGACCACAGTTTCGTTGCTGTGGGGGTCGGCTGGAGGAAGCCGGGTGTTTTGCCCCCTCTCTTTTTGGCCATAATACATGTCGGGCAGGAGTTCACGAACTCAGAGATGTCCTTTTTCATTTTTGGCCACCAGAACTGCCGATTTACCAAATGCAGCGACTTCACATACCCAAAATGCCCTGCTATTTTGTTGCAGTGGCAGTTTTGCAAGACCTCAGAGCAGAGGGCTTTGGGCACGTACAGTTTTTCTTTCTGGTACCACAACCCCCCTTCCCCATTTACAAGTCCCTCTGGTCTTTGCTCGCCCTCCTTCTCTGTCTCCTTGATTAGTCTACTGCCCCCCCTCGGCTCCAGAGACTTCGAGTTCTTCCTGGAGCGAGTAGTCACCGCCCCGACTACCACCGAAGGAGGAATTAGAGAGTCTACGACCTCCTCCTTCTGACTTTCGTGCTGGGGAAGCCGAGATAGTGCGCCGGCTAGAAAGTTCTTTGCCCACGGGATGTGTTTTAAGGTAAAGTCAAATTTGGCAAAGAAGCCGGCCCAACAGATCTGCTTAGCGGTTAACTTCCGTCGGCCAGTCAAGGCTTCCAGGTTTTATGGTCAGTCCATATCTCAAACGGGACTCTCGCCCCCTCCAACCACGACTGCCAAGTCTTTAAGGCAAATGTTAAGGTGAATGCCTCTTTGTCCCAGACCGACCAGTTCCTTTGCTCTGGGGAGAATTTCCGGGAGATGTAGGCGCATGGTCTTAACCGCCCCTCCTCGTCTTTCTGCATTAATATTGCTCCAACGGCTACATCGGAAGCATCGCACTGGACCACGAAGGGCTTGAGTTTGTTCAGGTGGGCCAGGATAGGCTCACTTGTGAATAATCGCTTAAGCTGCTCAAACGCCCCCTGGCACTCTGGCGACCATCGGAGTTTTGCCCTGGTTTCTTTGCCTCTGGCCCCCTCCCTTTAGTCTTACGTAGGGCGGTCAGGGGCAGCATCACTTGGGCGAACCCCTGGATGAACCCCCTATAGAAATTCGCGAATCTGAGGAAGGATTGTAGCTGTCTATGTGTTCTTGGGGGCTCCCTGTCAGAACTTGTAACTATTATGCCTGCCAAGCTTGGCAGAGGGAGTGGGGACCCAAACCCCCGCCACAAAACGAGAGGCTCTGCCTGACTATAGAGGAAGTTAAATCGATTCCCAGGGAGTACCGAGACTTAAAGCAGGCATTTAGTGAGGAGGAGGCCAACGAGCTGCCCCTTCACCGCCCTACGGACTGTGCTATCGAGCTAATCCCCGGGCAGGAGCTACCAAAAGCCAAGCTCTATTCAATGGGGTGGGCAGAGAAGGCAGAACTAAAGAAGTTCATAGACAAGAACTTGAAACGGGGTTTCATCCGCCCCGCCATCGCACCCCACGTGGCGCCGGTCCTATTCCGGAAGAAAAAGGATGGGAGCCTGAGACTTTGTACCGATTTTCGCGGGATAAACGGGATTTCTATGTCCAACGCTTACCCGATCCCGCTCATAAAAGACTTGCTTAGTACGGTGGCGGAGGGCAAGGTGTTTACAAAACTCAACCTCCGAGATGCATACTTCAGAGTGCGGATCAAGGAGGGGGACGAATGGAAAACGGCGTTTAACACCCCAATGGGACAATTCGAGTACCTGGTGATGCCGTTCGGTCTACAAGGGGCGCCGGGGGTGTTCATGACTTTATAAATGAAGTGTTAAGAGAGTACCTGTTCAAGGGGGTGGTGGTGTACCTGGATGACATCATTATTTATTCGAAAGACCTAGAGTCACATGTGCCCCTGGTTAGAAAAGTACTAACTACACTGTACCAGAATAAACTGTATACGAAGTTGACCAAATGCGAGTTCCATCGAACGGAACTAGATTACCTAGGGTTTCGAGTGTCGGGGGAAGGGCTAGCGATGGACCCAGCCAAAGTTCAAGCGGTACTAGACTGGGAAGCACCCCGAACTCGACGGCAGCTACAATCTTTCTTGGGGTTCGCAAATTTCTACCGCAGGTTCATAAAGGGGTTCGCCCGGGTCATGCTGCCCCTCACCGAACTCCTCAAAACCAAGGGGGAGGGGGAGGCTGCCGAAAAACCCGGGGCCCGCTTGGACTGGTTGCCCAAGTGCCAGGAAGCGTTCGATGAGCTAAAGAGGTTGTTTACGAGCGAACCCGTACTGGCCCACCCCAACGAACTGAAGCCGTTCATAGTTCAATGCGACGCCTCCGATGTCGCCATTGGGGCAATACTGATGCAAAGGGACGAAGGGGGGGAGTTGAGACCCTGTGCATACATCTCCCAAAATTCTCTCAGGAGCAACGGAACTGGTCGGTGTGGGACAAGGAAGCCTTTGCGGTCACTTTCGCCCCAAAAACATGGCGATCGTGGCTGGAAGGCGCGTGAGTCCCCTTCGAAATCTGGACCGATCACAAAAACCTTGAAGCGCTAACCGGCCGGCGCAAGCTCACAGCCAAACAAATTCGGTGGGCGGGGTTTTTCGCCAAATTCGACTTTGTGCTGAGACACATACCTGGAACCAGAAACTTTTTAGCTGACGCCCTCTCCCGCATGCCCCAGCACGACAGTCAGAGGGAGGAGGTGATAGACTCGCTCATTCCCCCATCACAAGTAGCGGGGGGGGGTCACCACCCGGTCCGGGAAGAAAACGGGGGTCCCGGAGCCGAAAGAGAGGGAGCGCCTCGCAGCCGAGTCAGAAGCCGAGGGAGGAGAGAGGCCCGAGAGGGTGGAAAAGGGAGAGGGCGGACTTTGGTATTACAACGGGAAAATATACGTGCCGAAATGCCTAAGGGGGGACGTCTTTCCACAATGCCACTCCAGCCGCTTGGCGGGGCATTTCGGCTACGTGAAGACATTGTACCTAGTAACGAGACAATTCTGGGGGCCGCAAATGAAAAGGGATGTCTCAGAATTCGTGAGCTCCTGCCCCACTTGTATCATGGCCAAACGAAGGGGAGGAAAACCACCCGGGCTCCTCCAGCCGCTACCAACAGCCACCAGGCCCTGGGCAGTGGTATCTATGGACTTTATAGTAGAACTGCCACCCTCCCAGGGAAAGACCGTGATCCTAGTGGTGGTAGACACCCTCTCGAAACAAGCCCACTTCATCCCATGTAAAAAGTTGCCCACTGCAAGGAAACTGGCCCACTTATTCTTCCACCACGTGGTCTGCCTCCACTCGTTCCCCGATAAGGTAATTAGTGACCATGGGCCTCAGTTCGTTGCCAATTTCTGGTGGGAGTTCTGTAAGATTGCAGGCATAGAGCAGGGGCTCAGCTCTGCCTACCACCCCCAGACCGACGGACAGACAGAGAGGGTGAACGGGCTGCTAGAACAGTACCTCAGGTGTTATATCAACTACCAACAAGCTAACTGGGTGGAGCTCCTGCCCTTTGCGGAGTATGGGTACAACAATAGCCTGCACAGCTCCACCAAAACTTCCCCTTTTCAAATAGTCAATGGCTATGAGGGGAAACCCTTCCCGCTCCTGCCGACGCCCTCGGGGGCCCCAGGGCCAACTTCATGCCAACAGTGGTGGGAAGGTATCCGGGAGGGATGGAAAGTGATACAGGACAATTTAGAGAGTGCGAAAGAAGACTACAAAAAGCATTTCGATCGGAAGCACTCCACCCAGTGGACCTTCAAGGAAGGGGAGAGCGTGTTCCTATCAACTAAGAACCTCCCCCTTCCCCAGACCTGTCGGAAATTGGCGTACAAGTACCTAGGCCCTTTCAAAATAAAACGGGTGATCAATAAAGTGACTGTAGAACTGGAACTACCCAAAATGTTTAATAAGATCCACCCTGTTTTTCATTGCAGCCTTCTTCGCAAAGATCCTGGAGCTACGTCCTGGTACCCTCGCCCTCCAGAGCCAGCAGCTACTCAAGTGAAGGGCCAGAGCCACCATGAGGTGCAGGAGATCTTAGACTCCAGGGTCCAAAGGGGGGTGTTGTACTATCTAATAAGGTGGAAGTACTTTCTCCCTAGTTGCGACGAGTGGGTCAAAGCCAGTGATGTGTCTGCCCCACAATTACTCAAGAAATTCCACCTACTGCACCCACACAAGCCCCGAGCAAAAGCTTAGGGGGGCAGTATGTCAGAATTTGTAACTATTATGCCTGCCAAGCTTGGTAATGTTAGCCTAACCAACTCCATATGGTAATTGTATACTAACCCTGTGTCTTTGTAACTAGAGCCACTAACTAAATGCTTTGCATTTCAAACAAACTGTAACCACTGAAGGGTGACAGATAGTCTCTGGAAAACATCTGCAGGTGTCCTTTGAAGCTGGCCTGCTAGAATCTCACAGCAGGACTCCTTCCTCCCTTTGGAGATAAGGGCCCCTGGGAACGGACAACTGTCTCCCAGAGTGTGAGAAATGGTTTTATTGTTTCTGTAACAACTGCATAAAGAAAGTATCAATCGCTGAGTCCGTTATCAGTATCAACTTGTGCCTTCTCTGAACACAGTTCTCAATAAACGTCCTATACTTTTGCAACAAAGTAATGGGTCTTGTTTGAAGTTCTTCAAGTTCTGACACTCCCAGTCCAGCACGGCTTGTATTTTGGCTGGTCCATTGCCAATCCCTTCCCTGACACCCGGAACCCCAGGTAATCTAGTTCCGCTTGATGAAATTCACATTTTGACAATTTTGCATACAGTTTGTGCTCATACAGTGTGGAGAGCACTTTTCTCACCAGTTGTTCGTGGGAGGGTAGATCTTTGGAATAGATAATGATGTCATCCAGGTACACCACCACCCCGTTGTACAGATATTCCCTGAGCACTTCGTTAATAAAGTTCATAAACACCCCGGGGGCTCCTTGAAAGCCAAATGGCATCACTAAGTATTCGAACTGCCCCATCGGTATGTTGAACGCCGTTTTCCACTCATCCCCCTTCTTAATCCTTACTCTGAAGTAGGCATCCCTTAGGTCCAGTTTAGTGAAAATGGCCCCCTCCGATACTGTACTTAGTAAGCCTTTAATTAACGGGATGGGGTAGGCATTTGACATCGAGATCCCGTTTATCCCGTGAAAGTCTGTGCAAAGTCTAAGGCTCCCATCCTTCTTCTTCCGGAAGAGGACTGGGGCCGTGTGAGGGGCCGTGGGGGTCTGATGAACCCTCTTTTGAGGTTTTTGTCAATGAACTTTCTCAGTTCTGCCTTTTCTGTCCACCCCATAGAGTACAGTTTTGCCTTTGGGAGTTCCTGCCCCGGGATCAGTTTGATTGTGCAGTCAGTGCTGCGGTGGGGTGGCAGCTCGTTGGCTTCCTCCTCGCTAAACACCCTCTGCAGGTCTCGATACTCTTTAGGTATCAACCTGATTTCTTCCACTGACACACACACAGTCTCGTTCTTAGGGGGTGGTGCTGGCCCCCATTTCCCCAGCCAGTGATGGTGCGCATACCGTTGATCCATAAAGTCTATAGTTTGTGCTCCCCACTGTATGTCAGGCTGGTGCCTCGCAAGCCAGCCCACCCCTAACACCATGTCAAAAGAGGACGACGGGGCGATAACGAACACTTCCACCTCCTAATGTTCCTCAATCCCCACTGGTAGCCCCTGGGTCTCCTCTGTGCATGGTTCCCCCCTCATGGCCGACCCATCCATCTGTTCAAATTGGATCGGGTGGGGACGGTGTTCCACGCCAGTCCCAGGGCATCCGCAAGCTGTGGGGTTATGATCTCTTGGGTGCACACCGAATCAACCAAGGCCTGGGCGTGCATGAATCTCTTAAGTCTCGGGTTTAGTAAAGTCAGGGGAACAAAAAGTAGGGACCCGGTTATTCTCACCCGTAATGCAGCCGATATTTCCACGACCTGCCGCCCGGCACCCTTTAGTGCAGGTCACTCTCGTTTTCCGCCGGCTTGGGTTCCCATGCTTCGTTGCTCAGCTCCTCAGTAATTATACTATCCTCGTCAATCGCCATCGACATGGCGGTGCTGCCCTGACTGGGCTCCTTGGGCTTTCCCGGGGTCTTCTTTGGGCCAGCCGCCGTCGGCTTTGGGTTCAGGGGGGACGCTCAAGGCTTTTCTGGGCAATTTACGGCAGGTGCCCCGGGTCTCCACAGCGGTAACATTTTTGGCCCCCTGTTGGTCTGGGGGTCCCTCCCGGGGTTTGGGCCTTCTTTATCTATGGCTTTGCCCCCAGCTGAGCTTCTCTTCCCCTCTTCGCACCTTGCTGCTGTTGGTGTTGAAGGGCGATATGCTTCATATTGTTCTCCACCTCCCCGGCTAGCTGCATCCACCCACCAGCGTGGTTGGGCGGGCTTGGTGGAAGGCTCGATCCAGCAGGCTCACATTGAGGCCTCTCTGGTAGGCTTCGATCTTCATTGATTTGCTCAAGCCCTTGACCCTTGCACAGTGGGCTCTGAAGTCTGCGGTGTACTCTCTCACCATTTTCGACCCCTGTTGCATCTCGCGCAGTACGGTCAGTGCTCGGGTTTCCTGGAGAGGGTCTTCGTACATCGCTTGCAGGAACCCTCCTACACTGGTCAGCTCTGGGGCCTGACTCTCGTACAGGCTCACATACCATCTCCGGGCTGCTCCTTTCTGCTTCGATGTGAGGTAGTCCACACGGCTGGGCTCATCAGGGAAAGTGTTCCCTCAGTAGTGCATGTAGCTATTGCCCTGAATTGTAAAGAATTCAACTTCTTCGGGGTCTCCGTCAAAAGTGATGTCCAGCCCTCTGCCTCTCCCCCCGTCCCAGGGCCCGGGCCCCACAGGTCGCGGAGCAGCTGGCCCCACTGGTTGCCCCACTGGTGGTGTGGACGGGGCTGGTGGTGTGGGGGGTGCTGCCAGTTCCCCAGGCGGTGCGTCCGGCGGTGGGCGAACACGTAGCTGGTCGAGCTGCCGTTGTACCTCTCTCGCAATGTGCACTGTGTTGGCCTGGATCTCGTTCCGGAGGTCTTTGGCCAACTTCTTCATCTCCTCTCGCATTCGCTTGAAGATTTCCTCTGCTTTTGGGGGGTTCCCATCCTCACCGTCTGAGTCAGCCCCCCGGCCTTGACCCTCCTCTGTTGTCCCCTGTTTTGGGTTACCGTCACCTCCCAGGTTCTCACCCTGGTCTGGTCTCGCGAGTAGCTTCTCATTTCGACCTGGTGCGTCCATCAAAGTGGTGGAGGTGAGGGGCTTCCACTGCTTTGGAGTGAGGAAGATCGTCTGGAAATGCAGCGGGGATCCTCCTGCGCCTCTCATTCCCGTAACGTGTTGGGGGGTCTTCGGCTCCGTTCTCTGGAAATTTTGCAGCCATCTGGCTTAAAAGTAGCCGGCACAGATAAACTCTTAAAACATGGATCAGTTCCAAAATTTCAGACAATGGAACTTCAAATCAACCAGACTTTGATTTGATACAAAGTATAGGTTTTATTAGAGAACCCATGACATCTGAACAAAGAGAGATTGGAACTGATACATTGTTGCACATGAGCACATAAAGAATTCTACATCAAAGCTTGCTATGCAAAAACCCACACATCTAAACATTGCTAGGTTGGGGTTCTAACTTTCACACGGGTACTTCCTCTTATCTCTTTGTTTAGCTGTTTCACAGGGATGGCTGAATTGCCAGCCCTGAGGCCCTTATCTTCAAAGGAAAGTATCTTTTGTTAGTTTGCAGGGAAAGGAATGTTCACAACTGTTAGTAACATTCTGTGACCTCTACTTTGATATGCAGCAAGCTTTCTCATGGTTAGTAGCAATGCTTAGAAAATGGAGTCAGTTATGCTAAGCAGTACTGTAGTTGTAGTCCAGTGTCTGACAATAAGATTGTTGTGGGATAACCAAAAGTCATCCAGTGAGCTTTATGGCTGAAAAGAAATTTGAACCTGAGTTTCCTCCATCCTATCTGACACTACATGGATGCTGTAAAGCAGCGGTGTCAAACTCATTTGTTATGAGGGCCGGATCTGACATAAATGAGACCTTGGAGGGCCGGGCCATGTTGGGCCAGGCTGTGCGTGCTCCCATTTAAGATTAGGCAGCAGAGATAGAAAATTTATAAAAGATGCAGACAATTAAAGATTTTTTTTAAAAAAAAAACCCTTAAAACATGCTTAAAACATTAGCACTTGTAGGTCTTAACGGTGTTTTCTTTGTATTTCTCCCATAGGATCCAAGGAACTGGGCAAAGGAAGCTCTGGCTCTTTCCTTCCTTTCCCTGGAGACCAGAAAGGGGAGGAGCCTCAGTCAATAGAAGGAAGAGAGGCTTGGCACAGTAGCTCCAGTGTGCAATTGAAAGAACCTGCCAAAGCAAGCTCTACCTCCCCCTCCTTCCTCCCCAAAGACGGAGCCTCAGCCAATGGAGAAAACAAAGGCTTTACTCTATAGCTCCTGTGTGATTGAAAAAGCCTGGCAAAGCAAACTGTGATGCAGAAAGAAACAAGAGAGAGGAAGAAGGAAGCAGATGACAGCCAATTGCTCGGGGGCCTGATAGGAACCCTCTGAGGGCCTGATTTGGCCCCCAGACCAGATGTTTGACACCCCTGCTGTAAAGCATATCACAAACAAAAGGCATTGTACATAAAGAAGAGCCATAGCATGGGAGCTTCCAGTTTGCAGCAGCAAGGTCGGATGCATCCCAGAGGACTTCCTTCAGGGATGCACCGAACTGGCCCATTGGGGGGAGGTCTAGAATTCTCTAGACCCAAGGAGGCTCCCAGAGGCAGTCTCTGAAGACTGTGGGGTATTGCTTTTGGATCACTCCTCCTGGTAAGTCCAGGAGCTGAGAGGTCTGAAAGCTGCTCCATCTGCCAGCAGGCACAAGAGGCATTTTGGCCATAAACTGCATGCTGTGGAATGACTGAAGCTGATAATAATGAAAGAGAATCTGCCTGCAATCTGCTCCTAAAGAAATTGTGAGTTATAATCAAAGGTTTCCTTCCTCTCTACCTGACTGAAGTATTGTTAAGCTGAAGAAAAGACTGAGAGCTGCACATTAAGTACTGTCTATCATAAGGGAAAATTCGGTGTGGGGGAGCAGAGTGGGATACTGTGTTTAAAGTCCATCCACATTCACTTTGTTTTTAGAATGGAATTTCCTGGAGTGGAACTTTATTTGGAAACCAATATAAATCTACTATCTGCTTCTCCTTACTTTTTTTTGAATTTAACAGAGGATTTTGTTGTGTGGATTTGCAGGATTTGTGGATTAGAATTTGACTGCAACACAGAATGGAATATCCTGGGTGGATTGTAAAACTTTTCTTTTGTTCTTTTCTATTTTTTTAAGAGAATATTAACTTGGTGGATTATAACTTTAAAGAAGATTGGCTTTTTCGCTTTTATTTGAAAGTCTTTTTCTCCTTGGCTGGAACTGTCTAACCAACAGATTAAACTGGAACTTTCTACTGGTTGTGATAACTGTAGTGAGCTGTTTTTGTTTATTAAGAAGAAGTTGGCCCTGTTCGGGTTACTGAGAAGAACAGAAGAAGAGAAGGAGAGGCTTGTAATAATATACACTAGAAGTTTTTGTTTATTGGCTAAATGAACAGATTTATTTAATTTTATGTACTTGAAGGGCTGTCATCTAGAGGATGGTGTGGAATTGTTTTCTGTGGCCCCGGAAGATAGGACCAGAAGCAATGGGTTCAAATTAAATCAAAAGAGTTTCTGGCTCAACATTAGGAAGAACTTCCTGACCGTTAGAGCGATTCCTCAGTGGAACAGGCTTCCTCTGGTGGTGGTGGGCTCTTCTTCCTTGGAGGTTTTTAAACAGAGGCTAGATAGCCATCTGACAGCGATGAAGATCCTGTGAATTTGGGGCAGGTATTTGTGGATTTCCTGCATTGTGCAGGGGGTTGGATTAGATGACCCTGGAGGTCCCTTCCAACTCTATGATTCTATGTTCTTGTTGATACTTTTTTGATGTAAAATAATAATTTAAGTGGTACTGTTTGGATTAATTGGGTTGGAGTGGGGAAGATAGATTGCGATTTGACATTTGCTGTTCATTACTATGCAATAGTAGTGTAACGAGTATAAAGGAAATGAGTTAAAAGTGTTAGGTGGTAAAACCTATACTAGAATAAAAATTAAAATTTTAAGGTTTTTGAAGATGAGCAAACACTTAAGATTACTACTAAAATCACTCTCCCATCATTTGCTGTATATTCACCTACAACACATGCTAAGCCACTGAGAACTATGCTGACACAAGATTCCTTGAGAGAGCTTAAAAATGACATACAAGTTATATTCCAAAGAAGTCTGAGTCATATGCAAAGTGATATGCAAAATAAAATTGACTCAAGCTTAAGTCAGGTGTAGAGGGAATTATAAAATAGACTTGATTCAGGACTAAACCAGGTACAGATGGTTCTAACACAAGCCACTGATCAGATGAAGAATCTGAATATAGAAATTGGGAATATAAAAGGCAATTTTTGGAAGCCGCCCTGAGCCACTTTTGGGAAGGGCGGGATATAAATCCTAAATAAATAAATAAATAAATAAATAAATAAATAAAATGACTGATTCCCATAAACAATTGGCAGAAAATAAAAGGGAAATTATGGTAGTGGCACAGCAAGTCATGAAGACTGATGAGAAAGCTGAAGCAATAGCACTGAGGGTGGACAGGTAAGATACACAACAGAACAAAACAGGAGTCAATTGCACCTTTAAGACCAACTTAGTTTTATTCAGAATGTAAGCTTTCATGTGCATGCACACTTCTTCAGACAAGGAATGAGGTACAGTAAGCAGAGCCACATATAGCTGGTGGGGTTTGGAATGCCAAGTGGTACAAAGTTAAAAACCAATAGCAGAATAGTAAAATTAACAAATTCCGAAAACTTGGGTTGAATTAACATGGGAAATCATAAAACAGTAACATGTCAGAATGTGAGAATGCCTGTTAATTATTCTATTGCTAATAAACTTTGTACCACTTGGCATTCCAAACCCCACCAGCTATATGTGGCTCTGCTTACTGTACCTCACTCCTTGTCTGAAGAAGTGTGCATGCACACGAAAGCTTACATTCTGAATAAAACTAAGTTGGTCTTAAAGGTGCAATTAACTCCTATTTTGTTCTACTACTTCAGACCAACACGGCTACCTATTTGGATCTATACACAACAGAAGACAGCCTTTGATTCTTTAATTGAGCTGGAGATGGAAAGAGCTGCTTATATGTTGAGATTTCAGAACATTCTGGAGGAAAAGGGAGAAGAGTTGATTAAAAGTGACAGAAGAAGCATGGACAAATGAGGGAAGGAGGGAAGATGGCAGCAGTTTGAATTTTACTCCCTCTCCCTGAACATAAGCAAATATACTATTGAGAATATGACTTTGGGTTCCAAGAACAGCTTAAAAGCAAAAAAGAAGAAACAGATAAGAAAATTTCAGGTCAGTGTGCTTTTATTTTCAACCAGGAGTGGAGTTGAAAGATAAGGGAGAGACAACGGAGGCAGCAGGGAGTAAAGGGAGTGAGACTCATTACACCAAGGACTGCTTGGAACAACGCCCAGTGTCTTAAAAAACTTTTCATGAAGCAATTAAGTGTCTCACTGACATTCTTGCTTCTGTTTGCCCCTGTAAGCAACCAACTACAATAAATTAAATCAAGAATGGAAACAATAGCCTCTAATGCTGAGATAGCAAAGGAGAGTGCAAAGTACAACTCAGAGGAAATTATTACTTTAAAAGAGAAAATCCAGCAGCATCAGGATAGATTAATTCAGGTTGAGTCCCAATCATGTTCTGAAAAACTGAAATTTTGTGAGGTGCCAGAAGAGGTTAGTATTCCTGAAAGTTTACTCACTTTTTTAAACAAATGGTTAACATCCCTACCTCAGCAGGAAAGTGAATGTTCTCAGCTAATTGATTCAGCCTTCCATGTTGGGATCAGCAGCAACCCCAAATGGAGGAGTCCAATGGATATAATTGCTCAGTTTAAAAACAAGAATATTAAATATAAAATTTTGCACTTGGCAAGAAAAAAGCAACATCTGAAACTGCAGAAATTGTAGATATTAGTCTTCCCAGATATTCCAGTTGAAGCATTACAAAGGAGAAGATCTCTTAAAGATATAGTGTCATCTCTTCATAGTTTGGACATTTACTGGAAGACTTACACTTTACCATCAATTCACCTTGCTCTCAGCATGGGATGAAGCATCAGGAGCAAAACTATTCCAGCTTATCGCTCTGGAGGCAGCTGAAGAGGCAAAGAAAGGAAGAGGCCGTTGGGGACTACAATAGGAAAAATGGTGAAAAGATGCTCTGAACTTTTTAATTAATAAGAAGTTTTTAATTAGTTTCAATAAAATTTTACCTTGGAGCCTATATGTTAAACAGTTCAAGTAATGATTAGGATTGCTACTATAGTTTTTATACTGGACTGATTAGTTGGTGGGAAGTATGTTAACATATTAATAGTGAAATAGATATCAGTGTTTGGGGGGTGAATGATGCAATCCTTGTTGTACTCCATTTTTAGCTCTTTCTGGCAGTGCAGCCAAGAGTCTGTGTTTGTCCCCCAAGGTACTCTGCTGGGGGGTCCATCTGGGGACGAGCACCCACTCATATATTTCTAGTTTTCTTCAGTTGAGAAAAAGGAATTTTTTTTGGGGGGGGGGGGTTGTCTTTTTTGTATATGATATACTCTCACTGAGATTGGAATTAGTCGGGGGAGGGGGAAAGGGGTGGAGGGCAAGTATAGAGGGAGGGGGAAGGGGGATGTAGTGCTAGGGCTTATGTTTTAGTTATTTGCCTAAGTCCATGCAGGAGCTCTGCTTACAAATCAAGGAGTGATAACAGCTGAACAGCATCAGACCTTGGTTGCTAATTAGTGGTTCTTCTGGATGGTAAAAGGAGAAGATTTTTCTTCCTTGTTGAGCTTGCTTGCTTAGGCAAGGGGCTGCTGTGACCTTAAGGACAATGAAGTGAATCTTTTGGAACCCTGAAAGACTCTGCCAGATAGTCCCTGAGAGAAGCTGCCCTGTGAAGCTCTGGACTTTTAAATTTCTACAGATGGCTTGTTGCCAAGGTAATCTAGTTAGCTTTAAAAGCTTTTTTAAAAAAAATTCCCTTTGCACTATGTGTTTTGGGATGCCTGTGTACCCAGAATACATTTTGTTTGAACTTTTGTTCTGGTGTTTGTGTCAATGGCTTTCAGAAGGGACCAGTTGACTTTCAACCTTATCCAAGAGTGCTTTTGAGGGAGTGCAAGAATGCCATAAGTATCTCCTTGTTCATTTGGGGATAACTGACCCTTCTAAAGGGAACATGTGGATTGGGCCCTGGAAGAATATCCAGTCTGGTGACAGTTTATGTGGGGGAAGGTAGCAGAGCTCTGCCTCCCTCTTTGGAATAAATTTTAATGGGTCCTGTTAGTAGGTTCCCAAGACTGGTCTCCTTGCAGGGAGCTGGGCTAGAGGGGCCCATTGGGCTCTACAGGGGGTTACAACTAAAGTTTAGAATCATAGAGTTGGAAGAAACATCCAGGGTAATCTAACGTTAGTAAATATACTATTAAGAATATGACTTTGCGTTCCAAGGATAGCTTGAAAGCAAACGAGAAGAAACAGATAAGCAAAAAGGGAAATTTCAGGTCATCTAACATCAGGAAGTTCTTCCTTCCTAATGTTGAGACAGAAACTCTTTTGATTTAATTTCAACCCATTGGTTCTGGAGGTAAATGGGCTAAAATCCTCCCAACAGATTTGTCCTTAGATGACTGGGATGAGATAACTCCAATCTTTAGTATCAAAACTCATTTTTTAAAAAATTAGAGCAAATTAGTATATGACCCCCAGCTGGCTTCATCGGATTGACACAAACCATTCTCCATATTGTTGGGGAAAATGTGGTCAGTTGGGAACATATTTTCATCTATGGTGGGAACGTCAGGAGGTGGTGTCTTTTTGGTCAAAAGTCAGGATTTGAATTGTAGAGTGGACAGGAGTGAATATCCATTTTACTCCTGAATTTCTGTTTTTAGATATCTTGATGCTGCCAGACATACCACTGCCTTCTGCTGGAAAGATTCATATATGCTTACACTAGAAACATGGCATTTTCCAGGACTAAAGCATATCTTTGCTGATGTGCTGTGTGTGCCAGCTTTGGAGACAAGCTTGTTAAGTGTCTCTGCATTAGCAGCAGCTGGTTTCACAGTATCCTTTGATGTTAATGGCTGTAAGATACTAAAAGAAGGTAAACTGTTGGCAAAGGGGGTATTGAAAGATAATGTTTATGTATTAGACCAGATGGTGGGGAGAGCACAGACAGTGTATAATAAGCAACCCCACAGTAGGTGCATTCATAGACTGCACAGACGTCTGGGTCATGCAAGCTATAATACTATCAATAAGACACTGGCCATATTGCAAGGGGAAAAGGCTGATGCATGTAATGTTTTCCTAGACTGTAATATATGTAAAGAGGCAAAGTCCAAGGCATTCCCAGTAGCTAAAAAGAGTGACCGGATGTGGGAGAGACCCCTCCAATTAGTTCATGCAGATGTGGTGGGGCCATATGCACCCAGTGTATCAAAGGATAGATACGGATTAATCATAGTAGATGACTATAGTCGTTTTGCGTGGGTGTATGTGTCAGAACTGGTAACTTTCCTATGTGCTGTTAGCCTATGTGACTCCATATTGTAACCAAACACTAACCCATGCAACCTTGCTCCAGCAACTAACAAACATTTCTGTGCATTTCAAACAAACTGTGATCACTGAAGGGTGACAGATAGCCTCTGGTCAACATCTGCAGGTGGCTCTTTGAAGCCGAGCCGGTCAGGCTCTCTCAGCAGGACTCCATCCTCCCTTACTGATAACAGACCCTGGGAAACAGACAGTTGTCTCCAGCAGTGTGAAAGATTGTTTTATTGTTGTCACCAGAACCGCATAAAGTGTATCCAATGCTAACTTTCGATATCAGTGTTATCCTGTACCTTCAGCTCTGTAGTTCCCAATAAACGCCTATACTTTGCAACAAGTCCTGGGCCTCGTTTGGAGTTCTTCCAGTTCTGACATTATAACACTGATCTCTTTGTTTTGGGACTTATCCGAACTGGCAACCTGGCTGGATGGCAGCAAAGGCTCCAGACAACGGAGAGCCCACTACCCCAATAGAAGACAGACCGTTGGAGCCCGGAGTGAATGCGGTGAGACGCAAGATCCGCGACCCGGCTCATTTCTCGACGGACGTCTTCCCCTCGCGGAGTTGGAGCCCGAGAAAGTCCACCAAGCTAATGGACGTGGCGGACGAGAGATACCGGGTGCTCACCGCCGGAGCGGGGGGAGACGACTGGGACGTCGACGGAGACGAGGGCCGAGACCCCGGGACCGGGGACCCCGCGCAAGCGCTCCGCAACGAACTATTCCAGTGGGTGAGAGAAATACACGACCAGGTCCACGAGACCCGCATCATGATGGCCGAAGAGATGCAGCTGCAGCTGGGTGCACTCCGAGACCAGATCTGCACCCTACAGGGAGCCGTGCCGGTAGGGCCAGCTGGGCCACCCGGCAGGGGTCCCGTACCGCCGGGGCTGCCCGTTGCGGGGGCCCCTGCAGTGCCAGTTGATGGGGCGCCAGGGCAACCCGCGGCACCCCCCGACGGAGGAGGGGGGGCCCGGTCAGGCCACCCGCACCCGTGCCCCAGGCCCCAGTCGCGCCGGTGGTTCCAGCCGCGCCGGTGGCTGCAGTCGTGCCCACGGCCTCGATCCCGCCCCAACTGCCACCGCCAGGGCTGCCACCAGCCCCTCCTGCCGCCCCAGGAGGAGGGGACGGCGGGAGACCGCACGAGTTGCAGATCACGTTCGACGGGGACGAAGTGGAATACTTCACCATCCAGTGCAACAGCTTCTTTACGCACTGGGGGGCCGGTTACCCGACAGAAGCCAGCCAGGTGGACCACATCGCGTCCCGACTAAAAGGGGCCGTGAGAAAATGGTACGTGGGGCTGTATACCGGGCGAAATCCCGAACTAGCCACGGTGGCGGAATTCCTCCAGGCGATGCTGCAGCAGTACGGGGATCCCCTACGGGAGGAGAAGGCCACCGAGGCCCTCCAGCGAATCGAGCAGGGGAACCACACAACCCGAGAGTACGCCATCGAGTTCATGGCCCACTGCACGGCAGTGAGGGGCTGGAGCGAGCTGATGAAGTGTTCGGCGTTCAAGAACGGGTTGAACGCGAACATACTAGACCGGTGCTACCACCAGGGGAGACCTGACACCCTAGTGGGGTGGATCCAGCTAGCGGGCGAGGTGGAGACGAACCTGCAACATGTTGGGATGCGTCGGCAGCAGCAACTGGGGAAGAGGGGTGGAAAAGCAACCCCCGCTGCACCCAAGTCTGAAGCAAAGAAGCCGCTGGTGACCTCCACACCAACCGGGGGCGGCCAGCGATGCTTCAGGTGTGGAGACCCGGGGCACCTCGCTGCCAATTGCCCCGCGAAGGCGCCGCCAGCCACCCCACCGCCAAAGCCATTCACGGGCACCCCGAAGAAAGGAGGGGCCCGCGCCAAAGAGCCCAGTCGAGGCGCCGTCGCCGCATCCATGGCGATTGACGAGGAAACTATAACCATCGGCGAGTCAAGTGAGGAGTCGTGGGACCCCGAGTCAACGGGAAACGAC
The DNA here is from genome assembly GCF_032191835.1 of Heteronotia binoei. Lineage (NCBI taxonomy): Eukaryota > Metazoa > Chordata > Lepidosauria > Squamata > Gekkonidae > Heteronotia > Heteronotia binoei. The sequence goes on along the minus strand of NC_083235.1, from coordinate 81,165,786 downwards.
AGCGACCTGCTTTAATAGGTGCCGCAAAGCAGGTCCAGGAAGCGCCGGCACCGATGACAGTGAGAATTACCGAAGAACTTTTGTTTATGGCTGTGACTTTATTGAACCCCCGCCTAAAGCGCTTTATGCACACCCGGGCCGTAATTGACTCGGGGTGTACCAGAGACATCATGTCCCCCCGCCTAGAAGAAGCCCTCGGGCTGACCAAGTCCCCCCTGCCCCGCCCGATCCAGTTTGAGCAAATGGACGGGTCAGTAATGAAGGGGGAGCCGTGCACCGAGGAGACCCAGGTGGTGCCGGTTGGGACTGAGGACCACTGGGGGATAGAAGTGTTCGTAGTTGCCCCCTCCTCCTCATTCAACCTGGTAGTAGGGGCGGGCTGGTTAGCAAGGCACCAACCAGACATACAGTGGGAAGCACAGATCGTGCGCTTCCCGGACTGGCGGTGCGAACACCATCATTGGCGGGGGGAGTGGGGGCCCAAAGCCCCGCCGCAAAACGAGCGGCTGTGCCTAACCATAGAGGAAGTGAGATCGATCCCCAAGGAATACCGGGACCTAAAAAAGGCTTTTAGTGAGCAGGAAGCGGATGAACTACCCCCCCACCGCCCCACCGATTGCGCCATCGAGCTAATACCCGGGCAGGAACTACCAAAGGCCAAACTTTACTCGATGGGCTGGGCGGAGAAGGCGGAGCTAAAAAAGTTCATAGACAAAAACTTGAAGCGGGGTTTTATCTGGCTGTCCACGGCCCCCCATGCCGCCCCCGTGTTATTCCGCAAGAAGAAGGATGGAAGTTTGAGACTTTGCACAGATTTTCGTGGGATAAACGGGATTTCAATGTCAAATGCCTACCCGATCCCGCTGATAAAAGACTTACTAAGTACAGTAGCGGAGGGCAAGGTGTTCACAAAACTCGACCTCCGTGATGTGTATTTCCGCGTCCGGATTAAGGAGGGGGACAAGTGGAAAACGGTGTTTAATACGCCGATGGGACAATTCGAATACTTGGTGATGCCGTTCGGGCTGCAAGGTGCGCCGGGGGTGTTCATGAACTTTATCAATGAAGTGCTCCGAGAATACTTGTACAAGGGGGTGGTGGTTTACCTGGATGACATCATTATTTACTTGAAAGACATTGAATCACATGTACCACTGGTCAGAAAAGTGTTAACTACTCTGTATCAGAACAAATTGTATGCTAAGCTAACGAAATGTGAATTTCACAAGTCGGAACTAGACTACCTGGGGTTCAGAGTGTCGGGGGAGGGGTTAGCGATGGACCCCGTGAAAATACAAGCCGTTCTAGATTGGGAACCACCCCGAACCCGACGGCAGCTACAAGGAACGCTTCGTGGCTGAGACGGAGGCGGAGGGAGGGGAACGGCCCGAAGGAGTGGAGAAGGGAGAAGGGGGGCTCTGGTACCACAACGGGAAGATCTATGTGCCCAAGAGCCTACGAAAGGAGGTGCTAGAGCAATGCCACTCAGGCCGCCTAGCGGGGCACTTTGGCTACATAAAGACGCTAAACCTGATCACCAGACAATTTTGGTGGCCCCAGATGAAAAAAGATGTGTCAGAGTTTGTAAGCTCCTGCCCGACATGTGTCATGGCCAAACGACGGGGGGGGGGGGGGGAACCGCCGGGCCACTTAGTCCCCTTGCCAACTGCGACCCGACCATGGGCGGTGGTTTCAATGGACTTCATAGTCGAACTCCCCCCCTCTCAAGGGAAAACGGTGATACTAGTGGTGGTAGATACTTTTTCCAAACAAGCGCACCTCATTCCATGCAAACAACTCCCCACCGCCAAGAAATTAGCCCACCTATTCTTCAATCACGTGGTATGCCTCCACTCGTTCCCTGATAAGGTCATTAGCGACCGTGGGCCACAATTCGTTGCCAACTTCTGGCGGGAGTTTTGCAAGATCACGGGGATAGAGCAGGGACTCAGCTCAGCCTACCACCCACAGACGGACGGACAGACGGAGAGGGTGAACGGGCTTCTTGAACAATATCTCAGGTGCTACATCAACTTCCAGCAGTCGAACTGGGTGGAGCTACTAGCTTTCACTGAGTATGGGTATAACAACAGTCTACATAGTTCCACAAAAACTTCCCCATTTCAGATAGTAAATGGCTATGAAGGCAAGCCGTTCCCCCACCTTCCCCTACCTGCAGGGGAGCCCAAACAAACATCCTGTCAACAATGGTGGGAAGGGGTTCGGCAGGGGTGGGAAGTGATCCAAGAAAACCTGGAAAGGGCCAAAGAAGAATACAAACGGCAGTTTGACAAAAAGCACTCCCTCCAGTGGGAGTTTAAAGAGGGAGAGAAGGTCTTTCTGTCAACCAAGAACCTCCCCCTGCCGCAGGCTTGCCGCAAGCTGGCCTACAAATACTTGGGTCCCTTTACAATAAAACGAGTGATTAACAGCGTGACGGTGGAGCTAGAACTACCGAAATTGTTGAGTAAGATCCACCCTGTTTTTCATTGCAGCCTTCTTCGCAAAGATCCTGGGGTTACATCCTGGCACCCTCGCCCTCCCGAGCCACCTCCTACGCGAGTGAAGGGTCAGAGCCACCATGAGGTCCAGGAGATTCTGGACTCAAAGGTCCAACGGGGGGTCCTGTACTACTTAATCCGCTGGAAGTACTTCCCTCCGAGCTGTGACGAATGGGTCAAAGCTAGCAATGTGTCTGCACCACAATTGCTTAAGAAATTCTACCTGCTGTACCCACACAAACCCAGGGCGAGAGCTTAGGGGGGGCAGTATGTCAGAAATGGTAACTTTCCTATGTGCTGTTAGCCTATGTGACTCCATATTGTAACCAAACACTAACCCATGCAACCTTGCTCCAGCAACTAACAAACATTTCTGTGCATTTCAAACAAACTGTGATCACTGAAGGGTGACAGATAGCCTCTGGTCAACATCTGCAGGTGGCTCTTTGAAGCCGAGCCGGTCAGGCTCTCTCAGCAGGACTCCATCCTCCCTTACTGATAACAGACCCTGGGAAACAGACAGTTGTCTCCAGCTGTGTGAAAGATTGTTTTATTGTTGTCACCAGAACCGCATAAAGTGTATCCAATGCTAACTTTCGATATCAGTGTTATCCTGTACCTTCAGCTCTGTAGTTCCCAATAAACACCTATACTTTGCAACAAGTCCTGGGCCTCGTTTGGAGTTCTTCCGGTTCTGACAGTATGCAATTAAGCAAAAATGTGATGTGTTTCCAACTTTCCAGTACTGGGCAAAGAGAGTACAAAGGCAGTTAAACTGCAAAATAGCAGCTCCCCAAAGTGATATGGGAGGTGAATTTATTGGCAAGCAATTTGAGGCTTGGCTAAGAGAAGAAGGCATTAATCACCGAGTTGCCGTCTCCTCTCCAGCTGAGAATGGCATCGTGGAGCAAAAAGGAGGCACTCTACAGACCATGTGTCACGCCTTACTGGCAGACAGTGCACTCAAAATTGGCATATTGGGGAGAGGCATTGAAAACAGCATGTTCTAATACTAATAGATTATGGACTAAGGCTCTGGATGATATACCATACAGAGTTCTGTATGGAAAAAAGCCAAACCTTGACTACCTTAGAATCTTTGGGTCTAAGGCATGGGTGAATATTCCTCTAGACAAGAGGCGGAAAGCGGGAGCCAGAGCCAGAAAGCTATTAGGATATCAGATTGGCATGAAAACATATCGGTTTGTGGACTCAAATGATATGGTAAGACCGAGTAGAGCAGCTTCATTTTGTGAGGATGAAGGCTGGAATAGAATTCATGCCAATGAAATGCCTAAGAGTGTTGAGTTACAGCTATCTCTGCATAGTGAGGAGGGGCAGGGAGATGCAAACAGAGAAGCTCCCTCACTGAGACAGAGAGAGGAAATAGCTGGCAGTTCAGACAGTATAAAGCAGGAAAGCTCTGAAGATGTAAGGTGCAAAATGCTTGAGGTCAGAGTGTCTGCCAGAGAAAACAAAGGAATACCACCTAAACCACCTCTTAATCATGTGCTCAGTATAGAGTCCAGATGCTATAATAGTGTGTTAGATTTGGACTATGGAGAAGAGTAATGTCTTACTGAAAACTAAGGGAATGTAACTGCAATAAATAAACTCAGAGTGTCAAACTAATGTATAGGCACCAAAGAATGATGTGAGTGCTGGTAAGCTCAAAGCTGGAAAAAAGAGTGTGCTTCTATACTATAAACTATACGGTATGTGCTCCCATGGAGCGGCCAGAGGAGAAAAAAGGATGAGCCAGGGGAGGCTACATAAGTAAACTGCCAAACTGATAAGACTGCAACTACTGGAACAAAAATAAAGTGCAGAACTAAACGTGTGTGCTAACACAGAGTCACTGAGGCAGTATAATAAAAGGAAGTAATAATATGAATGGTAATGATTGTACATCTGAAAGCAATAAAAAATGTGAAAGCAATATGTAAATGTAAACTGTGTATTAATGTTACTGTGGAACATGTGTAATGTGCAATGATAAGATATGTTACAACTGTGTGCTATACGAACCTGAGGAGGGGTGTCAGTATTATGGAAAGACAATGCAGTTTCTAAGCACATGCTGGAAAAGTGAAAGTAACTGATCTGTCAGGTGGATCATCTAGGTGACAGGAGGTGGCTGCTTGCCAGATTGCATCAGCCTGGACAATGTCAGCATGACTCAGCAGCAAGCTGATTGGTCACCTGGGGAGATGAACTGTATAAATGTACAGAGACACTTTACTATGTGTGGGTTATGTATGGTGGTGTTGCAGCGGAGCATTCTGTCAGTTTGGAGAGTGGAGGTGTAAATAAATTGTATATAGTAGTTTTACCACTGCTGTGTGCAAGCCTTCATACTTTGCGTCACTAAAGACCACCCTCACTAAACACTGGCGCATCAACAAAGAGTTGGGAAAAGAAATCAATTTTCTTTACAGACTTAATTCTGCCTTTGCAAGGAAGAATAATTTACCAAGGGAATTGCATGTTAAATATATGAAAAAGGCAGTTAGAGACCATATTTGGAGAGAAACACAGAATAGTACATTTAGTACTATTCTAAATAGTACATTGTCTAAATGTACAATAGTACATTGTCTAAATAAAATCTTTCATTTTTCCCAGGGAATTGAGAGCAGATCGGAGTTATATAAGTGGCTCTAATGTTTTGGTACAGTTTACATT